>NC_056746.1:1029730329-1029875329 GCF_019279795.1 Protopterus annectens | reverse complement strand
ATACAAAGATATGCTAAAAAAAAAAAATATATATATATATATATATATATATATATATATATATACACACACACACACACACACACACACACACACACACACACACACACATATATATATATATATATAAGGGTTTACCTCAGTTTGTTGAAATCCCATTATATCGAATCTCACTTTGTCGACACTCAAAATATCAAACTCCCACTTCATTGAAGCAGCAGAACAACAAAGATCTTCCTAGGGTAAGTAACCTGTTGTGCAAAATGATGAACTTTGCCCTTTTCCCAAATATAGTGCAATCCTGGAGTTGGAATATTTAGTTAGGGGGTGGGGTGCAGCCCCCCCACATTGCGGGTTGTGGGGTGCCTAGACCCCACCTGGGTGGGTTAAGGGTGGTGCGGTTTGGGTTTTCTTTCTTTTTGAGTAAGTAGTTACTTACCCTGGGAAGATCTTCATTGTTCCACTGCTTTGTTGAAGTGGGGGGTTCAATATTTTTAGTGTTGACAAAGTGAGATTCAGTAATATGGGATTTCGATGAATTGAGGTAAATCCATTTACAGATGCAATATGCTATAGCATTTAGTTCAAGAGGCAGTTAACAATGTCAGAACTTGAGTGAAAAAAATGGAATTATTCCTAGCAGATTTTATGGATAAGACACATCCATAATGACTGAGAAGGCTTATGCTACAGAGATAGCAGCATATCATTACACAGTATAGAGAGGTATGAAGACAATAGAAGAGGCAAATAAGAATAGTTGCAAGAAAGGATACCATGGGGACAAGACAGAGAAAAGGTGCGAGAGCCAAGCTGAGGGAAGGAGAGAGGAGAAGAAGTGTGAGACAGATGCAAAGAGAAGGAGGGAGAAGGATGAATGAGAGGCAGTAAGTAACAGGTATGACAAGATGAGATAAGGAAGGATGAAACAGGGATGAAGGGGTGTGAGAGAGCTGCAAGGTTCATGTAACATTACCTGAGTGAGTGCAGCCACACTTTGCTTGGGTGAGGAGGTGTTCCTTGAGCTGTTGTCTGAAGTGAGAGTACTTTTGGATGTCTCGGCTTGAGAGAGGAATGGAGTCCCATAGTTTTTGTACTAGGATGGAGAATATATGGTCAGTACAATAGAGTTTATTTTTGGAGTTAGTAGAGTGGGCTGAGATTGAGAGATAGTTTTGAGATTACGTATGGGAGTTTTGGTGAAATGTTTATGAGTGAGGGGGAGGATGTCTCAGGAGAAAGAGCTTTGTGAATTAGTGATGTTAGTAGGAGGGTCACTCTCAAATGTACTGGGAGCCATTTCGTTTTGGCTGGAGTTAAGCAGTGATGCTCCTTGTTTGGGAGTTATTAATGTACCATCAGGTTTTATTAGAGATGGTATGTAAGCTGCTACTATAATGAGACATCCATATTTGAGTTAAGATAAGAGTATGCCTTTGCCTATGGCAGCTATGGTGGCTTGGATAGAAGAGGCAGTGAATAAAATGAAAACACTGTCATCTGTATTAGCATGTCTGGCATAAAATTTGTGTATATTTCTGATTAACCTGTATTGTATGACAACATGTCTAATTATAAAAATGTAAATAAGTTTTTAAAATGTTGAGTATCTCCCTGTTTATACAGAATGTTTAAAGAATCTGTCAGTGTTTTGATACATTTCTAATTACATGTGTATGAGGTAATTGTAAAATACTAACTGTGGAGAATCAGCTGAACAGTAGTTGATATCATTAGAATATTCCTGGTTGCTAGGTGATTATTTGAACAGCTGCATGACAGAAAAAAGAACTTTTTTTAAACAGCTGACTGACTGTTATTATTAAAATAAGACAGTTGAAACTGTTAAGCTGGGCAGTTTGTGAAGAGCAGCAATTAGTGAAGAGTTACAGTCAGAAGATACCTGGAAAAAGGACTCACCAGAACTGTAAGCCTGCCTTTACCTTCATGTTATGTTTTAGATTAGATCAGGGACAGTATTCTCTAGTTTGATTAGGAAAGTTTAGTTATTTAGATATAGTTTTTAAGAGTTTTTCTAAGATGATGGACTTCTATTCTACAGTTTAATGTTATATTTTTGGTGATTCAATTCTGATGTTTATTGAAAGTTATTGATTTACATTATTGTAATCATTTTACTTATTATTAAATATTTTTCATTACTTTACATTGTGGTTGGATAATCAATGTTTTTTTTAAGAGATAGAGAACGCTTATACCTGTTTGATACTCCCCAGGTCACCTTGAATGCCTGGCTGCTTCTGGTCATAGCTGCCATTTATTTTGATATTTAATTTATTTAATCACTCTTTTAAGGGTGTGTAGACCTGTTTGACTCAGGTGGGAGTGTTTACCAGTTGTATTGGGGAGGGGACACAGCTGGAAATTTGTGTCAGACTTCTCATAAGCTTTAGATTGTGTGAGATTTAAATTTATTTTGAGTGTGAGTGAGTCAGAGGTTTTAAACAGGAACACATTGCTCTGAAGTGTATGACAAGGGATTACATTTGGGGTGGACAGAGGTGTATGGTCTAGTCCCAGTTAAAGCATGTTCCTATTGTGCTTTTAAGGGAAATTGTGGAGTTTTATTCTTGTGTGCTCTGTCATCTGATATTTTCTGTGATGTTCCCACACTGGAGTCAGTAGTGAGGATTGAGGCTCCTTAATCACTAACCTGGGTTTTAAGTGGGGGTGTCACATTTATTGTTGGCAGTCCAGTGGGATATCGGCCAGATGTCATATTTAATTGGTGCCAGTTGGGATTTTCAGTTAAATTCCAGAAGCCTGTGGATAGTTGTCATTAAGATGTACACTCCTGACAGCCACAAGATAAACATTCAGAATTTTAATCCACCACAGTTTTATTTATCTATTTTTTAGTTAAATAATCAGGGATAGCAGGCAAGGATGCCAGCAGAAGATTGTAACAAGCTGACAAAGATCCATTTGGCTAAGGAGTGTGAAGCCAGGGGATTGGTGCATGCCAGCCTGACCAAGGAAGTAGTGATTTTATCCTTGGTTGCAGCAGTAGCTCAGACGAGCCATCCAGAGGATATCCAGTTTGGTGTTTTTGATGTGCAGCATGCCAAGACAGGACAGTCCATCTTTTCTTCAGTGGGTCTTAGAATTTGTCTGGAGTTAGAGAGACTGCACCTAGAGGCTGAGGAGAGAATGTGACACCTGGATGCTTTGGAAAGGGAGAAGCATCACCAATATGAACTAGAGGCTGGGGAGAAACAGTGTCAATATGAACTGGAAGTCAAACAACTGGAGGCCAGATTTTTTTTAACTGGAATCAGCAGTGAGACTGAGGCATTTAAAAGCTGAGGACAATGAGAGACAAAGCCAGCATGAAATGGAGCTTCAAACCCTTCAAGAGGGTCATGGAGGTAAAGGGGAAGGGAATAACTGGACCCCAGAAGCAGTAAAGGTCAGTAGTGAGGATTGAGGCTCCTTAATTACTGGCCCGGGTTTTAAGTGGGGACATCACATTTATTGTTGGCAGTCATATGAGATATTGGCCAGATGTCACAGAGGTGATAACTTGTTCTCCCAAAACAGTAGTGTGCTTTGAATGTGTAGCTGAAAGTTAAGAGATTGGTCTAGCCAAATTCCAAGGTATTTGAAGGATGTGGTAACTTCTATGTTGGTATTATTAACATCTGCAATACTAAGGAAGCTGGGTGCTTTGGGTATTTTTGGTTGGTTACAAATAGCATTGATTTTGTTTTTGAGGGACTGAGTATAATTTTTGAGGGACTGAGTACAAGTTCTATCTTATTAGACACTGATCGAGGGGTTTGGATCATCTTGGAGCTGAGTTTGTATAACAGACTAGAATTTGTTTGACCTGTAGATGACCATGTCATCTGCATAAAGAATTAGCAGTACTTAGGATGATCTGATGGGAGTTTGCTGATAAGTATGGAAAAATACAGACAGTCAAATGTGGAACCCTGGGAGACTCCTTTCATAACAGGAGCTGTTTCAGAGGTGATGGTGCCTACTTTCACTTTGAAGGATCTGTTGATGAGGAAGTCTAGAATAGAGGTTTTGCATCATCACTACTGCCCATTTCAGTTAATTTGTCAAACAATGAGTTATGGTCAATTAGATCAAAGGCTTTTGTAAGTTCAATAAAGATGGCTCCTGTCAGATTGCCTTTATCCATATTGGATAGGATGCCATCTGTGAGGAAGGAAGCAGAGGGCTGTTATGGTGCTGTGTCCAGACCAGAATCCATGTTACTTCTTAGCTAGAAGATGGTAGTGATGTAAATAAGTAGTAATTTGGTTGTAGATAATTTTTTTCTAGTATTTTACCTAAAGTAGGAATTATTGGGAAAGGTCAGAATTGTGAAGCAGTTGTTGGCTTGGGTGGTTTTCAAATAGGAGTGTCTATTGCTGTTTTTCATATCTGATGCATAATCTTATCAGTTAAGAGGAAATTGTATATGTGAGTGAAATTATATGTAAATACTAATCAGTTGGTCTACAGACTATTTCTCTTCTAGCCAATAACCAGTCAGTGACCAAAAGTGAGAATCAAGTCCTGTACCCTGTGTCTACAAGTTAAACACCTTAACCATTATACAGTCTTAGGTGACTATGTAGCTAGTCATTTACACTCCACACTCACCAGATAAGAACAAAGGGAGTGTAAGCTGCTGGTCCAGTGACGTGAGGTATAATATTACACTGGCCCTATGACTACAACCGAGTGGTGGTCCATGTGGGACTAAATGACATGAGGTGCTCCACACAAGATGACCTGCAGAGAGACATGATGGAACTTAATATGCATGTGTTAGAGGTTGAAAAGACATTGAACTTTAGTAGTATCTTACCTTCACGAAAAATGATACTTGGATACCAAGAAAAGATAATTGGCTTTAACTCATTAACACCTATGTAGTGCAAAATGTCACGTAACTTACAGTCTGCACACATATCTGCATTCCAGAGCATTTTCTGAAAATCAGCTTAAAAAGCATAAGATAATGAAGGCTTTATTACTGTGGGGCATCCTAGATTAACAATCTTAGTGTCATTTTATTAATAACTGCTTGCCCTTATTAATTCTACCTATTGGAAGTTGATAAATAACTTAGTTAAAGAAGTTAGACCCAAGAAAGGTCTGAATGTCATAAGGAGCTATGGGTGTTAACTGAAAATATACAAAAATGCACTATAGGCTTGAATGAGATAACAACCAACTCAGTAGTTGGTGTCATTCTAAGGGGATCCAGTCTATGCCAGCCTGAGATGAGATGGTAAATATGGATTCCTATTTAACAAGGGATGGCTTACATCTCTCATACAAGGCATTTCATTTACTGGCTAAAGTGTTTGCTGTGCCTTTAGTGCTTTTGGATGGCAGTCTCTCTAGTAAACATTTTTATATAGCAAACTCAAACTCAAATTCAAACAATGTCATGGAGGCACTCCTCAACGCTATTTGTATAAACAGAAAGATACCAGAGCCCAAGGCTGTTCTGCAACATGTACCTGTGTACTTATTGAGAAATGATTTCAGTGCAATGACAGTACTCCCTCTGTACCAGAGTTTAGCTCCTAGCATGTCTTAAGGCACTTGGGAAACTGCAGGAGTGTATCTGTATGAGTCAGAAACCCCATCACATCATGTCAGATTACCCAGAACCTTAACCTGGAACTCTTGGCGATCCAAATCACCCTAATGTCTCCCAAAGAGTATGGAAATTGCATAAGTATCAGAGGTTAAATATCAAACCACATACCTTTTTGCTTGGGGACTTCAATTATGCAAGCATTGACTGGCACATTTACATCTCTAAAAATGGATATGCTGAGCTTTTCCTAGACTTTGTTAATACCAATGCACTGGAGAAAATTGTAAAACTACTCAGTACAGGCTCTAATATCCTTGACCTGGTTACCAGTTTAGCCACTGCTTGTACACTGCCATGCATCTCCTCATCCCTGTTTAAATCTGACCACAAATTAGTTGCATTCCCTGTCAGGCTTAATGGCACCATCTCATAACCAAACTGGATTATCTTTAGGGACTTCTCCAGCACAAACCTATCTCAGCGTGTAGAAGACCAACACAAATTCACCAACCATCCCCCATAATTAGACACTAATGAGAGGTCAGAGATATTCACTTCCACTTTTTGCTAACATATAAACATCAGCATAGAAAAGTCTGTATCCATTTGCCCAAAATATAATGGTAAATTCAGAAAGAAGCATCTCTGTTGGACCTCCTGTTTTAATAAATTGTATAACCAGGGAAGAAAAATAATGAACATTTGTGAGAAATCCCATCACTCTACTGTAAGACCACACTGAAACATGCCAGCAAGGAACCTAAGAGCACTATTAGGAAAGGTAAAGCACAGTATGAATTCATAGTCATCAAAGATACTAAAGGAAACTACAAACCATTGTTCACTTATGTCAGATAATTAAGGAATAATGTTTAACAGTACATTGAGCTAATCCTTCATAATAACACATGCTTAGGTCCCAAGAATATAGCTGATATATTAGACAAATTTAGTGCTAACTTTACACCACATAAACATATTGTTGCACCCACCACCCCGGAAATTTAGTTTCCCCTGTAATCACTTTGGAACAAGCCTTAGAATCACTATCAAATGCTAAAACTAATGTTTCTGTGGGACCAGATAACATCTCAAACAGCATTTGCATCAGTGCCAAGTAAGTACTATCTGAGCCTCAGTTTAAACTGTTCAACCTCAGCCTATCCACAGGTATTTTCCCTAATGCCCTACTACTCTACTGTGTGGGACCTTTACAGAACCATGTAATTATAAGCCCATCATCCTCACCAGATTTATATCCAAAGCCATAGAATATATCATAGCTTAACAGCCCACTCAGTTTGGTTTTGTAAAGTGCAAGTCCTGTCTCTTGAACCTAGTAAACCTTTTTTGAAAAGGTTACAGATACTTTGGACAGTGTCCACTTAGTGCATGCCAGCTGTCTTGACCTGGCCAGTGCACAATGCTTACCTTGACCTGGCCAAGGCTTTTTACACTATCCCCTATTCTAATACTACTAGAAAGTAATTCAGACATAAGGTAAACCCCTGTATTGTTGACTGGATTACAAACCAGTTATCAAATAGATTCCAAGTAGTGAAAACTGACTGTACCCCCACAGAATGTAAAATTGCAGCTTGTGAGTTACCACAAGGATTAGTTCTGTGCCCTCTCTTGTTTGGCATTTACTTTGCAGACATCCAAGACAAATATATATATATATATATATATATATATATATATATATATATATATATATATATACATATTTAGAGATGTAGTATGCTATAACATTTAGTTCAAGAGGCAGTTAACAATGCCAAAACTTGGAAAAAATAGAATTGTGCCTAGCAGATTTTTATGGATAAGAAGACATTAGAAGAGGCAAGTAAGAATAGTTGCAAGAAAGGATACCATGGGGAGAATGAGAGGCAGTAAGTAAAAGGGGATGACAAGATGAGATAAGGAAGAATGAAATAGGGATAAGGGGTGTGTGAGAGAGCTGCAGGGTTCATGTAACATTACCTGAGTTAGTGCAGGTACTCTTTGATTTGTTGAGAAGGTGTTCCTTGGGCTGTTGTCTGAAGTGAGAGTACTTTTGAATGTTTCAGATTGAGAGCGGAATAGAGTCCCATACCTTTGTTACTAGCATGGAGAATATATGGTCAGTACAATAGAGAATGTAAAATTGCAGCTTGTAAGGTAACGCATGGATAAGTTCTGATCCCTCTCCTGTTTAAACTTTATTTTGCAGACATCATAGCCAGTATCCTTGATGTGTAGTTGACCAAGTTTACTGATGACTGAAAGGTGAGCACCATTATCTGCTCATCTATTAATACTCCAAAAAGGTCTGAAAATGCACACATTTAGGCTACTGAAAATGGTTTCAAGCTAAATGCAAAAAAATGCAGTCTACAAGTATTTACTGTCACGTGAGAGATGGGTACTTACGTAGGCAAGTCTCTCTCATTAAATCCTTATATTTCTATCATAGTCAGAGAACACGTTGAAGATCTAAAGATCCTCTGTGCTTTTCCTTTATCAGACCTAACATCACTTACAGTGCGCTCAACTGGAAAGTCTCCAACAGCTGTCCTACTAGATTAGCACAACTCTCTTTATAGTCAGTAGCCTAACAGCTGCTCTGGGGTGTCCTGTGTCATGGTTTTCAAGTAATGAGAGGCCCAATCCTATTTGACCTCCTTTTCCTTTGCAAAACCAGTGGCTCTACAAGCGCCCATACAAGGGACCTAAATTTACACTAACAAATGGAAAGACTCTTTGAAGGAATAGGTTACTAACTCAAAGTATTCCCAACCTGTAGAATAAGTCACCACCACAGGTCAAAAAACTACTACTTTATCTGTCTTTAATCTTGCTGATTGTGTGAATAGACATACATTTACACCAGGGTTATCATGCATGGTCCGGGTGACTTTTGGAGGTAGACACTATTAAGTAACTGTAAAGGGTGGAAAGAACTTTTAAGTATGTCTTCAGGAAGTAGTATATGGCTGGGCCTTGTATGGTTGCTGTGCTTGCTTGTGTTGTATTGTTTCTATGTTCCTGTGTTCCACACCCCTCCTCAGTCAGAGCATGATCTGCAGTGTTCACAATACTGCTTTTTACCTACACCATGCTTATGCTCCCATGTGTGCTTGTGAAGCTGTGATGCACTGTCTGGTGTGTGGGTACACTATATGAAAGAATTCACTTATGGTTCCCAGCAAAGAGGAGTTTGTAAATACTGTTGTTTCACTCCCTTCTCCAAAGATTGGTAAACTGGCTGTGGCCACACACATCACCCTAACTTGTGCCCTCATCTCTAGGCTTGTTTGTCAAACTCTGGTAATTTTTAACACAGTCAGGAATAATATCTCTGCATCATCTGCAACAACATGTTCAGTTAATATTACTCTGTAGTCCTTGAAGTGATTGTTTGATGATGACTATGTCCTCTCCAGTTATATAGCTTTCTTTTACAAGTAGAAAAAGCTGTTCCCTCTCAAAATATGTCAGTTGTCTGCTGTAGGTGAGTGAACTTTCAGTGACAGCCCATGGCCTGAGATTAAGACCTTACTGCGTAGTTTCTTAGGTAGTTTGATAGTCTGTAGTAGCCTTGCCCTTACCTAGTGATTCACTTTGAATATTGGCTTCAGTGATGGATACTGACGTATGCATTTACTTGCCTTTGCCTTCTCCTTACTTGATAACTACTGGTATTTATAACCCCTTTGTTGTCCTGTGTAGAGAGAGTTGCATTTTCTCTGCATGTATTTGACAATCTCTCTACTGCTATTAATGCTATGAAAGCTCTACCTTCTGTGACTCTCTGTGTGATTCTCTTTTTTAACTCAGTCTGATGACTGGCTTGGTTCACTATTGTCATTTACTGAAAACTCTAGATCCTGCTCCTAGTGGCTGCATCTGTGAACAATTCATATCCCAATATGCAACTTCTGCACATGATGCTACCATTATTTTTATTTTATTTTTATGTATCCATTTTGTTTTGATCACGAGTCACTGTATCTTAGTCATTCTACTCTTTTGACTACCCAGTGTTACCTATAGCTATGTCATATGTAGATACGTATATAGCATTGTTACTCTAGGCTAGTCTACATTACTCAGGTAGTGTAGGTATGATATTTTCAACTTCACGCACGTTATTGCATATATATCTAAACTTTCTAGAATTTTGCAGAAAATCCAGACTTTTGCCTCATATTTTTGTCTGTTCCTCTTAAAATTGTGGTTTTCTGGTAAATTATTGAGGATTGACCTCTAACTAATAACAAATATTTGAGTTTCAGACTTAATATCCTTAAGAAAATGCATGCTAATGCACAACCTGTTATTCTAGCATATATTTATGTTTATAAGAGCAATATTTCAAATGTGTCCCTAATTTTAGGCCTTTGTTCCCCCATAACTTTTGTCTTTGTCCAGAATTCTTGCACTAAAAGATTGAGAGGTATGTATTATTGTCATTATGCTTTATTTTATTTTATATTATTCATTTTATTTTGATAATCTATTGCTTGCAACCCAGGCTGAGCTGGCAACTAGCAAGTGTTCTTCCCTGATAAACAAGCAAATCAAATAAATGCATGCATAAATAAATAAATACCATAGTGGCATCATACATCTCAACCTCTCAGCATAAAAAAGTCTGGACAAAGCCAAAAATAATGAGGGGACAAAGCTCAAAAATAGGTACAAAATTTAAATATTGCTTTTATAAACTTAGAAAGTTGCTAAAATAAAAGGTATTGTGTCATGATGAATTTTCTGAAGGATATGAAGTCTGAAACTGAAATGCTTGTCATCGTTTAATGAATTCAGTCCTCACTAATTTGTGACAAAAATCCAGAAAGCCACAAACTTTATGAGGAACAGATTAAAAATAAGGGCCAAAAATTTGGATATTCTGTGAAAAATCTCGGCAGATGAGAGGTATGAGCCACATGCTAGCAAATCTTCCAATGTAACCACACGTCTACTTTGGTTCTGTGATGGGGCCTTATGTCTGTTTTGCCTCTGTGGCTACTAACCTTCCCATAACCGATCATTCTATTTGCACATTGTTTTATTATTTTACAAATAAAATTTAGGTGGTCTATCAGTCTCTGTTGCTCACAGAATGGAAGTGTGTTAAATGTGTATATATTTTTTTTATTTTTCCTCAACACCATCAGCTTCTCCTGTGAGAAGTAAGCAACCAGTTCTTTTCAACATATATTCATGGAATGGAAACACCTGTTCCCAATTTCTCAAATGTTGCTAGGTTAGTTGAAGACCAGATTCTAGTCAGAATTTGTTTGCCAACAGCACTGTTCTGAGTAGACATCCTGTAGACAGACAGTCATCTAAATAATACCTTGTTTATTCACTACCTGTTGGTTATGACATATATTGTAAAAAGGAACAGAGTATCTTACTGGGCTTGCACTCAGCTACATAGCACCCTACTTTGAATAAGATGCCAAGTTGCTCCTTTTTTCCTTTGGTTGTGCAAGTAAAAAGCTGCTTCCATGTCAACTTTCACTATGAATACTTGCACAATAACCCTGTCTTTGAACCATAGTTATTCATGAAAGCATCCATATATACAACTACTGTAGTATGTGGTACTTCAAACCCATTAGCTGATTGCTTTGCGGGGTATGACATTTGCTTTACTAAGCTATATTCGTCCATGGATATTTTTAGCGCTAGGCCAGCGAATGGCACTTTAAAGTATTACAAAATTATAATAACACATAAATAAGTGGCTCTCTTACCAGCAAAGCATATATATATATAACTCAATTAAATAAAAGCTGTGTGAAGATATAAAAAATGTTAAGGTTTTTCTGCTGTTCAACATTTCTTTAGATTAATACAAGGTATATCAATCTGGTACTTAAATTCTTCATACACAAGTGAGACTAATCTTTGAATTATAAGAGCTTCAATTTGAGGTGAGGCTCATCTTTTAATTATTACAACAAAATGTAGTATTTATAGCCATTATGCCTAGGTCCAGTGGGTGTGGGTATTTGCATAGATGCGCCTAAATGAAGCTAAGTGGGGGGGGGGAGTCAAAAACAGTAGTTGCACTTAGGTGCAGCCATTCAAATGAGTTTCAGAAAATGTAAGTGAGGTAATAATGAGATGTAAATAAGAAAAGTGTGAAAAATCTGAAACTATATTATGTAAATAAAGTAACAAAGGTATGCTCTTCACCTTTGTGGAAGTCATACTCACTTTTTTATGCTCAAGTGCATTGTCCACCTAAGTCTTATAAAAACTGAATTCATGCCTTTTGAATCCACTTTGCAGTCCATGAAGATGCTTGAGTTTACTGCCAGCTTTCTCCAGTTCTGAGATGCTCATCTTGGTGGCAACAAAATTAGGTACACCCAGCGATGCTTGTAGGCTGAGAAGATGTAGATGTAGGCAAAGGTTAACCCATATGAACTTCGCTGATCAGGAAATTTTGGACAAGATTAGAGTGGGCAGGGACATGATAAGGGCTTTAGTGAGTTTGTATGGTACACAGACAGGGACTGGTGGGGTGCATGGCCTTCCTATATGAGGGGATACCACACCTTGTATATTCCTCATTATGCTTGCCATGGGGACCTTCCAGGGAGAAACTAGGGACACACTGGGTATTTCATAAGCTTTTGCCTTGAGAATGCTTCAGCAGTTCCTTGACATACTGTTGGCATGTGTGGATCAGTATATCTATCTCCCAGTGTCACCTCAGGACTGAACCAGTATCATGTGCACTTTATGTGGAATGACATGCTTTCCAGAGGTGCTTGTTGAAATACATTGCCTGCATATTTCTATTAGAGCTTCATCTGGTCCATATGTGGAGCAGTACTGTAAGAGGAAGTGCTACCATTCCATCAGTGTCAAGTAGTATGTGATGGGGTTGCATCACCAACATGTCCGCCCAGCATCCTGGTGATGCCCATGATTCCCATATATAACAAACAAGCGACTCATTGTACTGCCTCATCCTGCATGTCAGGTTTCTTCAGGATTGCCTGGTTGGTAAGTGCCAACTATTAATACTGTTTTCAACCATAGTCATTTTTGTACCTATAGTGTAGCATGAATGGCACTGATTACCCCCCCCCTTTGTAATGTGTCCTCTCCCTATTTTGTATTCCATGCGAAGGAAACTACCTACTCATAGCTTGGCTAATGACACTAGTCCTTAAGCTTCTGGGAGCGCTGAGAAACACTTCAATACCACCCTGTGTTATAGACATGGATAGTCGCTGAGTGAGTGTTTGGTCTGCCCAAAGTCTATTTCCATTGCCTGGATGAGTCTGAGTGGGTGTATTCAGTATGACCCTGCTGCTGCACACAGGAATTTTACTACCTGCTGTATTCTGCACAACATGATCATGCAGCAGTCTGGTGCACAACTGTCACTGCCAGTCACTGATAGTGTTAGAGCAGATCCCTTGATTGTTTGTTCTACCAGTGACAATAGCGATGGTGGCCAGCCAAAAGCAGTAATGTGGCAACCCCCTATGCCAGGCTTGTGCATGTCATACATCTGAGCATGTGAAGAGGTGGCATTTAGTCCACAACCATGGGCACAACATTCATTTTGTAGCAGTGCTAAGCTACACATATAATACCTGATACATGCAGTGTTACTTGTGGGCTACGCTGAGTGGTGCACAGTCAAATTGCACTGTATGTCAGATATTTCCCCAACATATTAAGAAATTGTTTTCATAATCTATTTGGAGTCACCATTTGTACAGTGTTGAGGGTCAGTGGGGCAAGTGCTAATTATACTGGCAGGCTTTGACTGAAGTATAGAACAGCAAGTGTCATGCAACATGTTTTAGGCTACTGTAAGTATTTCACTGCAGCAACAAAAACAGAGTATGATGGATATAACTGCACACAGAAAAAAGAAAAGAAAAGAAATGGTTGCCTTTAAAAAAAAAGTCTGTTTTTTTCCTTGCTATTGTCTGTTTACTTTTTCCAGATATGAGGAATAACCTCAGCAATGGGGGTGTCTGAAGAATGACTTCTGGGTGAGCACTATTGATGCTACTAATATTCAAAACTGCAGATATATTTGAAAGATTTTGCACACAATGTCTCCTAATGCCAGTGTGGTGGATGATCCCATAGATGGTAAGCAAGTGCTGGCATGTGAACTTGATGCTGAATTGTTCGAATGACAGGCTCTACTGGATGCCATGGAACTTTTTTAACTTGACGTAACAGTGCTGTAGGGCATAGAGCTTGACTGAGAGGTTCTACCACATGTTGCAGAAGTCTGGCAAAGCCTGGCTGCCTCTTTAAGGCTGAATCCACATGAGTGCATGCAACACTTTCTTGACATGCACATGGTGTCTAGCCTACACATCCACACCGCATGCACGCAGTTCTCATCCAGGACCAGCTGTGCTCCCAGTGTGTGTCTCTTAGGCCTTTACTATTTTGTGCAAACAGTCTGACATGGGTGCCATGTGTGTAACCATTTTATACATGAAGATCATCATGACATTGTCCCTGACCTATACCATTCCCATGTACTGGTGAAAGTCCTCACATATACCTTGCGATACTCTAATTATCTCTACTTGACTCTCAGTGGCAGTAGTGTCAGACTGAACTATGTCATGATGCATCCTGTGTTGGGTGGTGAAGGCCTTGCATGTCCCTGGATCTACTGTAAAATATGTCTTCACCTGGCACTTCTGTGGACTGGTGTGACAATGACTACTGCTGCCTCTGAAAAGGTAGTCTTTGTATCAAGGAGATTTGACTGTACACAAGAAGCAGATGTTGAGTTATATAGTGTCCCTCCCTTGCTGTAATGTCATTTCCTCATTATGCTAGATGATTGAGCTTGTGTCATTGTCTCTGGAGTTAGCTACAGTTGTGGGGCAGGGGGCCCTTCCAGCACACTTTGGGACTATGTGCTACTGTCCTCGTGCTGTGTCATGAGTACAAGAGTTATGGTGTCATTGTTTACAGCCATTGTGCTATCAATATGACCCCACTGCTCCAAAGCAGAAGATGTGGTTGCTTCAGGTGCTGACCCTGAGAAGAACTATTTCAAGATATGGTTAATGTGATCTGTGACAGGTGGAATGACCTTTACATAAAATTATGATGCCTGCACTTTACATGATTTGACTGTAGAGACTGCTCTGCATTTGATGTGGATGGCACACCTTAATAATGAAACAGGGTTATATGTTTATGGGTGTCATGACAACTACATCTCAACATAATTTGCACACTAACCTTCCACACTGCCTGGCTGTGATTGTTGCAGGGGTCTGAAAGGTCTGGTATACACACAGCCTATGTTAATTCCAGCAGTATCTTAGTCTGCATCAGTCGTTTTCCCTTATAAAGAGAATGTACTCCTCATCTGGTGTTAAGGTAGGAGTGTGGAAGTGCCACCAACTGTGCAGCTACAGGCAAGTGCATTCGGCCTGGCCTTTGTTCTGACAGGTCCCACTATATCATTAACTCTTTTCCTACATTGTGCCAAGGTGTGGTTCCTTCCTTCTGTAGAATTTATTTCAGCAATGTATATCTACTTAGACCTCCCTTTTTAAAAATATATTTTCCATATCTCCTCAGAGGATCCATAAGGATGCCATTTTCCTTAGGACTGAAGTTGTTTTTCTTGTCCTTTGTTCCTTGCTGTTTGCAACATCTTCTAACCTGCAAGCACTTGTTAGGCAAAAATTACACTTGCCACACAAGTATGCAACTTTAAGCAATTATGGATCATGCTTAATCAAAATAAGTATGACAAGTACGTGAAGTATTAATTCTGAGTTCTTGGTTTGATTTTCTTTACAATAGTATAAGTGTTATGCATTTGTCTGTTGCAGTACTAGAATCTATGCCCATAAGTGTTTGCTGTGAGAGTGTTGTATAGTGTGTATTGAATAATTGGTCATGTATGTCACTCCTTAATTTAATGAAGGTGACCCTGGCCATTATTTATGGACAGGGACCAATGCCTATAGTAAGAATTTTCACAGATGTAGACTGCAATGAAAATGGCAACTTACACATTCCCGTGTTTTTGATGTGTAAACAGGCAAATATTGTAATATTTCATGTCTTACCCAGTCAATAAAAGCTAATGTTGAACAGGTCACACAAAATTACACCATGACCATCTTTTCCTAATATTTCCAGGTTATCCTTGCTTTTAATAAATATTTTATTCTGTTTTCACTTTTTTATCTACTTTCTTGGAAGCATGGAAGCCAGAGATGCTTAAAATGGTGGACTAAAGCAAGTTGGACTAAGCTGGGGTTGATTTGATAAGATCTCACGTATGAGGCTCAACCATGCTAAGCTCTTTGAATCACATTCCAGGGGACCTGGGAAACAGCTCCTATTGGCCTAGCTGCATTTGGTTTGTTGTGGATGAACTGCTCTTTGCTCATGCATGTGTGTGAGCACCATTCACATCTTAGTTGAACTTCAACAAACTATACTTTTTGTATGGCATGTATGCATTCATATCCTTGCCTGTGACAGCCATCTTCCTTTCAGGCTGTTGGGATACCAGCTGTCCGTACTTACACTGTACACTCCCAACTACAAAGAAGCTGCAACATGCCACACAAGTTCTATGAGATTTTCATCCAAAATTGTTCTGTGACCTTCCTGTTATTGCTTCAGGGAGCAAGTTCTTAGTATATAAACTCCCTTAAAAACATATAAAGCACAACATGTGTATCACTTTCCATAAAGCTTTCCATTTATTTGTGCCAAAAAATAAGTTTACTCCTTTGCAATGGCTGTGCATATGGCCTACCTTGATAAATATCCTGTTATTATTCAAAACTTTTTCCATTTTTATCAGTTCAGTAGATGGATCAGCTGGCCAAGCTGATTTAGAAGGTACAGGACTAAGGGCCAAGGTTCTATAGTGCAAGTATTGTATGTCTTATGTATTGTAGTAATATATATTGAAAGCTATGTAGATATTTAAAGTATTGTCTCTGTGTATCTGTATCTCTATCTATATTATCTATGTCTCTATCTATATCTGTAAGGTGGCACAGTGGTGCAGCGGTTAACATTGTTGCCTCACAACAAGAGGTTCTCTGGTTTGATTCTTGGCTGTTGCGCCTTCTGTGCAGAGTCTGCACATCCTCACCATGTTTGTGTGGGTTTCTTCCAGGTGCTTTGATTTCCTCCCACATTCCAAAAACATGTCTGCAGCATTTCTCCCAGGGACTCTGCTGATAACAGGCTCTATCTTAGTTGGACTTTCCTGGTCAGTAGTATATCTATAGGTTCACAATTAAGTACTAGCCTAGCTGCCCTTGTAAGCAATTTTAAGCCTAGCTAATTTCCCTTTTTATGATCATAATAACCTATCCCATTTGATTATACATTGGTCTTACCCATCCCATGGTCGATAATTATATATATTACCTTTAATGATAATAACTGAAATTATACCATAGATAATTTGAGGGGGACCCATGTATGGGATAAAATATTTAGGAGCTGCTGTTCTCCATTATTAGTACAGGAGGCAGTCCTGGGGCATATTTTCTGTTTCCCAACCACAGAGCCAAGTTGTGCTTTAATATGGATGGGGATGAACTTTGTTTTATGTGGATGGGATGTCTGTTTCACAGCAGTGGTATCCCCTGTGAGAGATACCTGTCCATCCAAACTGTTCTGTTGATGTTGCCGAAAAGATTAAAGTCCCTAGATCAAGTATTCCTGATGGCATTTGACTTGCTGATGTGCAGTAAATCCATCATTAATGGATCAGAGGATGCCTTGTATGCCAGACACAGGTCACCTCTTAGCAGTCTATAGGATACAGTGTATAGTGACTGGATTAGAGATGGTCCATGTAAGCATACCTCTCAATCTCTTAGTGCAAGAAATCTGGACAAAGCCCAAGAAAATGGGTGGGGTCAAAGGCCCAAAAATAGGGACGTATTTTAAATATTGCTCTTATAAACTTTCTGAATTTATAAGAGCAATATTCTAAACTTTCTAAGTTTATAATATTGTTCTTATAACCTTAGAAAGTTACTAGAGTAACAGTGTTTGTTTTAACATACGTTTTCAGAAGGATTTGAAGTGTGGAACTCAAATGTATGTCATTATTTAGTGACTTCAATCCTCAGATCATCCCACTCATTTGCCAGAAAACAACAAATTTTATGAGGAACAGACCAAAAATATGAGCCAAAAATCTGGACATTCTGTAAAAATCTGTACAGTTGAGAGGTATGCATGTAAGACATGTCATTTAGGCCTTGTATCTTTTTAGTAAGGTATCTCTGTGGGTGTGGCAGTAGGTGCATGTGTCTGGTAATACATACCAAAGGGGGCATTATATTCAATGACTGGCACAATGAGGGCTGAGTAAAGGCATCCCTAGATCTAGACACAATCCCTTTGTTTATAAACTGTGCAATATAGAAAGACTTCCTTACAACGACAGAGACATGTTGATCAAAAGTTAAGTCGCTGTCCACATAAGTTCCCAAATCTTGAACAACTGGGTTAACTCTTAGGTGCAAATTGTCAATGTGGTAGTTTCCTGGGGTAGATCACTTTCCAAATGATACAATAATGCATTTTTGGCATTTAGTTTCAGTTAATGATTTTAGCACCAATTATTTATTAATTTGAGACAAACCTTCTTGCAGGATGGCTAAGTCATTTTGGGGATTCAATGATTGTTTCTAGCTTGCAGCCATCTGCAAACTTAGTCAGAGCCCATTGGCATTGGCTTTTACTTAAAAAAAAAGTAGATGCCAAACAGGAGAGGTCCCAGCACAAAAACCTGGGGGACTTCACTGGTGACTGGTCTCTTCATGGAGGTAACTTCCCCTGTTTTGATTATCTGCATCCCATCTGTGAGTCATTTGGCAATCCAGTGGATGACATAGGACTTTATTCCTAGCTTATTTAGCTTTTCTAATATTTCTGAGTGGGGAATTGTGTTAAAAGCTTTGGTCAGATTGAAATATGTGGTGTGTATCATTTTGCCTTCATCTATTCTTTTGGTGACCTTTTCAAAAAAATCTACCAGGTTGGGTAAGCATGACCTGCCATTGACAAATCCAAACTGAGATGGGTCCAGTGTTTGGAAGTTCCCTATGTACTGATTGTTTAAGTCCATGATAAGTCTTTCCTTGGCTTTGCATATGAGGTTGGTCAGACTTATGAGTATGTAATTGCCTCTTCTGTGGAAGGTCCTTCCTTATGCAGGGGAATGACTATAGCTGTTCTCCATTCACTTGATACAAAACCTGAATGGAGGCTGAGATTGAATAGTGTTGTTAGAGGTGTGGCTAAATCATGTTTCATGATATTTAAGATGTATCCAGGCATGCTGTCAGGACTCATCAATGCACTATTTTTAGCCTTTGATAGCACTTTTAAGTCTTGGTCTTGTGAGATAGCTGGAGGAGAGCGAATTTCAAGTATATCTTGAGGGACAGATGGAGGGGAGAGAGGGGTAAAGTTAGGGCGAAATTTACTGGCCAGTAGGTTTACTGTATCTTCAGCCTCAGTGTAGGTGACATCACTCACAATCAGCTCAGCGCATTGCTACGTGGTGCTTTTGAGATTATGAACATAACTAAAAATGCCCTGTGATTGTCTTTGGCTTGGATAGATATTTTAGCCTCAAACTTGGCTTTGGTGGATTTTATTAAGCTCCTGGGTTGTTGCTTATTTCAGTGACAAGGTCTCTAACATTCTGAGAATTACTCTTCTTACTTTTGGTCAAAATTTTCTCTCTCTCTCTCTCTCTATATATATATATATATATATGTATGTATGGATTCACTTCAAAAGCTCGAAATACTGAAATTTTGAATTTCAGTATCTCGAACCCAAAAAGGTGAATCCACAAAACAATGAAAACTAAAAACCATGAAATTTAAAACCTTGAATACCGGAAGTTTTGAATTTTGCAGTTTTACTACACACACACACACACACACACACACACACACACACACACACACACACACACACACACACATACACCATCCACCACACAAACACACACAATCACTCTACTACATGAAAGCAGGGGGGCAAGCCCCACCTGCACCCCCCCACACACCCTCTACTTAAATATTCTCACTCCGAGGTCGCACTACATACAAACACACACAAAACACCACCACACAAGCTACTTTCTCTTTTCACACACACATCACAGCAACAAAACACACTGACACACACCACAGCCCCTACCCAAACCCCTTAACACACACACACACACACACACACACACACACACACACACTTACCTGAATACATGACCATAGCGAAACTTTAGAAGTGTGAAATTCAAAATCTCCAGTATTCGAGGTTTTGAATTTCACGCTTCTAAACCTTCGCTATTATGTGGATTCAGCTTCTTGGGCTTGAAATACTTAAAATTTGAGATTTCAGTATTTCGAGCTTCTGAAGGGAGCCCTTATGTATATATCATTCATGTATACTGCAGTAGTAAGTGCTCATGTTTTAGGCAAGGCAGTAAATTGCAATGAGTCATGGCTGTAAATAAAAAAGGAGGATTGCTACCTTCTTAAAATCATATTTGTCAGAAAAATATGTATTAATGTGTGTATTAGTAATATGCTTAGTGCATTTAGAGCTTGAAAAGGGTTAACACATTTATTCTATTTCATACTGCATAAATCGGTACAAACTGCAGATGCTTTCTGACCTTGTATTGTTACCTAAAATATTGCTTGTGCCTTGGAAATTTACTGAGAAGCAGATGATTCCTGCTTATGTTAGGAAAATAATGAATAGAACAATACTACTTGTATGAAACTTAGACAAGAAGTTCCGTTTGTGCTGTGAGAAAATACACAGCTGTAGAAGCTATAGATAATTAGGACAAATCCTGTTTGAAAATATGAACTGCAATCAGCATTTGCTTGTATCTAAGTTAAAAGAGTACCTTGAAATGTAACACTGTAGAATAGAAGCCTGTAAACGAATTAGTGCCCACCAAGGCCAGGTAGTTTTTCTCAAAAGTTTCTCACAAATCTAGTCATGTCAGCAGAAAATCTGAGTAACATCTGTAGAACAATACTGAAAGTTGTGTTTGATTATGTCAGCCATAGAAGGCCATGTCTTGTAAAACAGTATAAGAATAAACATACTTCCTGTTAGTACTTAGACCAATCCTTGTATTTGCATGTTTTTGTCTCCTTGCAGCAAGTAATTAAATATGCCTTAACTGAACCTTACGTGTATTGGTCTTTGAAGTTTTTTCCTTTGACAGATTGGTCCTTCGGACCGGGAACCCTCACTTTGCGTTGGATCAGACAGGCCAGGTGGCTTGAAACCATATGGGGAAGAAACCACATCGGTTCTTCTTAGTTGAAAAGCCCTCCGACTGAATTGTCGTACAAAAGAGGCCAGCTACTTTCTGATCTGTGACTGAAGGATGGGTTTACTCGAACCAGGTGATCAATCACAAAGGCTCAGGTAAGGTGAATCTACCTTTTTTTTCTGTTTTAGATCAGGGACTAGATTTGTATTTATTTTGCTAAGACTTTGTTTATACAAGTCCGGGACAAAAGATTACTGTCTTGTCATAGATCAGGGAAACAGAGCAGGTAGGCAGTCATTCTGAAGAGACTATAACAAGATCTGTGGTACCACATTAAAAATAAGGAGTTACATAACGATTAAAAGGGTAGAACAAATGGGTAATAATTGTACAAAAAGATCTCAAAGTCCGCCGTTAACCGAAGACGCGAAATACATGCAGTCATAGTGTGCTGATAATATTAAATAATACTCAAAATGGGTTAATACGTATGAATTTGATGGTAAATTAGAAAAATCCTCGCTTGTCAAACTTGTCAAACAGCTTAAAACCAATTCTAAAGGTCAGGTAAAAAAGCACCGTCAATTAGGAATTCCTCAGGCACACAGGTGGATTGAGGAAGTAAACTGAAGGGAACAAAAGAATAATAATTCAAAAGCAATGTTTTTAGATAAGGAGGACAATAACTTAGTAATAGCATCAGCACCTCCGCCTCCCTTACCGGAATATGAAGCAAGTGAACAGGTTAGTCCACCCCCACGATATCCTGCTGTCACTGTAAGTAGAGACACTACAAAAGCGAAACCATTTATTAGAGATCCTGTCGAGACCAGGTCTCGAACACGGGCAGGAAATTCAAAAGGGGACATTGAGTTATATCAAATGGGTAGAAATTCACAATCTATGAGTGAAGAAGAAATATGCCCACTTATAGAAGTGCCTAATCCTCAGGCAGGGCAAGAAGGTCAGAACCCGACTATTCTAGTGTATAGACCCTGGACTCCGGAAGACATCCGGAAAGCCACTGAGGGAATTCCCCATCCAAAAGTTAATTTTAGAAAGTTCTTAGAAGATTTGCAAGGAATGAGGCTAAGTTATAATTTAAATGGAGAAGAGGTAGAAAAAGTAGTCAGACAAATTGTGGGACCAGATTGGCACATGATCAGTGGCGACTGGAATCCCTGTGACGCTGCATTCAGGCCCCTCCCACATAGCAGTGCAGAATTAGACAACAGAGTGAAAGGTCTTACAGACCGAATCTCTGAGAAATGGAAGCCTAGGGCAGACTGGACTTGCATTAATCAATGCATCCAACAGGAAGTTGAAACTATTGAAAGATATTATGCCAGACTATTAGAATGTTTTAATAACCATTGTGGAATGCAGGTTCCTGAAGATCAGACACACTATTCCCCATATGAGCAGCAGTTAAAGAATGCATTTTTGAAAGGCAGTATTGCATCCATAAGCAGCTTTATTACAAAGCACATGGTAGATCATCATACAAGCAGGTTACAGTCATTACTTGAATATGCTAGGCATGCTGAAAGGCATTTAAATAGCAAAAAGAAAAAGAAAGCCCAAGTATTTTCTGTAGAAGATGGAGCAGAAGTTTATGTGGTACAGTCTGGGAAAAAGGGCAAGAGAAATGCCCAGGGAAACAAACAATCTGATCAGAGATCAGAGGACTTTGAAGGGCGAAAGAAAAGGGGTGAATGTTTTAAATGCGGTAAAAAGGGACACTTGGCAAGGGATTGCAAGAAAAACAAGAAAGCAACCACGGAAGATAAGGAGGGTGAGGACTGACTATATGATAGTCAGGAATCACTAGAAGGGGATAGCAGAGAAGGGACAAATGAGAATGTGATAGAGGGAGTAGAGAATGTGACAGAAGAAATAGAGGAAGTGCAGGAAGTCACGGATAGTGAAGTAAATGAAATATTAGATTTGGCTTTATTGAGCTTAAAGCTCTATTTAGCAGACACGAAACCAGAAGTTACACTCCTGGTAGAAGGGAGGGAAGTCAGATTCTTGTGTGACTCAGGGGCATCACAGACCCTGATACATCCCTCCAAACTGCCAGAGAACTCAGAGTCACCTGATTACATATTAGTGAAAGCAGCTAATGGACAGCTGTATCGGGAGCCCCTCTCAGATAATATTGTGATAACTGATCCTGTTTCAGGATTGACCCAGAAAAGCAAAATTGTTGTTTCTGCAAAATGCCCAGTAAACCTCTTGGGCAGAGACCTTATGCAGCTATTTGGTATAGCAGTAGTTCCGACTATGCAGGGTATGGAAGCACAGTGACAAATTGATACCTTTGCAGTGCAAATGGAGGGTAAAATGTTTTATTGGTACAGCCAGGGCTTGGTTGCGACTGGTCCAGGGTCAGTGACCGAAGAGTTGATGAACGTAGCCATCAGCAAGTTCCCCTCCCTTGACATTGATAAACAGCATTTGTTGCACTGTTCTCTGTATTATTGTAACACACCAGGACCTGATAAGGAATATGAGCAAGAATTGTTTAGAAATCGTGCAAACAGATTGATACTACATAATCTGTACTGGGACATGGAAGGGAACAGTGTAGCCAGCTGTTCATTGCCCCAGGAGTTCTTTGCACTCTATAAATCTAATAGATTACCACATGTTAGCTTAACTAAGGACAAGAATGTAAAATGGGTAGACTTAGGAGAAAAAGTCACGAGATGGGAAAAACAGACAGAGTTAGAACTGTCAGAACAGGGAATGCAAATGCAGAAGTTGAATTGGATAACTCAGACCCACCCAGCTGTACATTTGCAGTCTAGCAAGGACAGCTGATTAGCACTCCTATTGAAGGAGGAAGAGAATGCCTTACAGAATATACCAGAAACTCTCTGGTCAACAGGAAAATCAGATGTAGGACTTATTCGTACAGTGGGACCAGTTACTATTATGCCAAAGTCAGCATTTAGACCACAAAAAAGACAGTATCCCTTAAGAAAAGATGCAGAGGTAGGAATCAAACCTATTATAGCAGCTTTACTTAAGGAAGGGGTACTGGTGGAATCTCCTGATTCACCATGTAACACACCCTTATTTCCTGTTAAGAAAGCGAATGGAGAGTGGCGTATGGTCCAAGATTTTCAAGCTGTAAATGACGCAGTAATACCAAGAGCAACTACGATGCCAGACCCACATACCCTGTTGAATGATTTAAAACTTCAACAGAAATATTTTTTTGTGGTAGATATCAGCAATGCGTTCTTTTCAATACCGATACACCCGGACAGTCAGTATTGGTCTGCATTCACATTTCAGGGGAAAAGGTATACATATACGTGACTACCATAGGGGTATTGTGAAAGTCCAACAATATTCTCACAAGAAATGGCAAGCAACTTGGCGGGATTTACCCCACCAAGAGGTAGCCAGTTTTTACTTTATGTTGATGATATCCTGCTGGCGGCCCCCACCCAGCAAGATTGTAAAGAAGATACCATAGCGCTATTACAATTTTTAGCCACTGAAGGACATAAAGTAAACAGAAATAAACTGCAGCTTTGGAAAAAACAAGTTAAATACCTAGGATATGTAATATCCAAGGAGGGTAGGACATTAGATGAGGACAGAAAAGTAGCGATTTTGCAAGCACCAAAACCCACTACCAAGAAGGAAATTATGTCCTTCCTGGGTACGACTAATTTTTGTCGGAGTTGGATTCCAAACTATGCCTTGGAATCTGCACCGTTGACTAACCTGATTTATAAAAAGCCTATGGCAGCACAGGATTTGTTACAATGGACACCAGAAGCAGAATCTGCTTTCTGCAAACTGAAACAGTTAATAGCGTCCTCATTAGCTTTGGGATTACCAAACTATCATAAACGTTTTTTCCAAACTGTAGATTGTAAGCAAGGTTATATGACATCAGTGTTAACACAGCAGCATGAGGACAAGCAATGCCCTATTGCTTATTATTCATCACAACTGGACCCAGTGGCACGGTCTTTACCCCACTGTGTACAAGCAGTAGTTGCAGCTGCAATGGCAGTACAGGCTTCGGCCTAAGTAGTTTTGTTCCACCCTCTCACATTGAGAGTTCCTCTTGCAGTCGCAATTATTTTACTGCAAGAGAAGGTAGCATATGTTTCCCCTGCTAGGCATCTTTCCTGTATGACTATATTGTTGAGCCAACCTCATATGACAATTGAACGATGTATGACTTTAAACCCTTCTACCTTGCTCCCAACCCCTGCAGATGGCACACCATACAGCTGCCTGCAGGTGATTGAGCAAAAGACACTGCCTAGAAAAGACCTTACGGATGTTCCCTTGGATGATGCCGAGGTGACATACTACGTGGATGGCTCATGCAAAAGGGGTCCTGCAGGACAGAACCTAGTAGGATATGCAGTAGTTTCTGATATTGAGATTATAGAAGCGAAATCTTTACTACACAATTTATCTGCACAGGCAGCAGAATTGATTGCCTTGACACGGGCATGTACCTTAGCAAAGGGTAAATGTGTCAACATTTTTACTGACAGCCAGTATGCTTTTTCTACTGTACATGTTGTTGCACAACAGTGGAAAAATTGAGGAATGATAACATCTAATGGCAAACCAATCAATCATGCACAGTTTATTTTAAATCTTTTAGAATCTATTCAGTTACCTCAGAAAGTAGCTATTTGTAAATGCACAGCTCATACCAAGCAACAGGACAGGATTTCAAAAGGTAATGCGAGAGCTGATACAGCCGCAAAGCAGGCAACTTCAGAAGTATTTCTTTTGAATGAGGAATTACAACCCTCTGAGATTTTAGACTTAGAAATGTTAAAGACAATGCAGACACTTACTAAGCAAGTTGAAAAACAAAGATGGGTAAAACAAGGAGCAATTCTCAAAAAGGGGCTGTACATCTCTAAAGAAGGGAAACCGATATTGCCGTCTAATTTGTTTAGATATGCAGCTTTGTTGAGCCATGGGCAGTGCCATGTCTCAACAGGGGGGATGGTACAGCTGGTGAACCAAGTGTTCACGACATATGGATTCTTAAATTATTCTAAAAAATTCTGTTCAATGTGCCATGTTTGTAATAAACATCATGCACAAGGGGCATTAAAGCCCAAGCAAGGGAGTTTCCCTACACCACCGTATCCATTTCATACTATCTGTATGGATTTCATAGAGTTGAATAAATGTGAAAATAAGAAGTATTGTCTCGTCATTGTAGATATGTTTTCCAGATGGGTGGAAGCCTTTCCGACTAAAAATCCAGACGCGGCAACTGTGGCCAAAGTTCTTGTTAAAGAAATCATCCCTAGATTCGGCATTCTAGGAAAGGATCTACAGTGACAACGGCACACACTTCATAAACCAGACCATACAACAGTTAAGTAGACATTTTGGTATTTCTTTAAAAAATCATTGTGCGTATCACCCACAATCTGCAGGGCTAGTAGAGAGGCATAATGGGATTTTAAAGAATAAGCTAAGGAAGTTAATAGTAGAAACACAGAGAAATTGGGTGTACTGTCTGCCCCTGGCACTGTTGAGCATGAGAACTGTTCCGAATGCAAAAGGATTGACTCCTTTTGAAAAATTATTTGGAAGGGCTTATTATATACCTCAGTGGAAATCTCTCATGCCCACAGACCAGGAAGCTGACAGCACACTAGCTGAGTATATGCGAAACTTGTTAAATTCTAAACATTTGTTGCAGTCAAATTCTGTTTCAGATAAAGAACGAACCAGACCGTAAGAAGTGGCAGTGTCCCCTGGTGCCTGGATCTGGGTGAAGATAGTAAAGAAAAAGAATTGGGCATCACCAAAGTGGGAAGGTCCATATCAAGTGCTTCTGTCGACACCCACTGCAGTCAAGATAGTGGAGCGCGCCTCCTGGATCCACCTGACGCACTGTAAATTAGTCAAAAACTTTGAACTGGACAAAAATCTTGTCACATGCCAAGAGTGAAAATGATAGAGTCCAGAAGAAACAAGAATGCAGAACAACCCTTTCCTCAGAAGTATTGCATAATCATCCTGTTAACTGTACTAGTGACAATAATCTTTTTTTTGTGGCCTTTCCTTTTCCCAGCCACACAGACTGAACTGAATAAATGTGAAGCATTACTCATAGACTGGCATCCAAACTTTAACACTTACCAGGCAATTAAATATGTGTATGCTGAGACTTTCAATGTTTCGAATTGCTGGATTTGCACAGCTTTGCTGACAGCATACGGGGGGTTATTAATGACTACAGTCCCCCTAGGGGTCAATGAGACCTGGGAGAACTTGATTTATGATACCTCAACCATTACATCACAAGTTAAAATAGCATTGCACTTGTCTGTTCCACAAAAGGGAACTGTGTGTTTTTATAAAAATGATACTGTTCAGGTGGGTTGGAGCAATTGCAATGTGACTGTTCCTTATAAATGTTACACTAAAGGTAACAATGTAGATCTTTACTGTAATACAAACTATGATTCATTTCTTGGATTGATGCACAAAACACTTGATGAAGTAAAACATAATTCTGTTCTTTATAAACAACTGTCTATAATTGATAGAAAAATGTTTCATGCAGGGCAAGTGTATATTCATAGCAAAGTTACTACTAAAGTAGAGGACTGTTATTTTGTGTGTGGCAGAAAGGCATACAAATGGTTACCTGAGAATTGGTCCGGCAGTTGTTTTTTGGGTTACCTGGTTCCGGCCATACGACACACTGCAGTTTTCCCTCGAGGGAAAATTCAAAATGTCCGAGAGGTCATCAAGAAACCTGTAAATCCAGTGGGACAAATCGATGTGCATTGGAAAGACCATCATTCCATAGGCAAAGGACTGACACATATGGACTTGAGTGATAGCATTATATCGTGGGCAGGCATATTACCGGCCTATGGAGCAGTAAAATCGATCTGGGAGCTGAGAAAACTGTTGAAACTTCTCGAAGTAATGAGTAATGCAACTGTTTCCGCTCTCGAATTGGTGATTGATGAACTGAATGCTATGAGAACTGTAGTGCTTCAAAACCGCATGGCTCTCAACTTCACCCTAGCGGTGAGAGGTGGTACTTGCACTTTAATCCAAGAAGAATGCTGTTCGTATATTCCTGACCATAAACATGAGATAGACAATCATCTTGAGGTAATTCAGCAAGTGTCAGCCATGACCAAACCAGGCCCAAACCCACTGACAGACTTTTTTCAGAAATGGTTTGGGGGGGTGGGGTACCATACTAATGAACATCCTGATTGCCATTTGTGTAGGAATGCTCCTACTGGGAGTATGTGTTTGTTGTGGCATCCCCTGCATGAAAAGACTGATTAAAGATTTTATAGACATGTCAGTTTCTGAAACCTTATATCAAAGAGCTGAGTTTGAAGAACTGTTAAAAGATTGAAAATGCTTTCATGAGTTTAAACTAAATGACTCTCTTAACTGCAAATCCTAAGTGGAAGAGGTTAGGAGAAGAAAACAAACTGTTTATGCTTATTTTGAAAGTAGAATAAAAGTATTAAAAGGGGGGAAATGTCAGAAAAATATGTATTAATGTGTGTATTAGTAATATGCTTAGTGCATTTAGAGCTTGAAAAGAGTTAACACATTTATTCTATTTCATACTGCATAAATCTGTACAAACTGCAGATGCTTTCTGACCTTGTATTGTTAACTAAAATCTTGCTTGTGCCTTGGAAATTTACTGAGAAGCAGATGATTCCTGCTTATGTTAGGAAAATAGTGAATAGAACAATACTACTTGTATGAAACTTATTCAAGAAGTTCCGTTTGTGCTGTGAGAAAATACACAGCTGTAGAAGCTATAGATAATTAGGACAAAGCCTGTTTGAAAATATGAACTGTAATCAGCATTTTCTTGTATCTGAGTTAGAAGACTACCTTGAAATGTAACACTGTACAATAGAAGCCTGTAAACGAATTAGTGCCCACCAAGGCCAGGTTGTTTTTCTCAAAAGTTTCTCACAAATCTAGTCATGTCAGCAGAAAATCTGAGTAACATCTGCTGTAGAACAATACTGAAAGTTGTGTTTGATTACATCAGCCATAGAAGGCCATGTCTTGTAAAACAGTATAAGAATAAGCATACTTCCTGTTAGTAGTTAGACAAATCCTTGTATTTGCATGTTTTTGTGTCCTTGCAGCAAGTAATTAAATATGCCTTAACTGAACCTTACGTGTATTGGTCTTTGAAGTTTTTTCCTTTGACAATATTCAAAGTACTTTCTTAGGAAATGTTAATCTGCAGTATTTTATGTACATTTCAGTTCATTCCGTGCAGCAAAATATGGAAATCAAGAAAAGGTACAAATGGAAATGTTTATGGAAGAATTAAATATGCCAAAGTTATAGGTAGCAGTTATGATAGGAAGGGATGAGATAAAATGGCTATGTATAACCAATCTACAGAAAAGTCCCCATGAATAGATGGTATTCCTGTGGAAGCTTGGAAGTTAGGAGGGAAAAAACTGATAAAGATCTGGAAGGTTTTCTTTAACAGTATTTTAAGAGAGGAGAAGTTCCAGCATCCTGGAAGAAGGCAGTGGTAACGGTAATACCTAAAGAGGGTAAATATCCATCGGATCTAGCTTCATACAGTTCCATTTCAATACTAAACCATGATTATAAAGTGTTTATGTCTATAATGGCTAAAATAATGGCCAAAGTGATACCAAAATTGATAGATATGGATCAGTGTGATTTTGTGGAGGGGAAGCAAACATTTGACAATATTAACAGAACACTGATGATCCAGAGGGAAGCAGAATGTAAGAAAGTACACTTTTATTGGTGGGTCTTGAGACATAGAAAGCATTTGACAGAGTAGATGGGGATTTAATGAGCAGGGCAATGGAAGCATTTGTTTTCCCTGATACAATTATAAGGCTGATTAGAAGAATATATGAGGAATCGGAGGTGCAAATTAAAGTGGGTGGGTCCTCTCCAATAGTTTCTGCTTGAGTAGAGGAACCAGGCAGGGTTGTCCACTTTTCCCTTTGTTGTTTGCATTATATTTATTATATTTGTATTATTATCTAGTCAAACTAGAGGTAATCCTCCCTCCAACCAAGACTGAACTTGACAGTCAAGAGGAGAAGGTAAACACTTGCACCACACCACACTCATCACATAGTCCCACTAAACCTACACCACCAAAATCCACACATAGAAACACAAACACATTTGCAGAGGCTCTCAATAATAATCTGCTCAAGAAACAGAGACCTCCAAAGCAGAAATGCAAGCAACCTCCATCCCCCCCAACACAACCCAAATGACACATGTGCCACTCAACCACAACCCATAAGGCAAAACAACAATAATAACATCTAGTTTGGCTAGATAAGTGCATCTCTCACAGGTTGTAGTGTTGGGTGGTAGGAGGAGAGGGTTGTCTGTGTACATGAGGCAATTGCTACATTGCCCCAAGATGCCCAGATTCATCAGATAGACAGGCGAGAACACTGGGAGTTGACCCTTGGATATGCCTGAATAAAAAACTATTTTCCTCTAGACAAGTGAGGAAAGTGAGTACAAGAGCTGTTTTTCTCTAAGCAAGTGATGAAAGTAAGTACAAAATCTGTTGTCCTCTAGGTAATGAGGAAGGTTGAGTGATGTAGTAATTTGTAGCTTATTTAGTGCTTACAACAAGTTCTGAACAAGTGCTGAGCACGAATAAACAAATTCAAGTGCTGAAACTAAGAATCTGTATCTGAACTAGACTAGTTCCAGGAAAGAAACAAGTGCAAATGTGGGCTTTTAAATCAGAAAGCTGAAAGAGATGGAAAATTGCCCAAACGGCCAATAACTACACTTTCTGACCCAGAACCACTCCTTATGTGGTAGATAAGTTACCTAGTGCTTACCACTCCCACGGATAAGCTAGAAGGCTTCACTCCAGCAAAGAAAGACTTGGGGGGCTCAGGAGCTTACAAACAGTCCTGGATACAGAAAATCTTTATCTGGTCTAGACTAGTTACAGGAAGGGGGGGGGGACAAGTACAAATGCAGGCTTTTAAATCAGGATGTTGAGAGAGACGGAAAAACTTCCCAAATGGCCAATAACTACAATTTTTGGGCCAGAAACCACTCCTTATGTGGTAGATAGGTTACCTAGTGCTTACCATTCCCACTGATAAGCTAGCAGGCTTCCCTCCAACATAGACAGGCTTGGGGGGCTCAGAAGCTTACAAACAGTCCTGGATATATCAAATCTATTAATATAAATATAATATTATTATATAATATTATTATATTATATAATATTAATATATAATATTAATGGCAGATTTTAGTTGTGATTTATGAGGAAAAAAGAAGAATAGACAAAATGATGTTAAGAAATTTGTTGAAGTTATAAAATGTGGCACTTTAAAGATTTGTAATAATAACTTGTGGATATGTAGTCAAGATATATATGAGACAGAATAGATTATTTTATTATATCACAAGGTATAAATATTATATAATATTAAATATAGCTAAGGGAGAAACATTTGTAACAGGCTATAGTGATAGAAATACAAAAAATAAGGATATATCAGGTTGGGAATGGGAATAAAAAATAAATGAGAACTTATGGGATGAAAATAAAAAAAATAAGTATGTATTTATGGAAAGGTCACATTTTCACTAGAGTATGTTATAAAACTGGTCTGAATGATGGCTAGCTTTGAAATAAAAAAATGTTTTTTAGAATGGCAGTCAGATGTAAGAAAAGCATAAAAATAAAATATAAAACAATGTGTATGGATGGTTTAAAGGATTTGGAAACGAATGGTAGAGGATATTTCCTGTCAGAATGAATAATTTATGAAAAAAAATTAAGAAACAATTAAAGACATTATTTAAGCAAATATATTATTTATAAGGTAAAAAAGGAGAGATATCAGCTCATTTAAGTAGCATAGTTAAAAAGAGTACTAGTAGGATGAGAGAAATAAAAGATGATAAAACAGAGGTAAGAAGATCCCAGGAACAATACAGATTATAAGATTTTTATGAAAATAATTCAGAAGAGAATGGAGAGCAAAATAAAAAAAAAAGTATTATGGAAGATAGCATATATGGTTTAAAGGGAAAATGATCTCAGGAATTATTATTCATAGTATGGGAAATTGTGGATGATATTATAAACAGGACTAATGAGACCAAGATCATGATAGGAGATTTAAATAAAGCTTAAGATACAGTGCAACGTGAACCAATTATGGAAGAGTGTAACATTAGTAAGAAAATCAAGAATGTATGTTGTTATGCATATAATAAAAATAAAGTACATATTTTAGTGAATGGATAGTTAAACAAAGAAATAAAGAGTGGCATGTGTCAGAGATGTCTTATGAGTAGTATATTATTTGCATTAGTTATGAATGCATTAATCAGAGAAGAAAAGCTCCACATGAGAGTCGCTACTTATATTACTAATGAAGGGATAAAAATTCCAGTCACCTTTACTTATGCAGATGATAGAAGTTATATATACACATCAATGTTTAAATATAATAAGCATAACTTTAAATAATGAAAAAAGTAAAGGACTGGGTAATGTAGTAAATATAGAATGAGTATTTTTATTGATGAAAGAATCTCTGTGTTAGGAATAAGATCTGAAGTTAAAACTGTAAGGGAGGAACAATGGAATAAGATACTAGATTAAATAAAGGAGTCTTTTTGTTTTTGGAAAACATATGAGGTATTGTTTAATAAAAAAGGTTTATTTGATTAATTCAGTTATACTGGGAAGGACTGCATATTTAGCTAAACGTATATTTTGCCAATAATTCATGAAAAAGAAATACTACAAGTAATTTTTTTCTTTTATATGGGATTCAAGATTGAATCCATTGAAGAGAGGAGTCTTATATATATGTACAAAGAACATAGATGTTTAGGATTAATAAGCCAAATTATTTATGCTGCTTCTCTGAATTTGTATACAGTTTTGTTCTGGATAAATGTTAAAAATCAAAAGTTAGTATTAAATTTATTAAAGTACAAATATAAGCGGCTTTGGAATATGTTCAAAAAAATCAAAGAGTTAAAGTATCTCTAAATGGAGTAATGAGATGTTATCAAAAAAACATCTTTTGTGGTAAATACAATTTGATAAAATAGAAAATGAGAGGAATGAGATGTTATCAAGAAAAGCATTTTTTGTGGTAAATACAATTTGATGAAATAGAAAATGAGAGGAAAGTGTGGTATAAAAATATCATGATAAAATATTATTGTGTTAATCTTTGGGCTGAGATAGAGAATGAAAAAAATAAAGCTATAAAAATCCAGAAAGCATTGTGTAATAAGCAAACAGAATGTCAAGATTTTTATGGAGATTAGTATTTAATAAATTTGTAGTAAAGGGAAATATGCCATTTAAAAAAATCGTGAAAAAATATGTATATATTGTGGTAAAGAAGAAACTACAGGGCATGTTTTCTTGCACTGTATAAGGATTACAAAACTGTGGGGTAAAATTGTGTAAAGAAAATTTCTTTGAAAATATAACAGAGGTAGCAGAGGTAACAGAGGTAAAAAAATAAACATAGATACGATTATATATGGATAGTATAGCCATAAAAATAAGGAATATTTTAGTAATTTTAGTAAAACAGATAAAGGATTATATATGTTTTGTGGACCATTAGGAATGAAAGGCTAAATGAAATTATGTTAAATGGTAAATGGAGACTACCACTAATTTTAAGAAAATTTAGATGGTGATTGTGGAAAAAGGAGTTGGGGTCAGATAAGATCATCATCATCATCTTCTTTCGACTATTCCCATTAGGGGTCGCCACAGTGGATCATCTGTTTCCATTTCTTCCTGTCCTCTGCATCATGCTCTTTCACACCAACCGCCTGCATGTCCTCTCTCACCACATCCATAAACCTCATCTTAGGCCTTCCTCTTTTCCTTTTACCTGGCAGCTCCATCCTTAGCATCCTTTTCCCAATATACCCAGCATCCCTCCTCAGCACATGTCCAAACCAATGCAATCTTGCCTCTCTTGCTTTATCTCCAAACCGTCCAACCTGAGCTGACCCTCTAATATACTGATTCCTAATCCTGTCCATCCTAGTCACACCCAGTGCAAATCTTAACATCTTTAACTCTGCCACATCCAGCTCTGACTCCTGCCTTTTCGACAATGCTACCGTCTCCAACCCATGTGACATAGCTGGTCACACTACCCTCTTGTAGACCTTCCATTTCACTCTTATTGGTACCCATCTGTCACAAATCACTCCTGACACTCTTCTCCACCCATTCCACCCTGCCTGTACTCTCTTCTTCACCTCTCTTCCACACTCACCATTACTCTGAACTGTTGATCCCAAGTACTTAAACTCATCCACCTTTACCAACTCTACTCCCTGCATCTTCACCATTCCTCTACCCTCCCTCTCATTTACACACATATATTCTGTTTTAGCCCTGCTGACCTTCATTCCTCTCCTCTCTAAAGCATATCTCCACCTCTCCAGGGTCTCTTCAACCTGGTCTCTACTCTCACTACATATCACAATGTCATCTGCAAACATCATAGTCCACTGGGCCTCTTGTCTAATCTCATCTGTCAACCTGTCCATCACCACTGCAAATAAGAAAGGGCTCAGAGCTGATCCTTGATGTAATCCCACCTCCACTTTAAACGTATCTGTCACTCCCACCACAGTCCTCACCAATGTCACACTACCCTAGTACATATCCTGTACTACTCTTACATACTTCTCTGCCACTCCCAATTTCCTCATACAATACCGCAACTCCTCTCTAGGCACCCTGTCATATGCTTTCTCTAAGTCCACAAAGACACAATGCAACTCCTTCTGACCTTCTCTGTATTTCTGGAACAACACTCTCATTGCAAATATTGCATCTGTAGTGCTCTTTCCTGGCATGAAACCATACTGCTGATCAGTAATCATCACCTCCCTTCTTAACCTAGCTTCCACTACTCTTTCCCATAACTTCAAGCTGTGACTGATCAATTTTATCCCTCTGTAGTTACTGCAGCTCTGCACATCACCCTTATTCTTAAAGATAGGTACCAAAACACTTTTTCTCCACTCCTCAGGCATCCTCTGACTTTCCAAAATTTCATTAAACAATCTGGTTAAAAATTACACTGCCATTTCCCCTAAGCACCTCCATGCTTCCACTGGTATGTCATCTGGGCCAACAGCCTTTCCATTCTTCATCCTCTTCATAGCTGTCCTTACTTCCTCCTTGCTAATCTGCTTCACTTCCTGATTCACTATCCCCACATCATCCAACCTTCTCTCTCTCATTCTCTTCATTCATCAGCCCTTCAAAGTACTCTTTCCATCTACTCAACACACTCTCCTCACTTGTGAGTACGTTTCCCTCACTGTCCTTTATTACCCTTACCTGCTGCACATCTTTCCCAGCTCTGTCCCTCTGTCTAGCCAATTGGTACAGGTCCTTTTCTCCCTCTTTAGTGTCCAATCTCTCATACAACTCTCTATATGCCTTATCCTTAGCCTTTGCCACCTCTCTCTTTGCCATACGCCTCATCTCCTTATACTCATGTCTACTTTCTTCATCTCTTTGACAATCCCACTTTTTCTTCACCAGCCTCTTCCTCTGTATACTCTCCTGTACTTCCTCATTCCACCACCATGTCTCCTTGTCCTCCTTCCTCTGTCCAGATGTCACACCAAGCACCTTCCTAGCAGTCTCCCTTACTAGCTCTGCTGTAGTTACCCAGCTATTCAGTAACTCTTCATTGCCTCCCAGTGCCTGTCTTAACTCTTCCCTGAACTCCACCTCACAATCACCCTTTTTTAACTTCCACCATTTAATCCTTGGCACTGCTTTCACACTCCTCCTCTACTTCTTGATCACCACCATCATCCTGCAGACCACCATTCTATGCTGCTTAACTACACTTTCCCCAGTCACCACTTTACAGTCTACAATCTCCTTCAGACTGGCCCTCCTACATAGGATATAATCCACCTGTGTGCATCTTCTTCCACTCTTGTATGTCACCCTATGCTCCTCCCTCTTCTTAAAATACGTATTCACCACAGCCATGTCCATCCTTTTCACAAAATCCACAATCATCTGACCTTCTGCATTCCTCTCCTTAACACCATACCTACCCATCACTTCCTCATCCCCTCTGTTCACTTCACCAAGATGCCCATTGAAGTCCGCTCCAATCACTAGTCTCTCACCCTTGGGTACACTCACCACCACATCATCCAACTCACTCCAAATTTTTTTTTTCTCATCCATCGCCCACCCAACTTGTGGAGCATATGCACTAACAACATTCATCATTACACCATCAATTTCAAGCTTCATAAACATCACTCTATCAGACACTCTCTTCACCTCCAAAACACTCTTGGCATACTGTTCTGTTAGGATAACCCCTACCCCATTTCTTCTGCCATCCACACCATGATAAAACAATTTGAACCCGCCTCCTATTATACACTTGGCCTTACTTCCCTTCCATCTGGTCTCTTGCACGCACAATATATCAACCTTCCTTCTCTCCATCATATCAGCTAGCTCTCTCCCTATACCAGTCATACTGCCAACATTCAAAGTAACTACCCTCAGTACTACACTCCTAACCTTCCTCCTCTCTTCCTGCCTTCAGGCATGCCTTCCCCCTCCTCTTCTTCTTCGGCCAACAGTAGCCCAATTTCCACCAGCACCCTGTTGGCTAACAGTACTGGTGGCAGTCGTTGTTAACCCATAATGAAGATAAAAGTTTAATATAATTATGAAAAGTAAGATATCTATGACTGTATGGCAGTGATGGAAAGGAATAGAAATGTATACACTGTATAAATGTGTAAATATGTAAGTTTGTAAATAGTATTATACATACTGTTTTAAGTGTGTAAGCTGCAGTGGTACAGCGGTAGTGTTGTTGCCTCACAGCAAGAGGTTCTCCTGTTCGATTCTCGGCTGGAGTACCTTCTGTGTGGAGTCTGCATGTCCTCCTCGTGGTTGAGTGGCATTCAAAAGACATGCGTAAATGGGCATGCCTTTGTGGAAGGTTGGGCATTGGGCTGGCTACTCAGCACCATAAAAATCTACTGCCAATCATTAGCGGACCGGAATTCCGCTGTGGTGACCCCTAACTGGGAAAAAGACAAAGAAGACATACTGTTTTTAAGTAAAGAACCCCTTACTCTTTTCAAGAGGTGCCATGGAAATCTTTATATCTACCTGAGATAACACAAACTCAAGCAAACGGAACCTCAGTTTAACATTTCATCCAAAGGACAACACACTCAGGAGTGTAGACCCCCACTTATATTTCACTGCAGTGTCAGCAATCTATCTATCTGATGTGGGAATGGAGCCCATGGCCTTCTGCATCAAAGGTGAGTCTGCTACCTGTTGTGCCACTGACATTACAACAACAAAACAGCAGGGCCAATCATTTCATTCATAACCAAACCAAAAACCCGCTGGACAGGTGGAACAGGAGCCAAGAATTCTCAAACACAAAATTTTAGTGAATAAAATCACTTTTAATGTCGCTTTCGTCCCCAAAGAGACTTCTATGAACATTGACTGATAAACCAAACCTTATATACACTCAACCATAGACAATTGAATCTAATTACATAATCTATTATTCAATTATTCAGTTCAAATCAAAAACCCTCCCCAAAAATCAATGAAAACATTTAAAAACTCACATACCTAAAAAATCTAAAAAACATATATAATATATAAACAATAACATATTTTCTAAAAACTATTAATGTGCCTTATTACTGAATATATTTAAGTGTTCTTAGAAACTTTTAACCTTCTGTTCTTTAAGAAACATTTAATGTTAATAGAGTCATTCATTCCTGGAGGTTTATCAGCCCCAGCCTTAACTGCCAAGTGCTTTCCCTCCATTCCACTTGGTCCTTATAACATCCTCCCCTGATATTTTTGTGTACTTGTTCCAAAATAGAGAACAGACATTTTTTATATTCAGTACACTTAAGAGTATGCCTATAAAGTGCATGCGTAAATACACTCAACCATAGACAATTGAATCTAATTACATAATCTATTATTCAATTATTCAGTTCAAATCAAAAACCCTCCCCAAAAATCAATGAAAACATTTAAAAACTCACATACCTAAAAAATCTAAAAAACATATATAATATATAAACAATAACATATTTTCTAAAAACTATTAATGTGCCTTATTACTGAATATATTTAAGTGTTCTTAGAAACTTTTAACCTTCTGTTCTTTAAGAAACATTTAATGTTAATAGAGTCATTCATTCCTGGAGGTTTATCAGCCCCAGCCTTAACTGCCAAGTGCTTTCCCTCCATTCCACTTGGTCCTTATAACATCCTCCCCTGATATTTATGTGTACTTGTTCCAAAATAGAGAACAGACATTTTTTATATTCAGTACACTTAAGAGTATGCCTATAAAGTGCATTGTTGCAATTACTCACTCTGATGGAATAAAGATGTTCCTTAATTCTTTGATAAACATCTAGTTGTCATCCCCACATAAAAATCTCTACAATATGAACAGACTGCTATATACACTATCCCCTGTGTTTTACAGTTAAACCTCCCCTTAACTGGTATTGTTCTATTTAAATGGGGGTAATTCTATAAAAGAACCTTCCATAATATATCAAGTTACACAAAAACACACTTATACATCCCTTTCGATTTCTCACTCTGAACTAATACTTCTTGATGGAAATTGTCCATTTGTAAACACCTCTTCAATTTAAAGGTATTCTTAAATGTAAATTTAGGCTTATCACCTATAACTCTTGAAAGGTCAGTATTTCCCTTAATAATATTCCAATTTTTATTAATAACAAAAACTATACTACACCTGTCTAAAGACATATCAAGAGAACATACTGTATTGTAATTAACATTACTATGCCTCCCTACTTTATTTCGTACCTCTTTAGGTACCAAACCTGAAATTAAATTAGGTGGAAAGTCCATATATCTATGCATTCTAATCTCTTCAGCCAGTTCAGATAACCCTTCTTGGTATCCTCGCTCCATAAACATTTTAACAATCAGTAAGACCTCCTTTTCAAAAATATCATCAGAGGTCATTCTATAGGCACGTATTAACTATCCTTTAGGCGTATTATTTTTTCATGAAAACAGAATGATTGCTAGAATAATACAAATAATTATTGACAAAGATATTTTTTCTAAAAATTCTACTACTAAATTTTGAATTATAGTATCCCATTTAATATTAACATTTAAAAAAAAATCACTTCTAAACCTATATCACCTTCCACAAACTGTAAAATTCAGAACATACATTCATTTCCTTAATCACTTTATAAACCTGTTCATTATTATCCTCCATGAAAAAAAAAACAGATCATCAACAAATCTGGTGTAAAAAAATTACTCTATAATTAGACAAAATAGGTTTCAGTACTCTTTGCTCCTAGCATCCAAGTACTATATTAGCATAAGCAGGGGTGGGTGCTGACCCCATCGCTATCCCTTTCAATTACTTATAAAATTTACTGTTAAACAAAAAAAAATTATTATGAAAAAGTTCCAAAAGCATATCACATACATGAACATCATTACAAGAAAAATGAGCCAAAGTACTTGTCTCATAAATTCCTTACCAATATCATTATTATCCATCCTAGACACTCACGCTCCAGCTCGTACTATTAGAACTAAAACCAAAACTACCCCATGGCTTACAGCTTCAACTAGGCAAAATATCTTACTAAGAAATAAAGCTTGGGCCACTTGGCAAACCTCAAAAAACCTCACAGATCAACTCCATTATAGACAGTTAAAGAATGACACAAAAAATCTGTCTTGACTGACAAAAAAACTACTATTACAACTTAAAACAGAAACACCAAAACAAACCACACAAATTCTGGGCAACTCTAAATAAACTTCTCCATCCAGGACTATCCACCACCCCTGTCCCCTCAGCTTCCAACTCAAATTCTCCTGTAGAGTTCGCCAACTCCTTCAATAGCTTCTTTACAGAAACTATCCAAAACCTAGCCAATAACTTATCCCCCAGTGGACCAAATCCATCTGCCACTACACCCAGTACCCAAAATACCTTCAAATTTCAACAAGTGTCAACATCATTTATCCTTTTAATTAGAAAACTAAAACCAACTACCCTTGCCACTGATCTCCTCCCTGCAGACTACCTACAAAAAGTAGCTGATGCTGTAGCCTACCCTATATCCATTATGATCAACAGATCCATATCTGAAGCTACCATTCCTACCATCTGGAAGATATCCCATATCATTCCACTCCACAAGGGAGGCAGTTCCACTGACCTCTCAAACTACAGACCCATAGTTATGCTCTCTCCTCTAGCCAAAATCATGGAAAAATGTATCCAAAGACAACTCCTAACCTATGTTCTTCATAACAATCACCTGACAAATTCTCAACATGGCTTCAGGCCATACCACAGTACCACTACTGCCCTACTATCCTTTACCAATGTCATAAGTCATAATTGTAATAGTAATAAACTCTCTTCAGCCATCTTCCTAAATCTTTCCAAAGCTTTCGACATGGTAAACCATTAACTACTCCTGCAAACCCTAAAATTAATCTCCATAGAAACCCATACTGTACAATGGTTTATGTCATATCTGGGTGGTAGACAACAGGCAGTCCTGTGGAAAGATAACTTATCTACCCTTTTACCTATAACACTTGGAGTCCCCCAAGGATCCATGTTAGGGTCCCTCCTATTTTCCATATTCATTAATGACTTGCATAAAGTAATACCAGATACTACCTGTTTTAATACACGGATGAATGAACCCTAATATGTTCTGCTACAACCCTAGAAGAACTAGTGACATTATCCCAAAACACATATAGCATGGTTGAAAATTGGCTCCTCTATCACCGTAGCAGTAAAATAAACACCACTGGGATAAAGCAAAGCTGTAAAACAACAAAATGTCCAAAGAGAAAAAAACAGCTTCACAGCATCAAGTATTAAAAGTGTAGAAGGTCTTAATACGAATATTCCAATTTTCCAAAACAAAGGTTTCAGACAAAGTCCTTCATCATTGTTACAAGTTCTTTTCCATATACATTCTTTTATACAACCCTAAAATAATCACATGACACAACCTGACCTATCATATAAATATATTTATTAATAAGCATAGAAATTTAAGGATACATATCATTAATTCATTTTAATTCAATAAAAATAAAAATAAAAGTAATATTATAATAGAACAGACTATTATTTAATTTTATCAAAGTTTCATATTATTGCTGTTTATATTTCAAGACTGGTTTAATAGAAACTTGTTTATTAATTCCAGGGGGAGAATCCGCATGAAGTCGAATAATTCACTCATATTCCTTCTATTCCAAATTGGTGTTAATATCCCCTCTTCTTAAACTTGGCTCCAAAACATCTATAACCCTAAATACAAAACGATGTGCCAGTCCTTCTTCATCTATACGTTAAGCTAATGCATTTGTTAATATACTCCTTCTAATGTCTGATTTATGTTCTGTAATTCGATTTTTAAGTTTTCGAGTAGATTTTCCTACATAAAATGCCATACATAATGTGCATATAGCTAAATAAACTATTAAGGGTGTGTTGCAAGTTGCCCAACAACTAAAATAAAACTTTTTCTTACTTATAGGATGAATAAAAGTATTAGAAGAACATATGTCAGGGCAACATGAGCAATTAAAACAAGAAAATGTACCTTTCTTATTTGAAGTGGCTATTACCTTTCTATTTAATGAAAAAATCTTTGTAACACAAACGTTGTTTAAGGTTACTACAATTCTTATATGTAAATAGGGGAGTTTCAGGAATTATATCTTTTAAACCAGGTAAAGCTCTTAGTACACCCCAGTTTCTTCTTATAATATCCTCAGTAGGTTTACTACTCCTACAATATGTCATAGTATATCTCAGATGACCAGATATATTGTTGTCCCGTTTTCTATTAGATCTATAGCCATCATTCGAAAAATAGGGCTTAATTTCATTTCCCCTCTGGTTCAACACTTCTCTAAGGCTGGATAGTTGTAACAAATCATATCCTCTATCGTTAAATTCTTTAGTCATCTCATTCATTTGCTCAATACATATATTATCATCAGTATTATGTCTATTAACCCTTATATATTGACTCTTTATAATACCTTTAAAGATGTGACCAGCATGCATACTTTTTTGTGTAGATATTTATTAGTATGCACATCTTTCTCCTCTATCACCGTCTCATACTAAATCCCCCAAAAAACTAAACTACTGGCGTTCTCCCCATTTCGTAAGTCCTCCTCTCTAACCTTATCCATTAAATCTAACAATGGCACAATTATTTCACCAGACCCCTCAACCAAGCTCCTAGGAGTTATAGTCGACAACAACCTGAAGTTTGACTTGCATATCAACCACACAATTAAAACAGTAAATAAAAAACTTGGCTCACTACACAGGATCAAACCCTTCTTAACTCCCCTAGCCAGAACTGTTCTTGCTCACACTCATCTACTATTCACACTTCTCTACACCTCCCCCTTATTCACAAACCTGAGTAAAACTGACCTGAACAAGCTCACAACCTGCTATTATCATATTGCCAGATTTGTCATTGCCTCTGCCTATAGGACCCACCACTGCCTTAACTTCAAACTACTAGGTTGGCTTGAACTATCTAACCTTCTACTGGCTAACCAACTAGTAACTGCCCACAAGATTCTCTACCAGCCAGAATGAACACCCGATCTTAAAACTCTCATCAACCCCTACCAGAACCTTAAAACTCTTAGATCCTCCAACAAAATGCTAGCTTTCACCTTCAAAGCAAACAACTCAGCTGACGAAGCTCTGTTTACCAACTCAGTTGGTAAAACCTGGAACTCTCTTCCTACAGAACAAACCTTATGACCCTCTTACCCAATTAAAAAAAACCCTTAATCAGTACTTCACAATGCAATGGCACTGTCCTTGATCCACCCCTGACTAATCCCCACACTCTTCTACTGGTTGCCTAATTAGGGTCTCCTTGCACTGTCACTGAATCCTAACCAAGATACTCTGTACAAACTTGTTGATTAAGTGAGGTCTAGTATGTATTTTAAGTAACCTATAAAGAGACAGAAAAATATAAGCTTGTTAAATGTTGGGGCTGGGAACTTGGAAAGTGACCTGCATATATATTGTATAACCTCTATCTAGAATTATATTAATAGTGGAATGGTTTTAATATGTAAATATGTAACAGTTTCTCTGCATTGTATTTCTCTATTGTATTTCACATTGTATTGTGCTGTTATGTCTTATTGTGTTCTTTATGGAGCTTTTCTCTCCAGGCCTCCACTGAAAATGGACATTTATTCAGTCAGACTTTCCCGGTCAACAAATGTAAAATTAATTACATAAATAATTAAACGTGGTATATTAGTGAACAGTGAACAAATGTCCACTGTAAACATAACATTTTTGCTGGAATCAAAGTCATAACCTTGGCTAAAAGCCCTAAACTTACTTAATATAAAACTCCATTTGTTAGACTACAGAGTTTAGTAGATGATCAAGAACTAAACATGTCCCCTATGTAACTGAATAGGCAAATGAAACAACAGGTCAAAAAGGAGGATTTTTTGGATCCTTATGGATCTTCAGGATCTCAAAAAGGACCCCTACCACTGGATGTTCTACCAACATAAAATTATACATTTCTGATGAAACATTGCCATCCACTGATAATTCATATAGCTGAGCCCATATATTTTTGTAACTCACACCAACCAAATGAGATTCAACAGATACATATTCTTCCCTCTTCCCCAGCATTTTTTCAATAGTGGCAACATATTTAGCCTGCTCCATTATAACTAATCCCCTCCTTCTGTTAGCCTTCATAAACCTTAAATGAACAAGTTGTTGAAGCTCTTTCAATGCAACACATTGACCCCTAGTAAGATTATAAACAGGCTTACCTGGTTTACCAATAGCTAATATCCTAATGTCTTCTTCACAACAATTTTCAAAACTTTTAAGGTATTTATGAGAGTGGGATAATAGTTACTAGGCTTATTAAAGGTAAATTTCTTTAACGTGATATCAGAAAATGCATACAACAAATTTAACTTACGACAAAACATTTTAGATCCAATAATGTCCCACTTAAGTCCATTCTCTAAGAAGGAATGAAGTTTAACCATAACAGCAACACAGAAGTCTGTTCTTTAGTTAAAACACAATTAGACAAGTTGTACAATTTACCAAAATGTCCCGAAAAAAGTTCTGTTGCAGTCCATACTTTTCACTTCTTCCTCATTCTTACTGAGATCTTCCGTATAGAACTCTCACCATCCTAGTTCATTGAATCCACTTCTAAAGGAACAATTTTCCCTACATTAGAAACCATTTCCTCAGGGGAAACTACTAATGTCCAATTACCACTTTCTCCATGGTCTTCAGATGAATTAACTGTCCTAGAAGAAATGCTCTCCACGTAACTAGATATACTTAGAATTTGGGAAGTCCTTATATCACTTCGCTCCTTCCTAGTAACAACCTGATTGGTTGGTCGGTTACTATGGTCTTTACCAACACCCCAATTCAAGTTGTATGGCTTCTGAACTTCCTTTGACTCAGAAAATTGTGAATAAGTGCTGTGAGAATTATATGCTGCCACATCCCTCTGCAATTTTTTAAATTTCCTTTGAACCAAGCCCTTTTCAAACTCTTCAATATTTGCCAACATACTCCTACTTTGTTACAGTCATTCAATAGTTGTAAAAAGAAAAACACCTGCCTTAGTGAAAAATGTGGTAACTTCTTCAAAAAGCTGTTCATATGGCAGGATACTATTTGGGCATTTAAAGAACCACAAACCTTTCGGCACTACTTTCAAGAAAGTGCATTTCTCAAAATACTTTGTTTCTACTACTAGTGCCCTGTACTTTCTTAGGCATTTCTCTAAATTAACCAAAAGCAATTTAGTCTCATTCTCGATCTCAGTTGTTCTCATATAGCCTGAAAGTAATCCCATATTACTTTCTGTGTCAATAAACGGGTCATACTCACAGTCCAAAACCACTTTAATATCTTTAAAGCAGTTATAAGCAAAAGGATGTTGGTTAACATCAGGTCTATTGTCTGTAACAGTCATATCACAAATATCTTTTTCCAAATTAACAGAAAATGATTTTAACCTGGAAATTTTCGATTCTTTAAACTGATTCACCTTTACTAGGGCCACCGATGTTTTTGCATATCATTCATTGAACGAATCAAGTTGAACAATAATTCTCCATCTCTCAACCCAGGTGTAGAATTAACTGATACCTCCATGAGTGGATCCTCGTTCACACCAGCCATCTAAAGGAATTGAATAAAAACCACCAACACAAAATTCCCGCAAGATGTAGCAGCAAAACTAACAACTAAACCAAAAATCTGCTGGACAGATGGAACAGGAGCCAAAAATTCTCAAACACAATGTTTTATTGAATAGAACCACTTTTAATGTTGCTTTCATCCCCAAAGAGACTTCTTCAGAATGAACATTGACAGACAAACCAAACCTTATATACACTCAACCATAGACAATTGAATCTAATTACATAATCTATTATTCAATTATTCTAGTCAAATAAAAAAACCTCCCCAAAAATAAACCACAATGAAAACATTTAAAAATGCACATACCTAAAAAAACACAAAACAGATATAATATATAAACAATAACATATTTAACTCACATGCTGATGCTATACCTAAATTATTTGGCTTGGCCTAGACAGGATTAAAAAAAATAATAATAATGCTTTCATTAAAGTATTTTTGATAATCACACAGACTCACATGCGTACATGTTTCATAGTTTCATAGTTTCATAGTTTCATAGTAGTGTACTAGGCTATCTGCCCGGTGGCATTTATAAGCCTAGCCAACAGTGATGTGGCTTTACGCCACCCCATACTATATAGTTGCGCCTCTCTAGTAGTGACACATGTGGGACCCCATTATTTAGTAAACTATACCTCTGTCTAGTAGTGACACTGAGGTGACTCCCGGGGTAAACTTGCGATCTCCCATCCATGCATCGATATTTTTCTTGAACAGTGCCAATGAAGGGCTCTGTCTCACATGAACTGGGATTTTGTTCCAGAGTATGGGTAACCTCTGTGTTATGAATCTATCCCTCCAGCATGTCCTATTCATATTTGTGCAGAGGTTGAAATCTTTAGCTCGTGTGGTTCTGGTGGATTTGGATTTTTGAGATGGAGCATGTCCATCAATTCCTGGTTGGACATGGCCCTGTATGTTAGGCACAAATCACCTCTGAGCAGGCGGTATGCTACTGAATAGAGCTGGAGTTTCTTTAATCTAGCTGGATAAGGCACATGTTTGAGACCTATGATCCTCTTGGTGAGGTACTTCTGGGGTCTTTCCAGTTGTTGCATGTGCCGGGTGAGATACATCCCAAATGGAGCATTATATTCAATCATGGGCCTGACAAGGGAGGAATATAGAGGTACAATGACCTCCTTTGATCTGGATGAGAATCCCTTCATGATGAGATGGGCAAGGTAGAATGTCTTTCTGACTACTTTGGCAACATGGTTGTCAAAGGAGAGGTCACTATCGACTTGAGTCCCCAGGTCTCTGATTACTTCTTCCGTATTCAGTGGGTTATTGTCTACGTGATAATTTGTGGGTACTTTGTTTTTCCCAAAGGGGATGACTATACATTTTTTGGCGTTAAGTTTGAGGCCATGATTCCGGCACCAGTTGTCCATTTCAGTGAGACCTTTCTGTAGGATGTGTGTGTCAGCAGGTGAATCAACTATGGCACCCAGTTTGCAGTCATCTGCAAACTTTGTCAGCCATAATCCTTCCATATTTGCTTTCACATCTGAGAAATAAATGCCGAATAGGAGTGGACCCAAGACTGAGCCCTGTGGGACACCACTTGTGACTGGTTTTGAGTCTGACATGGCTCCAGCAATTTTAACCTTATGGGTTCTGTTTTTTAGCCAGTTTGCTACCCATCTTGTGACATATGGATTTACATTTAGGCTGCTGAGCTTGTCAATGATGCCAGAGTGTGGTATCGTGTCAAAGGCCTTAGCCAAGTCCAAGTAGGCAGTGTGGACAGCCTTGCCCTCATCGATGGCACTAGTGACTGTCTTGAAGAAGTCAACCAGGTTTAAGAGGCAGGATCTGCCTTTTACAAAACCGAACTGTGTGGGATCAAGGGTCTGCAGATCCCCAATGTCGCCATTTATGAGTTCCATGATGATTCTTTCCATAGCCTTACAGACCAGGCTGGTCAAACTTATGGGGCGGTAGTTACCAGGGTCAGTAGAATTTCCCCCTTTGTGGAGTGGGACCACTGTTGCTGTGCGCCAGTGTTCAGGTACATATCCTTTAGTGAGGCTAAGATTGAATAGCGTTCTTAGGGGCGGGTTTAGTTCATCTTGAAGTTCACGTAACACGCAACCGGGGATACCATCGGGTCCCATAGATGCTGTGTTTTTTGCCTTGTTGAGTGCTGATTTCACCTGTATGTCTGTGATGACAGGTAGGTTACATTCAGCAGGGATAATTACTTCATCTTTAGGGGGTGAGGGAGGGGAGAAATTTGCACTGAACCTATCTGCCAGAATATTGGCAATGTCGGTAGGGTCAGTGAATTTTTTGTCATTGTGTACTAGCTCAGAGCATATCTGAGAATTTCCTCCCAAGGTTCTGACATAATTGAAGAAGGCCTTGTGATTGTCTTTGGTATCCTTGGCAATCTTTTTCTCAAAGTTTGCTTTAGATGTTTTTATGAGAGAACGTAGTTTCTTACTTGTGCTGATCAGGGAAGCCTTTCCCTTGTGGGATTTGGCTTTGTCCTGCAGTAGCTTCCTTCTTCTGTTGTACAGTTTGTTTATAGCCGGGGTCCACCAAACCGGGCATTTTCCCTTGGTGGAGAGGGTCTTGGTTTTAGTTGGGATAGCTTGATCCATGCATTCTTGGAGATGTCCGTAGAAGGCTTTTGTGAAGGATTCAGCATTTTGGGATGTGGTTTCCATTAACCCAGTAGGCTTAAAGAATATCATTTCTGACTTGAGGAGTGCAAAGTCAGCTTTTGAAAAGTTTTTCACTGTAGTCTTTTGTTCTGGGGGTGGGGGTGGGATATGTACATCCAACGTGATCAGTTTATGATCAGATCTTACTAGTGAGGGGTTTATATCCGGTGCGGAGCATTTGGACCCCATGTTTGTGATAATCAGGTCAAGTATATTATCTCTCCTCGTAGGAGAAGTGACCAGTTGCTCCATAGCATTTGAGTTTATGAATTTCAGGAATCTTTGGGCTAGGGTGTTAGGGCTAGAATAGTGGGCCCAGTCTATGTTGGGGTAGTTGAAGTCACCCAATATGATGGTGTTTGGTGTGACATTCATATCCTCCAGTGTTTTCAGGAATGCTTGATGGGATTCCTGGGATTGGGAGGGAGTTCTATAACATGCGACCAGTTGTATGGCAGTTTTGCCTATGGTGAGTAAACCTTGTATGGTTTCTGATGCTTCATGGGTAGCCACCAATCGAGAGGTGTAGGTGTCCTTTATGAAAATGGACACTCCCCCTCCCTTTCTGGTTCGGCCTGGAACTTGAGGTCGAAGCATGATATGAGGTATAGCCTGGTAGCGCTGGAGTGCTCTCAGGAGCCTTGAACCAGGTTTCGGTTACTGCACAGACATCGATGTTCTCCATACTGAGAAGTGCTTCGAGTGCCTGCATCTTGAGATTTAGACTTCTGGCGTTGAGCAGCATTACCCTTAATTTTTTCCATTTTGTTTTTATGGAGGTTGATTTGTCCTTTGAGCATTGCCTAAAAAGGCACTATGGGGTGGCAAGAGCCTTGGCCAGTATCTGGAAGCCCAGTGGTGACAGGTGCAAGCCATCCCTTGCGAAGCAACGTGGCTTGTCCAGCATGTCATCCCAGGCTGACAGACATTGGATCCCCCTAGAATGACACCAGTGATTAAGCCAATTGTTAAAACTGATCATTTTGTCTTTGTACTGAGGCATCATTCTTGGTGAAGGCAGGATGCTGCTCAGGGTCAGGGTCATACCAGTCTGGGCTGCATAATCGGAGAGCTCCTCAATGTCTCTTTTCATGTAGTCCAGGGAGGTACATCTCAGGTCATTCACACCCGCATGGACAATGACTGAATCATACTTGTACTTGCTTTGGAGTGACCTGAGTGCATGTGTAATGTGGCGGATCCTAGCCCCCGATAGGCAGCTCACCGTTACCCTCTCCTTATTCAGCCTGGTAAGTGGAACGTCGGTGTGTCTGACTATAGAGTCACCTATTACTAATGTCTCTGGCATAGTGTTTTGCCTTAGGGGCTGTGATTGTGTGACACACCTGTTGCTTTAGGTATGTGTTGTAGGTGCTGCGTTTTGTGGGGGTGTATTTCTGGGTATCTGCTTTGGAGGCCTCTGTTGTTTTGGTAAGTTTTTTATAAGAGCCTCCGAGTATGTCTTTGTGTTCTTATGTGTTTGGTTTGTAGTAGTGGTGGTTTTATGTGTGACTGGTTTTGCTTTGGGTGTGGGTACCATCTCCTCCTGTCTGGTCTTGCCAGTCCTGAGTTGAGAGAGTTCAGCCTCCAGTCTGGCTATATAGTTGCATCTCTCACAAGTATATGTGTTAGTAGGAAGGAGGAGAGGGTTGTCTGTGTACATGAGACAATTGTAACATTGTCTTAAGATTCCCAGATTAACCAGCTGAACAAGAGAGGATGCTAGTGGTCTTCCACTCGACATACTAGAATATTATAAGGAGTGTTGTGCCTTTAAGGGAAGTGGGTATTCACAGGGGGTAGTGGATGCCTGTAGTGCTTACTTTAGGATAAAAGTGCTTGTTTTATTATGAGTGCTTGCTAAGGATAGAAGTTCCGAAAACAAGTGCTAATATATACAGCTAAATAGACTGAGTAGAGCTTCTAAGGGAAAAATTGAAGAGCAGACTTGGCGGAGCCAGAAATAGTTTAAACCTGTATAACCGCTGCTGCGCTAGGCACCCAACCACGCAAAAACGCGCAAAATGCCCTGAGGCGGATTTTTATACAGGGAACTTGAAAAGAGCTAGAAATGGTCCAAGGCAACCAATGATTTACAGCTCAAGTGCTGAGGTCACTTCCCCCAGGGACAGATAGGCTGCTCAAGGCTCCCCACTCCCACTGGTGAGCTCAGAAACTTCCTTCTATCCAAGTAAGGCAATGGCCAACACAGGAACTACACACAGCCCAGAATACAGCAAAGCCTGTATACTGGTCTTAACTAGTCGAGCAAAGGCGGGAAAACAAGGAGTATATTTTTTTGTTTTTTGTTTTTTTTAGGAAAGCACACAGAAATGCAGTTAGGCAAACAGTAAAATCGATTTACACAGGCTAGCACACTTTAGTGGGCAGCCTCAGCAGTTAAATTAGCAAAAAAACAGTATTATTCGACCAGAGTCGACCAAAATGCTACTTTTAAGTGCAGATACTTTAGAATTCAGCAGATAGACACGCACATACACGTGCACACACTCACACACACACACACACACACACACACACACACACACACACACACACACACACACACACACACACACACACACCACATACACAATCAAAATCCATCTTGTTTCTTTCAAGTACACATTAGTCCTGGAGAGCCAGAATTACCACAACAAAACAACAGCACCAACCATTTCATCCACAAACAGCCACCATATCAACTGCCTACTTATATTATCTGCTTTGACCCTACCAGGTTTGAAATAATAACAATAATAGTGATGGTGGTTGTATTAGTTTACTTTTATTGCACGTAAACAGTAAACACAGCTTGTATGGCAGCTCTTCTTAGCTAAATGAACATTAATTTTGCATAGTCTGATTTGCAACAGTAAACAGCACGGTGAGTCATTTAATTCACACACGTCCCTATCCCCATTGCCCATCCGCAGTATTTGGGTTGGCACTACCAGGTTAAAAAAATGAAAAATGGACACTAGTGACAATGGATTTTTCACATAAATATTAGCCAAATCTCAGAGATTGAAGTCCATCTTACTACACCCAAATACACACTTCTCTTGCAAAGCCAGAATTACAACAGTAAATATTAGAGGCTAGTCATTTCATTTACAAACAATCCCCCCATGCCAATTACCTTCCTAATGTAGGTGGTTTGGCTTTGCCAAGTATGACAGTAGTAATGATAATAATAATAATAATAATAATAATAATAATAATAATAATAAGATGATGAATAATTATAATGTTTTCATTAATGTATTTTTATAGACACAAATATTCACAGTTTGTATTCCCTCTTGTTTTGCTAGAATATACATTAGTCCTGGAAAGTCAGAATTATAGTACTAAAACAACAGTGGTAAACATTTCACCCACAAAACAGCTACCATATGAATTGCCCACCTAAAGTATTTGCTTTGACCCTGCCAGGTTTAAAATGTAAATTGTAATGGTTGCCTTAATTTAGTTTATTGCACAGAAACAGTAGTCACACGTTTGTATGCCAGTTCCCCTTACACACCAATCTTGCAAAAGTCAGAATTACCATACTAAGAAGTTTAGCCAGTCATTTCTATCATTAACAAGTCCCCCTCCCCATTATCTTTCTAAATTATCTGCTTTGACTCTGCCAGGATTAAAACAGAAATAATAGTAATGGTTGGTTTCATTAATTTCATTTTATTTCCAGGGACGTAATCACATGTTGCCTTACAAAATACACATTTTAATGTTGTTTACTGTGTTTGTCCAACTGAGTTTATGCAAAAAGCCCTTTCAGTAAACATCCAGGGAGAAATGTTTCAATATATTACAAGCATTTTTAAACAGACGCTCAGTATATACATGAACAGACATTAAATAATACACATTAACAATTACTCATACATTTACTAATTAGATTACATTCATATGAATGTAGAGACAATTATTACACTCTAGCAAAGATGGAATTACAATGCCAGGATTAAAAAAGAAAAGAAAGTGAAAAATAGTGTAAGTTAAGACCTATCAAATGAAAAAATATAGTATTTTTTCATCATCAAACAGTCGCCATACCTACTGCCTGCTGCTTTCCTATAGTATGTGATTTGATTTTGCTGGATAAAAAAGCATAAGACCTATTCGAATAAAAAAAATATTTAATCCACAAACAGCTCCCATAACAAAAGCCTGCCTTCCTAATGCATCTGGAATGACCCTACCAAAATATTAGATTAAAAAAATCATCCATAAATAGGCCTCAAAACACACTGTCTGCCTAGTATCTGGTTGACTCTACCAGGATAAAAAAAAATCATTAACAAACAGCCCCCCAAAACTTACTGCCTAGCCAGCTCATTGCCAAAAACATTTAATCTACAAAAAGCCCCCAAATCACACTGCCTACCTAGCATCTGGTTGACCCTGGCACAATATCAGGAAAAAATCCATAAACAGCACCCCCAGAACACACTGCTTAGCCTATTTACCTAAAGTATCTGGATTATCCTACCATGCATAAAGTTTAAACTGATTGATAATCATTTTATTAACAGTCCTTCAGTCCAACAGTATTTTTTCTTTTATTTATTATTATTTATTTATTGACATTTGATAACCGGGAAAGTCCACTGGACCAATGACCCATTTTCAGTGGAGGCCGAGGGGGAAAAGCTCCATACAATCACAACATTTTTTACATAACATCAGCTTAACTTTGAAAGTCAAGAAAGTTTTTATGCAATACAAACTGAAGTAGATATAAAAGACAAATACATATTTAGAGGTATACAATACAATACAAGAAAAATAAACCCAGTGTGTTAGATTTTTAGTAATTCTGTTTGTATATTCTCATAAGTAAGAATACTGTTTAATCAATTCTGTTTATTCAGCCATAGAAATAAATAAAGCAAGAGAGATTGGATACGAAGACAGATAGTGTAAATTGCAACTATATTAAGTTAGTAAAAGTATTTTAAGGTGGTTTAATTATATGACAAGAACAGACAGGGTTAATGAGATAGTGTTCTTTTAGTTCAAATTTAAATGTTTTTAAAGAGTCTAGTTGAGTAAGAGAGAGAGACTGCTTCTCACCTGGAAAAAAGCAACTGCAGGCTCTGCAAAAATGATGATTGTTGCAAAACACTGCAAGCTAAGAGAAAAGGTCCGAAAGGAAAATGTTAACTGCAGTACTCACTTGTATGTTGCTATCACCTGCTAGTAGTGCTAGAAAGTGAGCAGGAAGGGAGCTTCTTGGCTTCTTCCTGGTCCTGGACATTCTCTCTCTTGTTTAGATGAGCAAGCTGTGATCACATGACTGGCTGCAGACTGTAATGGTCTGGTCCCCCATTAAAATTGTGTGGTTAACCTGCAACGACTTCTGGGCATCTTTTTTGATGTACACCTGGATTACGGGTTGATTTTAAAACAGCCCATAAATTATTTTTTTAAACAATGTATATTGGAACACAAGCTATGTGCACGTGCACTTGAGTTCCTCGGACAGACATACAGCTGCTATTGCTGTTTAAGTTAATCTTTTTTTTTGTTTTCATAAAAAAATTAAAAAATAAAATAAGTGTAACAAAGATGAGGGGGCTGCAGCCCCACTATCAAACGCCACTACTGGTCCATTTGTTGTTTCCATCTCTCACTCTCTCTGTCTCTCTAGCCATGTCTGGGATAGCTCAACTGCAAGCCTCCCAGGTGTGGAAAAGATCATCACTTCCCACTGTCCCCCTGTGGACATCTTTACAGGCAGGGGGCAGTACCTATACCCCTGTGGGCTTCTCAGCACTAGACAACTTGTTAAGCCAGCACTGTGAGTTTCTGGACCTAGATGAGGCTGGAGATGAGAGGGCCATGGAGAATGTGTTGCACCCATTTCAGTCTCTCATACAGCATATGTAAGACTCTGACCGGCATGGCCATGACCATCAAGCTACTGGAGGGCTCAACCTCCATACCATTAGAGGACAAACACAAAACGAAAACCAGATAAAAAAGAACACAAAATACACCAGCACAATTACACCAGCAACTCAACTCTTTTTAATACAGCAACAGTGATCTGGCACCTCGGCAGTTCGCCTTCAAGGATCACAGTAGTACAATTTCAGCTGGCTTAAATATTCAAATGCAAAGAGCCACTTAACAAGATCCAGTTAATTAAATAATTAGTGGTTAATGCAATTTAGTTTAACGTTTCATTTTTTAAACATATAATACATAATATATAAAAAATATGTATCAAAATTCATATAAAGAATTATATAAAAAATACAAAATTCATATACATAAATCCACACAAATCACCATTTATAACTCATCCAATTATTATAAATATATTTTACTAAACTAACATGACCCTATTAAATATATTAAATACCTACTTCTTGATTTAAACCATAGGGCCTTAAAGTCTGAAATTTAAATATCATTCTAGTATCTAACTCCAATAGTTTACCAACAAAATCACCACCTCTAGGCAAGAAAGGTTTTGCAAGTACAAAAAAAATTAAACCACTATCTGAACCCTCATGCATTTCATGAAAATGGTTAGCTATAGGACTCAATTCATTTTTATTTCTTATATCTCTAAGATGTTCCAAGACTCAAATTTTAACCATGCATTTTGTCTGGCCTATATACCATTTTATATCAGAGCATGAACATCCCAAAATATATACCACCCCTGTCGATCTGCAGTTAAAATAATACATAGAACCAAATAATTTCCCATTAATTAAAGTTCCTGACAAATTTTTAGCCCTATTACAAATACTGCAATGACCACAGGGGAATGTACCCATAGGTAAATTCATGTTAGGCCCCACAATGAAATTATAATTTAATAATTCCTTCAATTTTTTTTCCTTTGCTAAATGAAAATGTGACATGTTTGGGGAATAAGTGACCAATATTTACACCCTCAGAAATAATGTACCAAAATCTTTTTATAATCTTAACCAGCATATCAGAAAAGGGAGAAAATTTCGTAACATAAAATAACTTTTTATTCACATCTCTGTTAAGAGAATTATTCTCTCCAAAATTCTCACATTTTCTAGTTAACATTTTTATGATTTTTGCATAACATCTCCTAGCATTACATGCTTGCATCTCGGTAATCTTTTCTCATCATAACCTCTCTCCTTTAATCTCCTCTCTACATTATCCAATTCCAACTCATATCACTAGTATGATCAAAAATTCTTTTAAATTCAGCACTAGGTAAAGAGTTCAATAAATGTTCTGGATGCATGCTAGTTGCATATAGGAACATATTCACTGAAGTTAATTTCCTATATGGTTTAAAGCTAATAGCTTCACCATCCCCATACAATGTCACATCCAAAAAGTTAATGGTTTCTCTACTAAACTCATAAGAGAAAGCCAAACCATGTTCATTGCAGTTTAGGGTCTCAAAAAAATCCAAAACATCACAGGTATCTCCCTTACAAATAAAGATAAGGTCATCAATAAAGTGCTTATAAAGCACAACTTTATCCTTATAAAAGGAAGTGGGATATATAAACTTACTTTCAAAATATCCCATATATATTATAGCATATGAGGGCTCATAAGAAGGCCCCATAGCTGTAACCTTCAACTACAAGAAAAAATTGTTCTCAAAGGAAACGTAATTGTGGGTGTTAGAGAAATATGTAATAGGTAACAGTAATATGCATGCTTAGTGCATTCGAGATTTAAAAGGGTTAATATATTTATTCTGTTCACACTGCATGAGTCTGCACAGCCATTAGAAACTTAACAAGAAGCATTCTATTTTGCAAATGGCAGCAAATAATAAGAAGTAATTCATTTCTGCTAATGTCATGAAAATTAACAAAGGGATATTCATTTCTGCTTATGCCATGAGAAAACATGCAGCTGTTAGAAGCTATTGATAAAGAAAACAATAGATGCTTGAAAGTTTAAACCATAGTCAGCATTACTTGTACTAAAGCTAGAAATGTACCTTGAATCTAGGTAAAATGTAACACATGTATTAGAACAGTACAATAGAAGAATTGAAATGCTGAAATGGACTGACATAAACCCAAGGCCAGGTTGTTTTTCTCAAAATGTTTTGCAGAATGACAGATATTTTAACTTGGTCAGCAATAAGTCTAACAATATTTTTTGTAGAACATACAGAAAGCTGTGTCTAACTACGTCAGCAATAGAGTGTAACATTTTCTATGTGACAGGAAGAGAACTGTATAAGTATAACCTACTAATCATTAATCATTCAGACAAACCTTGTGCCTACATGCTTTGTCTCCTTGCTGCAAATAATAAAGGGTGCCTTGCTTGAACCTAACGTGAATTGGTCTTTGAAGTTTTTTCCTTTGACAGATTGGTCCTTGGGATCAGAACCCTTTCTTCACCTCGGATCAGACGGGCCAGGTGGTTGAAACTGTACGGGGAAGAAACTAAATCGGTTCTTCTTGTCTGAAAAGCCCTCCAACTGAATTGTCATTCAAAAGAGGCCAGCCACTTTCTGATCTGCGAGTGAAGGACGGGTCTCCGCAAATTGGTGATCAATCACATGGGCTCAGGTAAGGTGAATATACTTTTTTCTGTTTTCTGTTTTAGATCAGGGACTAGATATGTATTGTTTTTGTTAGATTGTATTTTTCTTACAAGTCAGGGACAAAAAAGATTACTGTCTTGTCATAGATCAGGAGAAACAGAATAAGTAGGCAGTCATTCTGAAGAGACTATAACAAAATCCGTGGTACCACATTAAAAAATAAGACAAGTTACGTAATGATAAAAGGGTTGAACAAAATGGGTAATAATCGCACAAAAGACCCCAAAATCTGCCGTTAACAGAAGACGCAAAATACATGCAGTCGCAGAGCGCTGACAATATTAAATATTATTCAAAATGGGTTAATAAGTATGAATTCGACGGGAAATTAGAAAAATCCTCGCTTATCAAACTTGGCAAACAGCTCAAACCTGATTCCAAAGCTCGGGAAAAAAGCAACGTAAATTAGGAATTCCTCAGGCACACAGGTGGATTGAGGAAGTAAACCGTAGGGAACAAAAGAACAAAAATTCAAAAGCAATGTTTTTAGACAAGGAGGACAATAACTTAATAATAGCATCAGCACCTCCGCCTCCCTTACCGGAATATGAAGCAAGTGAACAGGTTAGTCCACCCCCACGATATCCTGTGGTCACTGAAGAAAGAGGCATTATGAAAATAAAACTGTTTATTAGAGATCCCATCGAGACCAGGTCTCAAACAAAGGCAGGTAACTCAAATGAAGGCATCGAGTTATGGCAAATGGTTAAAAATTCATGATCTATAAGTGAAGAAGAAGAAATATGTCCACTTATAGAAGTACCCAACCCTCAGGCAGGTCAGGACAATCAGGACCCAACTATTTTAGTGTATAGACCTTGGAGTCTGGAAGACATCCGGAAAGCCACTGAGGGAATCCCCCATCCAAAGCTTAATTTTAGAAAATTCTATGAAGATTTGCAAAGAATGAGGCTGAGTTATAATTTAAATGGAGAAGAGGTAGAAAAGGTAGTTAGACAAATTGTAGGGCCAGATTGGCATATGATTAGTGGGAACTGGAATCCCCGTGACGCTGCACAAAGACCCCTCCCACATAGCAGTGCAGAATTAGACACCAGAGTAAAAGGTCTTACAGACCGCATCTCTGAAAAATGGAAACCTAGGGCAGACTGGACTTGCATTAATCAATGCATCCAATAAGAAGGTGAAACTATTGACTGGTATTATGCCAGACTATTAGAGTGTTTTAATAACCACTGTGGAATGCAGGTTCCTGAAGATCAAACACAAGATTCCCCATATGAACAGCAGTTAAAGAATGCATTTTTAAAGGGCAGTATTGCACCTATAAGCAGTTTTATTACAAAACACATGGTAGATCATCGTACAAGCAGGTTACAGTCATTACTTGAATATGCTAGGCATGCCGAAAGGCATTTTAATAGCAAAAAGAAAAAGAAAGCTCAAATATTTTCTGTAGAAGATGGAGCAGAAGTTTATACAGTACAGTCCGGGAGAAAGGGCAAGAAAAATCCACAGGGAAACAAACAATCTGATCAACGATCAGAGGACTTTGAAGGGCAAAAGAAAAGGGGTGAATGTTTTAAATGCGGTAAAAAGGGACATTTGGCAAAGGATTGCAGGAAAAATAAGAAGGCAACAACGGAAGACAAGGAGGGTGAGGACTGATTATATGGTAGTCAGGAATCACTAGAAGGGGCTAGCAAAGAAGTGACAGAGAATGTGATAGAGGGAGTAGAGGAAGTGCAGAAAGTTAGTGACAATGAAGAAGATGAAATATTAGACCTAGCTCTATTGAGCTTGGAGCTCTATTTAGCAGACACAAAACCAGAAGTTACACTCTTGGTAGAAGGGAGGGAAGTAAAATTCTTGTGTGACTCAGGGGCATCACGAACCCTGATACATCCCTCCAAACTACCAGAAAACACAGAGACACCTGATTACATACTGGTTAAAGCAGCTAATGGACAGCTGTATCAGGAGCTACTCTCCCGTGACATTGCAATAACTGATCCAGTTTCAGGATTGACACAAAAAGCAAAATTGTTGTTTCTGCAAAATGCCCAGTAAACCTCTTGGGCAGAGACCTCATGCAGCTATTTGGTATAGCAGTAGTCCCAATCATACAGGGTATGGAAGCACAGTGACAAATTGATACCTTTGCAGTGCAATCGGAGGGTAAAATGTTTTATTGGTACAGCCAGGACTTGGTTACGACTGGTCCAGGGACTATAACTGAAGAGTTAATGAATGTAGCCATCAGCAAGTTCCCCCTCCCTTAACATTGATAAACAACAACTGTTGCACTGTACCCTGTATTATTGTAATACACCAGGACCTGATAAGGAATATGAGCAAGAATTGTTTAAGAATCATGCAAACAGATTAATATTGCATAACCTGTACTGGGACACAGAAGGGAACAGTGTAGCCAGCTGTTTATTGCCCCAGGAGTTCTTTGCACTCTATAAATCTAATTGATTACCACATGTTAGCTTAACCAAAAACAGAAATATAGAATGGGCAGACCTAGGAGAAAAAGTCATGAGATGGGAGAAACAGACAGAACTAGAATTATCAGAACAGGGAATACAAATACAGAAGTTGAATTGGATAACTCAGACCAACTCAGCTGTGCACTTACAGTCTGGTGAGGACAGCTGATTGACACTCCTGTTAAAGGAGGAAGAAAATGCCTTACAAAATATACCAGAGACTCTCTGGTCAACAGGAAAATCAGATGAAGGACATATTCGTACAGCGGGACCAGTTACTATCACTCCAAAGTCAGCATTTAGACCACAAAAGAGACAGTATCCCTTAAGAAAAGATGCAGAGGCAGGAATAAAGCCTATTATAGCAGCCTTACTTAAAGGAGGGATACTAGTAGAATCTCCCGATTCACCATGTAACACACCCTTATTTCCAGTCAAAAAGGCAAATGGAGAATGGCGTATGGTCCAAGATTTACAAACTGTAAATGATGCAGTAATACCAAGGCCAGACCCACACACCCTGTTGAATGATTTAAAACCTCAACATAAGTATTTTTCTGTGGTAGACATTAGCAATGCGTTCTTTTCGATACCGATGCACCCTGACAGCCAGTATTGGTTTGCATTCACATTTCAGGTGAAAAGGTATACATATATGCAGCTACCATAGGGATATTGTGAAAGCCGAATGATATTCTCACAAGAAATGACAAGCAACTTGGCGGTATTCACCCCACCAAGAGGCAGTCAGATTTTACTTTATGTTGATGACATCTTGCTGGCAGCTCCCATCCAGCAAGATTATAAAGAAGATACTATAGCACTTATACAATTTGTAGCCACTGAAGGACATAAGGTAAATAAAAGTAAACTACAGCTTTGGAAAGAACAAGTTAAATACATGGGATATGTAATATCCAAGGAAGGCAGAACATTAGATGAGGACAGAAAAATAGCAATTTTGCAAGCACCAAAACCCACTACCAAGAAGGAAATGATGTCCTTCCTGGGTACAACTAATTTTTGCCGGAGCTGGATTCCAAACTATGCTTTGGAATCTGCATCTCTGACTGACCTTATATATAAGAAGCCTATGGCAGCACAAGATTTATTGCAATGGACACCAGAAGCAGAATCTGCTTTCTGCAAACTGAAGCAGTTAATAGCGTCCTCATTAGTTCTGGGATTACCAAACTATCATAAACGTTTTTTCCAAACTGTAGATTGTAAACAGGGTTACATGACATCAGTATTAACACAGCAGCATGGGGATAAGCAACGCCCCATTGCTTATTATTCATCACAACTAGACCCAGTGGCATGATCTTTACCCCACTGTGTACAAGCAGTAGTTGCAGCTGCAATGGCAGTACAGGCTTCGGCCTCAGTAGTCTTATTCCACCCTCTCACTTTGAGAGTGCGTCATGCAGTCACGATTATTTTACTACAAGAAAAAGTGGCATATCTTTCCCCTGCTAGGCATCTTTCCTGTATGACTATATTGTTGAGCCAACCTCACATGACAATTGAGCGATGCACGACTTTAAACCCTTCTACTCTGCTCCCGACCCCTGCAGACGGCACTCCGCACCGCTGCCTGCAGGTAATTGAGCAAAAGACACTACCAAGAAAAGATCTCACAGATGTTCCCTTGGATGATGCCGAGGTGACATACTATGTGGATGGCTCGTGCAAAAGGGGTCCTGCAGGACAGAACCTAGTAGGATATGCAGTAGCTTCTGATACTGAAATTATAGAAGCATAACCTTAACCGCACAACTTATCTGCACAGGCAGCAGAATTGATTGCCTTGACATGGGCATGTACCTTAGCAAAGGGTAAATGTGTAAACATTTTTACTGACAGCCAGTACACTTTTTCTACTGTACAGGTTTTTGCGCAACAGTGGAAAAACCGAGGAATGATAACATCTACTGGCAAACCTATCAATCATGCACAGTTTATTTTAGATCTTTTAGAATCTATTCAGTTACCTCAGAAAGTAGCCATTTGTAAATGCACAGCTCATACCAAGCAACAAGATAGGATTTCAAAAGGTAATGTGAGAGCTGATACAGCTGCAAAACAAGCAGCTACAGAAGTATTTCTTTTAAATGAGGAACTACAACCCTCTGAGATTTTAGACTTAGAAATGTTAAAAACAATGCAGACACTCACTACGCAAGCTGAAAAACAACGATGGGTAAAACGAGGAGCAATTCTCGAAAAGGGGCTGTACATCTCTAAAGAAGGGAAACCGATACTACCATCTAATTTGTTAAGATATGCAGCTTTGTTGAGCCATGGGCAGTGCCATGTCTCAACAGGGGGGATGGTACAGCTGGTGAACCAGGTGTTCACAATGTACGGATTTACAAACTACTCTAAAAACTTTTGTTTGACGTGTCAGATTTGTAACAAACATCATGCACAAGGGGAGTTAAAGCCCAAGCAAGGGAGTTTGCCTACACCACCATATCCATTTCACACTATCTGTATGGATTTCATAGAATTGAACAAATGTGAAAATAAGACGTATTGTCTTGTCATTGTAGATATGTTTTCCAGATGGGTGAAAGCCTTTCCAACCAAAAATCCAGATGCAGCCATGGTGGCAAAAGTACTTGTCAAAGAAATCATCCCTAGATTCGGCATTTTGGAAAGGATCTACAGTGACAATGGTACACACTTTGTAAATCAAACCATACAGCAGTTAAGTAAGCATTTTGGTATTTCTTTAAAAAATCATTGTGCATACCATCCACAATCTGCAGGGCTAGTTGAAAGGCATAATGTTATATTAAAAAACAAATTGAGAAAATTGATAGCTCAGACAGGGAAAAACTGGATATACTGTTTACCCCTGGCACTGTTGAGCATGAGAACTGTCCCTACAGCAAAAGGATTGACTCCTTTTGAAAAGTTATTTGGAAGGGCATACTATACACCCCAGTGGAAACTTCTCATGTCATCAGACCAGGAAGCTGATTTTACACTAGCTGAATATATGAAGAAAGTAATGAATTCTAAACATCTGTTGCAGTCAAATTCTGTTTCAGATAGAAAGCAAACCGAGACATCAGAAGTGGCAGTGACACCCGGAGTCTGGGTGTGGATAAAAGTTGTCAAGAAGAAGAATTGGTCATCGCCAAGGTGGGAAAGTCCCTACCAGGTGCTTCTTTAGACCATCAAGATAGCAGAGTGAGCTTTGTGGATCCGCCTGATGCACTGCAAACTAGTTAAGAACTTTGAACTGGACAAAAATCTTACCTCTCCATCGGGGCCCTCAGCACAAAGTCTGGCTACAAAGGGGGGTCAGATCAATAGGACTGATCCGTCTCAACCCCAGTGAAGAAACCATCGGTGCTGAAGGTCCTATTAGGGCAGAGAGCAAGAACACGTGTCTGAAATAAAGATGACAGAATCCAGTAAGATCCAAATGTACCTATTCGGAAGAGTCAGAGAAAACAGGAATGCAGAACGACCATTTCCTCGGAAGCATTGCATAACCATCCTGTTGACTGTACTAGTGACAATAATCTTTTTGTTGTTGCCATTCCTTTTCTCAGCCACACAAACTGGACTGAACAAGCATGCAGAGTTGTACGCAGAGTGGCACCCAAACTTCAACACTTACCAGGCAATCAAATATGTGTATGCTGAGACCTTCAATGTTTCGAATTGCTGGATTTGCACAGCTCTGCCAACAGCATACAGGGGGTTATTGTTAACTTCAGTCCCCCTAGGAGCCAACAAGACCTGGGAAAATTTAGTCTATGATACATCAGATGGCACATCACAAGATAAAGTAGCATTGCACTTGTCTGTTCGACAGAAGGGGACTGTGTGTTTTTACAAAAATGACACAGTTCAGGTGGGTTGGAGCAATTGCAATGTGACTGTTCCCTATAGATGCTACAATAAGACTGATAACACAGGATCCTATTGCAACACGAGCTATGATTCATTTGCTGAACTGATGCATAGGACAACTGATGAAGTAAAACATAATGCTGACCTTTATAAACAACTGTCTATGATAGACAAAAAAATGTTTCATCCAGAGCCAGGACATAGTAAAGTTACTACCAAAGTAGAAGACTGTTATTTTGTATGTGGTAGGAAAGCATACAGGTGGTTATCTGAGAATTGGTCTGGCAGTTGTTATTTGGGGTACCTGGTCCTGGCCATACGACACACAGCAGTTTTACCTCAAGGGAAAATTTGGAATGTTCGACAAGAAATCAAGAAGCCTGTCAATCCAGTGGGGCAAATCAATGTGGGCTGGAAAAACCATCACACTGTGGGTTTAAGGAAAAATGGACTGTCACATATGGACTTGGGTGATACCATCATCTCGTGGGCAGGTGTACTGCCAGTATATGGAGCAACAAAATCAATCTGGTAACTGAGAAAATTGTCTAAACTTCTCAAAATAATAAGCAAGGCAACCTTTTCTGCCCTACAATTGGTGACTGATGAACTGACTGCCATGAGAACTGTAGTGCTTCAAAACCGCATGGCTCTCGACTTCACCCTAGCGGCGAGAGGAGGTACGTGCACTTTAATCCAGGAGGACTGCTGTTCATATATTCCTGACCACAAACACGAGATAGACAATCATCTTGAGGTAATTCAGCAGGTGCCGGCCATGACCAAACCAGGACCAAATCCATTGACGGACTTTTTCCAGAGATTGTTTGGGGGGTGGGGCAGTATCCTGATGAATATCCTGATTGCCATCTGTGTAGGAATGATCCTACTGGTGGTATGTGTGTGCTGCTGCATCCCCTGCATGAAAAGACTGATTAAAGACTTTATAGACATGTCACTTTCAGAAACCTTATACCAAGGTGCTGAACTTGAAGAATTGTTAAAAATCTGAAAATGCTTTCATACGTTTAAACTGAATGACTCTCTTAACTGCAAATCCTGAGTAGGAAGAGGTTAGGGAAGAAAAAACTGTTTATGCTTATCTTGAAAGTAGAATAAAAGTATGAAAAGGGGGGAAATGTTAGAAAAATATGTAATAGGTAATAGTAATATGCATGCTTAGTGTATTCGAGATTTAAAAGGGTTAATACATTTACTCTGTTCACACTGCACGAATCTGCACAACCATTAGAAACTTAACAAGAAGCATTCTATTTCTGCAAATGTAAGAAAATAATAAGAAGTAATTCATTTCTGCTAATGCCATGAAAATTAACAAAGGGATATTCATTTCTGCTTATGCCATGAGAAAACATGCAGCTGTTAGAAGCTATTGATAAAGAAAACAATAGATGCTTGAAAGTTTAAACCGTAGTCAGCATTACTTGTACTAAAGCTAGAAATGTACCTTGAATCTAGGTCAAATGTAACACATGTATTAGAATGGTACAATAGAAGAATTGAAATGCTGAAATGGACTGACATAAACCCAAGGCCAGGTTGTTTTTCTCAAAATGTTTTGCAGAATGACAGATATTTTAACTTGGTCAGCAATAAGTCTAACAATATTTTCTGTAGAACATACAAAAAGCTGTGTCTAACTATGTCAGCAATAGAATGTAACATTTTCTATGTGACAGGAAGAGAACTGTATAAGTATAACCTACTAATCATTAATCATTCAGACAAACCTTGTGCCTACATTCTTTGTCTCCTTGCTGCAAGTAATAAAGGGTGCATTGCTTGAACCTAACGTGAATTGGTCTTTGAAGTTTTTTCCTTTGACAGTGGGTTAGACAGAATTCCAATAGGTTAACCAAAAAAGCTGTTCTTGGGCCTTCACCTAACATGTCCATAATGGCCTCAATTCCCCATCTTAATTTTATATTTGTATATAATGATTTAACATTGTTAGTAATTCAATAATAATCACCTTGCCATCTGATTTTAACTAACTCATTTAATAAATCTTGTGTATTTCAAATATGTGCAGAAACCTTACATAGATATTTTTTTTAATGAAAATCAAGAAAACTGCCTACATTGCTTAGATAGGAACCCACCCCTGATATATAATAGGCCTAACAGGGGGCCTCTCTAAATTTGTATGTACCTTTGGCAGGGCATACATGATAGGGGTAACTGGTTTCTTAACATGTAACTTTTTCACATCTTTACAGTCAAGAAAACCCAAATGTTCTCCCCTTTCCAATAATCCCAACAGTGCTTCATTATAACTCATAACAGGATTCCCAGATAAAGACTTATATTCATCTTCACAACCTAGTATGTCAGCTATCATTTCACAATACATCTGTTTATCCAAAATCACCCAATTATCACCTTTATTTGCACATTTAAAACTAAATTCCGTTTTTAACTTTTTTTAATTTTTTAAAGCCAGCCACTCATTCTTGTTTAAATTGTATGATTTCTTCTGCTTTAATAACATACTGAAAGCAATGGAAATTTCCTTATACACAATTTTTTGAAACAAAGTAATGGCAGGCACATTTATCATAGGCATAAATTTACTCGCTATTGGCAAATTAGGTAACTAATTTACCATACCCAGTGTCATAAAGTAAACTATCACTGTCACTAACATTTTCAAACTCTAAAGTTTCAGATTCATAATCATAGATAGAAACATTCATTAAATCATCTTCACATGCAATAGTGTCTTCACATTCATCATTATTTCCCATGTTGTTTGTCACTTCATTACATACATTTTTCCCAAAATATACAATTAATAACAGCTTTCTGCAAAATGCCTTTAGCTCAAAATATAGGTTGACAAAAGAGTGTATAAATGTGGGTACAAATTTACTGCCTTTAAGTAATACAGCCTTCATATCACCGAAAGGCTAAGCTTAGATAAAGTAATAACATGCATTACTTGTGCATTGTACTCACAACTAGAAACTACATGTCCATTATTTAAAGCAGTTCCTTCTCTTCCTGCCTCCTTTCCCACGATCTGCCGAGGTGCCAGATCACTGTTGCTGTATTAAAAAGAGTTGAGTTGTTGGTGTAATTGTGCTGGTGTATTTTGTGTTCTTCATTAGAGGACAACCCAAGTCCATTGGAGGGGATAATTGAGGTCAGGCTACCTTCCAGATTTCCTCAATCTCTTTTTGTGTCTTTCTGCTACCTCTGTATCTTACCTCTCACCAAACATCACCCACCATAGTATTCCTGCCTGTTTGTCTGCATTCTGTGTTTTTACCTTAAAAAAATCCTTAAACCTTCCCTAACAAATGGAGTCTATCGTCATAAAAAATAAATAAATAAATCTTCTTCTTTTTCTTTCAGCTGCTCCAGTTAGGAGTCACCACATTGAATCATACAAATAAATAAATAAATAAATAAAATAATGCCCCTCCTCTCTCACCTCCACCAGCACAATCATCTTAATGTGTTCCTTTTCTGATTCTTGTCTTTTCTCTACCTCCTTTTCCGGTTTCTCTGTCCCCTATTTCCAGTTTCCCTATCTCCCCCTTTCCAATCTTATAAAAGTCAAATTATGTGTCTATATAAAGACACAGAGTTTGGCAACCAGCTACTGCTCTGCTGTATTTATCTGATCAATCCAAGACATCTGCTGATCTCTGCAAAACTTAAGTAGAATTTTTCACTGTATATTGCACTTTTGAACTTTTTTACCATATCACTACATATTTGAACTGTTTTTTTTTTCTCAAATTGTTGTACTTTTTCTTTGTTTTCTGTAGCATGGACTAGATTCAGACTTGTTGAATCCAGTTCTGTTTGTATAACCTGAGCACTAAACTAAGTAATCTTTTGTTGGAGAGGATTCCCCTGCACCCCAGTGGCAGAAATGTGCAGTTAGAACTCATCTGATTGAAGGTTGCTGGAACAGGGCTCAGGTTTGGTTTTTATATTGGTTAATTTGTTTACATCAGTTTGCTCTCATTTGCTATATAAGCCTGCTTTATCATGGCCACTACTGCACAGTGGTAGGCACTGTTGGTTGTTATAGATGCAAACACTTTTGCCTATAAATGTTCCCTTAGTACTCTGCTGATGCTCTATTAGTGAGTACTCATGATTGCCTCTAATTGACTGGTGATGCATTCAGCAAAGCTCCTGAGGTACCAACACAGATCCTACCCACTGTCCCTTTGTATTATTTGTCCACTTCTTCTGTTCTCTACTTTACCTGGCCCTTCAAGTCCTTTCCCTGTTTTCTGACCACATCAACTTACTTAGCATTATGGATGGACAATTTCACACAGTTTCTCCAGCTGTCTGGTTGATATGGGCATCCTGAGGCAATACAGCAATTGCCTCATGTACACTGTCAACTCATTTCTAGTAGTCCACAGAATTCATTATGTGAAAGATGTATCTGTATGAAGAACATAGAATCCAGGCTCTCTTGCTCACCAGTCAGTTCATCTGATATTAAGCAGGATATCAGCATGCCCACCTCACCTCCTGCACCTACCAACCCAACAACACATATACCTACATATGCAGAGGTCCTTACTAGATGCTTACCTAAACATCCGAGACCTCCCAAACACAAGCATGCTTCACAGAACCCATCCTCTGCAGAACATAATACACAACATATATCACATACTAGTGTCTCACCAGTCAAGTCCCTAAGGCAAAACACAAAAACAAACATCTTAGTCATTGTTGACTCAACAGTGAGACACACAGATGTCCTTCTTACCAACCAGGCTGGGTATGGAAAAGGTCATGGTCAGCTGTCTGTCAGTTGCCAGGATTTGCAACATCACAAATGCACTCAAGTCTCTCAACAACAGGCACTGTTATGACTCCGTCATAGTCCATGTTGGTGTGAATGACTTGAGACATACAGTGGATATAAAAAGTGTGCACACCCCTATTAAAATACCAGGTTTTTGTGATATAGCAAAATTAGACCACAATAAATCATTTAAAAACTTTTTGCACCTTTAATGTGACCTATAACCTGTACAATTCAATTGAAAAACAAACAAATCTGTTAGGTGAAAAATAAAAAAACATACAATAAGCTGGTTGCATAAGTAATAAGCTGGTTGCATAAGTGCGCACACCCTTAAACTACTACTCTGTTGAAGCACTTTTTGATTTAATTACAGCATTCAGTCTTCTTGGGTAGAAGTCTGTCAGCATGGCAGATCTTGATTTGGCAATATTTGACCACTCTTCCTTGCAAAAGTGCTCCAATCTGTCAGATTGTGAGGGTATCTCTTGTGCACAGCCCTCTTCAGGTCACCCCACAGATTTTCTATTGGATTTAGGTCTGGGCTGTGGCTGAGCCATTCCAAAACTTTAATTTTCTTCTGGTGAAGCCATTCTTTTGTTGATTTGGATGTATGCTTGGGGTCATTGTCGTGTTGAAAGGTAAATTCCTCTTCATCTTCATCTTTCTAGCAGATGCCTGAAGGTTTTGGGCCAAAAGTGACTGGTATTTGGAACTCTTCATAATTCCCTCCACCTTGACTAAAGCCCCAGTTCCAGCTGAAGAAAAGCAACCCCAAGCATGATACTCCCACCACCAGGCTTCACGTGGGGATGGTATTCTTTTGGTGATATAAAGTGTTGTTTTTGTGCCAAATGTACCTTTTAGAATTGTGGCCCAAAAGATCAGCCATGATCTCATCAGACCATAACACATTTTCCCACATGTTTCTGGGAGACTTTGTGTAATGTTTTGCAAATTTTAGCCAGGCCTGGATGTTTTTCTGTGTAAGAAAAGGCTTCCATTTTGCAACCCTACCCTATAGGCCAGACATATGGAGAATACAGGAGATTGTTGTCACATGTAGTACACAACCAGTACTTGCCAGAAATTCCTGCAGCTCCTTCAGTGTTGCTGTAGGTCTCTTGGCAGCCTCAATGACCAGTTTTCATCTTGTCTTTTCATCAATTTTGGAGAGACGTCCAGTTATTTGCAACTTCACTGTTGTCCCATATTTTCTCCACTTTTTGATGTCTGTCTTCACTGTGTTCCACGGTATATCCAATGCTGTGGAAATGTTTTTGTACCTTTTGCTTGACTGATACTGTTCAACAATGATATCCCTTTGATGCTTTGTATGCTCTCTGTGAACTATGGCTTTTGCTGTAGCAGGCAACTGAGTAAATGTCAGTAAAATCCTACTAGGACAGCTGAACTTTATTTGGAGTTAATCAGAGTCTCTTTTATCGATAGCAGGTGTGTACCCAAGAAGACTGAATGCTGTAATTAAAGCAAAAGGTGCTTTAACAAAGTATTAGTTTAAGGGCGTGCACACTTATGCAACCAGCTTATTGTACATTTTTTTATTTTTTATATTTTTTCCCTTAACAGAGTTGTTTGTTTTTCAATTGAATTGTACAGGTTAAAAGTCATATTAAAGGTGAAAAAAGTTTTGAAATGATTTATTGTGGTCTCATTTTTTCATATCCAAAATCTGGCATTTTAACAGGGGTGTGTACACTTTTTATATCCACTGTACCTCACTGGACTATATGAAGAGAGACATGACTGAGCTCTCTAATTATGTGTATCAGGTAGGTATGTCCCTAGCCTTAAGCAGTATTTTACCTTCGCCTAGGATGATACCTCAATACAAACAAAAATGATTGACTTCAACAATTGGCTTAGTTTCTGGTATCATTCAAAGGGGATCCAGTAACCCTGGGATTTTGGTTACTGGCTAAGGCTCTTGCCACCCTCATAATGCCTTTTTTAGGCAATGTCACACAAACAAAATTCCCAACATAAAAAATATCATCTAAAAACAACCTCAAGGTTATGCTGCTAAATCCTAGGAGTCTATGCCAGAAACTGCACTCACTGGAAGTAGTCCGGGCCTCACCTTGGAAGATGCTGACATTTGTGTAGTCACTGAGACCTGGTTTAAGGGTGCGGAGAGCACCCCGGCTATACCAGGTTATATTTCCTTCCACATGTTCAGACCACAAACTGAAGGCATGAGAACTACAAAAGGTGGTGTATAAATATTTATTAAAGATAAAACACACCTCTAGATTGGTTAAACAGCACGATTCACTTGAATTACTTCAGGTGCAATTGACTTAAGACACCTCTTTAGGTCATTTTCAGCTATAGGACCCCCTCCATGAAGCAGGACATCCTCTCAGCCTACTTGGATGTACTTGAGTCAATCAAGGTACAACCAAACACCCTGGTTTTGGATGACTTTAATTACCTGTCCATTGACTGGGTAAATTATACATGTTCTAACTCACTTGCCCAAAGGTTCCTCTTCTTCCTTAATTCCAATGCCCTGGACCAGCTGGTTGACATACCCACAAGTGGCTCAGACATCCTGGATCTGGTGCTCACCAACATGGGGGACTGCTGTACCACCCCCAATGTGCGGCTGTCCCTGGTGAAATCTGACCACAAAATCAGTCTTGCTAGAAGTAACTATAACACAAGACCTCCCCCCTAGCAACAACTAGACTAAAAAAATTTCTCAAGGCCAATTTCAACTTCTTACATGATGGCTCCATAGCCCCTCCCCCAACTGATGGAAGAGACACCTATGCTGAGTTATACACCGATGCTTTATGCGAGCACCCAGGCAACTGTATTGACTCTGCTGTACCAAAGCAAGATCTTCAAGGAAAAACAAACCTGCCTGCTGGACAACTGCCATTAATAGGCTATACAATAGGAGAAAGAAATTGCTGTCTAAGAGTAGCAAGGAATGGTCTCAAAACTGGAAACACTCCCTGCTCAACTTAATAAAGCAAATAAGACTACTAGTGAAGTCCTCCAAAACTAACCACAAATTCAAATTAGCTTCCCTAACTAAGGATATCCACAAGGTGTTCTTTAGTTACATCCGTAACCTCAAAGGTAAGGATCAGATCTGGTACTGCATATACAGAACATGTGGATATAGCAAACCTGGTGGTTGACTGGTTCAGTGAAAACTTCACTCTACTGTCTCAGCCACATATACCCCAACACATCCCTAACACCTGTCCCCCACCTAGAATTTCTGAGGAGTGGGTCTCAAATGCCCCTCCAAAGCCAAAAACACAGCCTCCATGGGACCAGACAACATCCTGGGCTATGTTCTACATGGGCTAAAACAGGAATTAGCATCATCATTGGGCACCCTTTTCAATCTCAGCCTAAGGACTGGCTTCATGCCAGCAGAATAGAAAACAGCATCCCTTTGCACAGTGGGCTGCATCTACGGATCCCGGGAAATATAGACCCATTAGCTGAACAACCTTATCTGCAAGGCCATGGAATGAGTCATCATGGACCTTGTTAACAAAGATATAGGAAATCTCCAAATGCTCAACCCCACCCCATTTGGCTTTGTGAAGGGGGGATCATGCCTATTAAACTTAGCGGACTTCTTCAAGACAGACTCCAAAGCCCTAGATGAAGGCAAATCTGTGCATACTGCCTACCTTAACTTAGCCAAGGCCTTTGACACAATCCCCCACTCGGTCATCATTGATAATCTCATCCAGCTGGGTATCCACCCATATATTGTCAGATGGGTTGCAAACTAGCTCATTGATAGAACTCATACAATCAAAATAGGGGATTCCACATCCTCCAGCAGACCTGTAACCAGTGGTGTTCCATAAGGATTGGTTCTGGGAGCCCTACTGTTTGGGATCTACTAAAACTAAAGGACTGTGGCTAAGAAAGTTTGCTGATGACTGCTAACTGGGAGCAATCATTGAAACCACTAGCAATGTCAACATCCTGCAAGAAGGTCTTACACAAACTAATGACTGGTGCCAAATTCATGGTTTTAAACTTAATGCAAAAAAAATGCATTATCATCCTTTTTGGCAAGGGTGATGTTCCTGCAAACTACCACATCAATAGCAATACCCTAAGCACACAGGTAGTTAGCAACCTGAACTATGATTACCATGTCTCCACAGTGATAAAAAGGGGATTTTATATTGCTCATCTCATAAGTAAGGGCATTGCGTCCAGACAAAAAGAGGTTATAACCCCCCCCCCATACTCTTCCCTCATCAGGCCAATAACACAATGCTCCCTTTGATATGTTCCTATCCAAACACCTGCAGCAATTGGAGAGACCACAAAGGTTCCTTACAAAGAAAATTCAGGGTCTTCAAGATTTGTCTTGTGCGGACAAACTGAAATCATTACCACTTTAGTCTGTGTCATACAGACTGCTCAGAGGTGACCTGTGCCTTGCATATAGAGTAATGCCTGACTCAGCTTTAATGGAAATGCTGTACATTCGCAAGTCAAATAGCTCATAGGAAACTCTCTCAAAGGACCTTAACCTAGTATGTGACATCAACAGAACTTAATGGAAAAACTGATTTGTCTTACATAGGTTGCCCCACCTTTGGAACAAGCTTCCTATTCATGTTAAACAAAGCCCCTCATTGGCTCTATTTAAGTGTAATTTGGATGATTGGTTGGGTAACTGGAAATTCACCCTGGGGTTCCACCTGTGTCTCTCTTGGGCAAGGGCAATAGGTGTTGACTTTAGTGTCTGCTTGAACCCGGCACCCTTGGGAACATTTGTTGAACTTGGCTAGGTTGGTAAGGGCCCTGGGGAAGTTAGCCTAGTAACCTCCTATGATTCTATGATGCCCTTCTGATAGAATAAAAGAAACCTTAAAATAGTTTGGGTAAGGTGTGGGCCAGCAGTGCTCAGCTTTGCTCACCACAAGTTGTTATGGAAGTTCTAGAAAGATCCATCTTTGCATGTACCTGCAGCCTCCAGCTTAAAATAAACACTATTTGTGATTTTACATATGTATAAATTATTCTGCACATAATTACACTTATTTCTTCACATTTTATGCCACTTCATATGTGTGAAACTGCTGTAGGCATTTCATTGCAGGGCTGAGAACCTCTAAAATTAGCATTATGTCTACATACTTTCATTCACATATCAGTATAGTAGTGCTGTTCACAAATTACTGTTATGCATCTATGAAGTGTGGGATTGCGAATACCACCCTATCACTTGCAAATATTTCCCTGAATTTAAGCTTTACATCAAAGTTCCTACCCCTGTTTTTATCACCCACTATTTCCAGTACCTGAAAACAACATTTCTGACATGTATTCAAATCTTCTAAATGCGTATAGAATGTACTATTAGATTCCCTACTTTTAATTTCATTTAAATATTCTATAACCATAATTTTTGAATTTCCTTTTGGTCTTTTCTAACTAGAGGGCCTTACATAAACACACAGCAAGCTCAGAGCTGGATCATGGTCAGTTGGGGACCTAGGCAGGGTAATGGACCAGCCCCCCCCCCCACAGCCAATCCAGTGTCCCACTACTTGTCTCTTTCTCCTCAGTTACCATAAAAACCATGCAAAGTTGTCAGTGTGCATGCCATTTTCTTCTTAACTTTTAAAATGATTAAAGATATGTGTATTTAATTTCAAACTGCTATTTTAAAATGTTATAGAACAAGCACAGGACAAAACAGTTGCACATTGAATACAGATTTAGCATGAACAACAGTAAACTTCTTTTGAAAACAGACTTAGCATGAAGAATATAAACGTATCTTCCCTTGAAGCTCCCACTCATTAAAATGAATTGAAACTCTTATTCACTGAAAATGCACATTGCCAGTGGCAGATTAAGTGTACCTTGGTCCCAGGGCTACTTTCAAATCATAGGCCCCCTGCATACACTTTTAGGATCATATATAAATTCATGTGTTCTTTGATTTCGCAATGTGATGATATAAGGTATTGCCGGCTATGCCAGGAGAAGTAAGGCAGTGGATGTGTAACATATGCCAGCACAGCTAGCTGGAGTTTTGTAAAGAATTATATGTCATTTGTATATCAAACTGATTTGTACAGGTGCTTATGTTGAACATGTATTTGTAAAGCTGTGTGTGTTAAAAATGTACCAACAGTGGGTCTTGCTGGACAGAAAAGAAATAAACCTGTATGTCAGACTGTAATGCAAATGTTGAAATGAATATATTTATAACAGAAGATACTAGAAGAGAAGAGGTAAATCTCAGTCCAGCTAACTTTGAAAAATAGTCTGAAATTAAATTACCTGGTTTAGGCTATAAAGATTTTATTGTACAGTTCTGATTGCAGCCAGAGAAAGCATGTGCATGAAAATGAGGACTATGAATCCTACTGCATTGTCCTTAGGGGTGAACTAATTGCTACCCTGGAAGGATGGAAGTTTTTGAAATGGTTTTATAGCTTCAAGATGCTATAACACATCTTAGTAAAGCTCTATGTGTGTATTATGAAACATATGTGCTAGATTCTGGTTTAGTATCTAGTAAAAGGGGGTAGTGTGGGAAACCAGAAGTCAGATGACCAGATGCATAAGATGTCATTCTGTAATACAGCACTGAAATGATGTTTTAATACTAGATAAGACAGAAGTCTCAGGGTAGTCTGTTTTTGAAACCTGACAAAGAAAGACCACTCACCTACTTCAACTTGCCTTACTTTAGTATGTAACCAGGGAACAGCAATTCTTTAGGTCAGTTGGGAAAATATAGTGAGATTAGCTAAGTACTGTTTTTCTGTATCTGTGTGACTCTATCGATTTATATTATATTATTAAATATATTTAAACTTGTCATTATGGCTGGTTGTTTAGATAATATTTTAACCTTTGAGAGTACTTATATTTATTTGATGATACTGTGGCCACTGCTGAAAGCCTTGCTGCATTGGTCAAACACTAGCATTTGCATTAGTATTAATTTTACTCAGTATAATTGGGTACCATTGCAAGAGCCTTAGAGTAGCTGGCTTTGTAGTGTTCTGGTGGCAGTATCTACCTTACAGTCTGGGTAAAAGGGGCATAGCTGGTAAATCTGTGCCAGCCTTCCCAGGTGTGTGTGTATGTGTGTGTGTGTGTGTGTGTGTGTGTGTGTGTGTGTGTGTGTGTGTGTGTGTGTGTGTGTGTGTGTGAAAAACAAATCTCAAAGAGTGTGTGTGTCAGCTACGTAGAGCAGGGACACAGAGCACTGGTTTCATAGAGTGGGTGTGGTCAAGGACTTGGCTTGGAACACTTGGCTGAGGACTCAACTTACAGCTGTGATCAGTGTGTAGTCTTATTTGGGGCCTGGTGAGAGAGAGGGAAACCCATCACCTGGATGGGAGTGTCCTCCCTCTGTGCTCTTCATGGAAATTGTGCGTGGTGCAGAGAGCTGCATCTGAAAATACTGTGTGGATCCATTTTTGTTCCAAGTGAATGTCCTTCACCGGTGTCCGTGGTGAGGATTGAGACTCCTTGATTACTGGCCCAGAGGAGGGAAGTCACACACTTTCCTGATTGCTGGAAATTATAGTTCTTGTTTAATACAGCTACATTTTTACAGTCTGTTTTAAATTTGTAGTTTTGAACATTTTTTTCCATTAAACAGTGAAACAAAATGTATAATCCAAAAAGGACAAAATACCAATTTCATAGCATTTCAACAATAAAAGTCTATACAAACAGCTGTCATTATAATCCCCCACTATCAGTACTCAACATTTATTTATTTATTTATTTTATTTATTTTACATTTGTTTGCTGGAAAGTCTGACTTGGCATAGATCCCATTTTCAGCGGAGGCCTGGGGAGAAAAGTTCCACAAAGAGTAGTACAGCAAATACAGTAAATACAATAGATATATTAATAAAGTACAGTAATGAGTCAAAAAGTTAATAAGGTACAGTTTCAAGGCCAAGAAAGGAGCAAGGAGTAAATATACTATAAGGAGCACATTGTGTTACAATAAACAATACATTTGAAAGGACATTTTGTTCAGTCATTTGGTTAAATTCATCCGTGGTTAGTACAGTAAACACCAATTGATTGAGTAAGAGTATAGAAAGGAGTTGCTGCAAGATTTCAAAGAAGGTTAAAGTATGGTATGATCTAATTAAGTGAAACTGCCCAGGGTGAGAACAGTTACATAACCAAGAACTATGTAAATGGGACAGGAAGAGTTTTTTTAATTATTTTTGTTTTCAGTGGTCCTATTAATTCATGGCCCCTAAATCAACCATTTACATCACTTGTCTGATTAAGGTAAAAGTGGCTTCAATAAATGCCAATTTGCTTAATACAAATGTAAAGACAGACTAATGACTTTTTAACTTTATCAGCTTAGCAGTGTCAGTCATTTTTATCTACAGACATCAAATCCAGCAATTATAGCTATGTTTAGCAAAACTTAAATAAAAGAGCATTTATGAAAGCATAAGAAATAACCACCTGAGAATATATGCTAGGTTAATAAGCATGATCTCTACAGAAGTAAAAGTCATCCAAATAATTCTACAGTAAAGAGAATTATTACTAATGCAGATGTTGTTGCTGGTGAATGACTTTACATTTCAATGCTTCACCTGCAAATTCAGTGCCTGCTGCCCTTGAAGAGTAAATTACCAATGTTGCATTAAAATAATAGTGAGTTGTTGATATTATAACATTTCCTAAATTAGATTAGCTATGAAACAGGGGATGGCTGGCGAACATCAACAGATTAAAATAAATACAATATGAGCTAAAAAAAAAAAGCTCAGCTCAGCTCAGCTTCCAAAATGAACAGACAGGGTACATTTTCCACATTATTTTATTCTGGTACCTCAACATTTCGGAAGGAACAATGAGTTAAACAGTACACCTCCTTATATACACCACTCAAACACAATTATTATAATTAATAATCAACCAACATTAATTATCCAATAAACAATGTAGTACAACCATTAATCAAATTACAAGTTTTGCAGGTTTTTCCCAACAAGTTTTTCAAACCCCCCCCCAAAAAAAAAAGACATTGCCAACTTATTTAAAACATATTTATTTTATCCATTTATTGCTACATTGCATAAATAATGAATAAATAGCTTAGGACAGGACCAATGCAAAGCAATCAATATAAACATTTCTATGTAAACATGCCCTGTCCCATAGTTAAATACTATAAAACTGTTTTATAAAGTTAAGTTACTATCAATATTCATCTATTTGGGTTGGAGTGTGCTATAATTATTAATCATTCTACATTGCATCTTATCCAACTCATTTTTGAAACTTTCCCCATCTCCATATACAGACGTGCTAGAACACTAAAAAAACAAACATTTACATCTACCCCCATGTGTAGATCCACAATGTTCTGCTACTGGACTCACAAAGTTTCTATTCCTAATGTCACCCAGATGTTCCATGATTCTTACTTTCACCATTCTTTTAGTTTCCCCAATATACCACTTTGTTTGGTCACAATCGCAACCCAAAATGTAAACTACACCCTGCAAATTACAATGAAAAGTCTTTCTAGCTCTATACAAATTCCTATTAATTTTCTATCCATCCAAATTATTGACTCTACTACAAATACTGCAGTTTCCACATGCGTATGTGCCCACTTTACCCAAATTCACTGAATTGAAAACATTAACATTCAGTATTTCTTTTAGATTACTATACCTCCCATAGGAAAACAACACACAATTGAGAAACAGTTAACCCACACTGCCATCATCCTTAACCAAATACCAAAATTTTCTGACAACATTTTTCACCACCTGGGAGAATGTGTAATGGTTTTTCCTTCACCATTACATTTTCACTCAGTTCTTTCCTTTTACAGAAAGAACCTAATTTCCTATCTGTAGTTCCCTCAAGAGCATTTTTCTTAGCAATAAATAACTGCTCCTCTGGGTAACCCCTGGCTCTCAATCTGTCTATTGTTTCATCAATAAAACCTGGTTTTAATGATTCTTCAGAAGTGTTTCGAAGAATATGTTTTAACTCACCCTGGGGTAAGGCTCTAATCAAATGGGAGGGGGGGTGCATGCTTTCTGCATGTAAGAAATAATTCACTAAAGTCAATTTTCTATGAGGTTTAAATTGCATCTTGTTGTTCTTGTCCACATATAATTCCACATCCAGATAAACTAAACTGCTTTAATTAAGCTGGTAAGTGAATTTCAAACCATGCTCTGTGTGGTTTTATTATTCCAAAAACCTCAAAAAAGCATCTTGTTCTCCTTTACAAATAAAAACCAAGTCATCAATAAATCTGCCATAATACACCACATTTTCAGTGAAAAATGTATTCACATCTAAAAATTGATTCTCAGTAGATTCACAGTTACTAACCATGTAGTTCAGGGGACCATTAAGAAGTTTAGTCCAAATTCTTAATTTTTCTAAAATAGTGCATGGTTAAGTGACTTGCTCAATGTCATACAGCAAATAAATGAAGATGCAAAGATTCAGTAGGTAAATGAAGATGAAAAGATTCAAACCCTGCACCCTTGCCACAGGAAGCCCATTAACAACTCAGAGCTTTAATCCTCTGCACTAGATGCCAGAGTAGTAGTTCTTGACTAAATAAAAAAATCATTCACAATTTGATCATTTAGAGAAGACTGTAGCACAGTAATATGCAGCAATGATTACACAATGGATGCTGAAGACCAGACTGTACTGTTCATCACTCCAGCTAAAACAGACTATAAAACCTGAAAAACATCAATAGCTGTGGAGAAGGTACTGCAAAAATATATTACAAAAATGCAAAACGGTCAGATTATATTACACAATTCAGACCCAGTAATGAATTAATTCATTCTTTATTGCAATGAATAAAGCAAAACCATTACAGACAATATAAAAACTTCAGCAGTTTTTGTTTAACAACATACAAATCATACAAAAATCAGAAATACTACTGCATAGAGCATAATGTTTTTGAAGGGGAGGGCTTGCAGGACACCTACATCTGATTTGTCATTAATAATAGCTGTCCCCTCTGACATAACTCAGTACAGGTCTGAGCTACTTGAATGGCTAATAATGCTGTATTGTTACAGGATAACCTCCAGAGTCAACAGAGATGGATCATAGAAAAATGGGGTCCTATGCAGGGTAATGAATCAGGCCCCCACCAGCCATACTGATATCCTATTAGTTGGCTATCTCTCCCTAGTTACCATAAACACAGTTCAAACCTGTTGCTATACATATTATTATCTTTTTTTACTTTTACAGTTTTCATCAATATTTTGATTTCATTTGAAACTATTATTTCAAATGTTACAGAAGAAAAAACAATATTTTTATAAACAAAAGAAAACACTCTCACGTTTAGAACAGACAGTATGATAAATTCTTCCAACATTCCTCATTCTTTCACATTTTGTCAGAACAAACTTTAACATATGATCCTGACAATTCAAAATTCTGAATATCCCATAGCTATCAGTAATTTTCCCATTGTTATCAGAAAGAACAGGACTGGAATTAACCATGTGCTTAGTAGCAGTGGGATCAACTAAAGCTATAGCTGCTGGGTCAGGTTTAGGAATAGTCTATAAAAAGTTAAAAGACCAAGGAACTTCATACATCCTAACTCCCTTTTAGGGGCAGCTGGCTGACTATCAGGAAAATTGCACGCAGGAAACAATTCTTCTAAAGCAGGCATAACAGGAGTAATGGGTGTAGGTTCTGGAAAATCCTTCAGTAACAACTCAATATTTTCTGAGTGACCTCAGAGTTCTACCACTGAAAACACTGGCACATTCTAGCAATATTCTCGGAGAAAGAGAACCCCTCCACAATGAGAATAAGAAACTCAGCTCTCCTCTGAGTCTGACTCAGAAACTTGTGGAAAAACTGCATTTATCCCTGCAGCTTCCTGTTCAGATTTAGAATCTTGAATCTCTTCAGGAAAAGAGGACTTTCTTTTTTCTTTACCAGTAACTAATTTACAAGAACGATCAATAGCCTGAATTAATCCCTGAGCCAGACCCAGTAAACTACTCTTATCTAAAGTAATTTGAGGATGAGTAGATACATTCTTGATTTTCTGTTTCTTTTGACAGGAAAAATGTGGCCAACCATGTTACTAATAGCAGCAGCTGCTTCTCAAGGGATGGGAAGAGTATTCTGACACAGGACAATTTCCCAGTTCCCTCTCCCAAGATCAACAAGAATGGGTCTCTCTTGCTCACTGAGGTGACCCCACCAGCCACAGAGGACATGGCTAGCCCCCAGTCCATAGTGGCTGTAGGTGCTCCACCAGATGGATCTGTTGTATAAGATGAGTGGTCTGAGGTACAACAAATGGTCACAGCAGAGTCACTAACCTGTAGCTGAGGGAAATTGTTAGTCTACTGGGGTGGCAAAGGCTGTTTGCATATTATTTTCTTTTTGTGGCTGGAAGATGGACTGACCATGGGCAGTGCATTAGGCAGAAGTTAGTATTTTGAACTCAGACCTTATGCTGTTGCCCCCATCATCCACCTATCATTTAAAAAATGCACTCAATTCTCAAAATGCTACCCCTATGCACTTTCTAAAGGGACATTTTATTTTCAATTGTTCATAGGTTCATAGGTAGGTACTAGGCTATCAGCCCAAGGGTCTACGTCAGCTTAGCCAACAAGGTTCCCTGGCTTATGCCACACAAGAAAGTTATTTTCCTGTGCCACTGTCGAGTAGAGACACCGAAGTGATCTCCGGGGTGTATTTCCTATTTCCCATCCACTCATCAAGATTTTTCTTGAAGAGTGCTAATGAAGAACTCTGCTTGACATAGATGGGTAGCCTGTTCCAGAGTATGGAAAGTCTCTGGGACAGGAATCTATCCCTCCAGCATGTCCTGTTTATTGTGGTGACAAGGTTTAGGTCTCTGGAGCGTGTAGCTCGGAGGGATTTGGATTTCTTTAGGTGTAGCATGTCCAACAGCTCTGGGTTTGACATAGCTTTATATGTTAGGCAGAGATCATCTCGGAGTAGGTGATATGCTATGGAATAAAGGTGGAGTTTTTTTAAACAGTCAGTGTAGGGCATTTGTTTGAGGCCAGTAATTGTCTTTGTGAGGTACTTCTGTGGCCTTTCCAGCTGCTGCAGATGTCTTGTGAGGTACATTCCAATTGTACTCTATAATGGGTCTAATGAGTGTCGAGTAGAGGGGAACAATGACCACTTTTTTCCTGGATGAGAACCCTTTTATGATGAGGTGTGCCACATAGAAGGACTTCCTGACTCCTGTGGCGATGTGACTATCAAAGGAGAGACTACTGTCCACCTGGGTCCCAAGGTGTCTTATCACACATTCAGTGTTAAGTAGATTGCTGCCTATGTGGTAGCTCATGGGTACAGAGTTTTTATCAAAGGGGATGACACTGCACTTTTTGGTATTGAGCTTGAGGCCATGGCTCTGACACCAGGCATCTGTCTCAGCGAGGCCCTTCTGTAGGATTTCCACATCATTTGGGGACTTGACTATGGCTCCTAGTTTACACTCATCTGAGAACTTCATTAGCCAGAGGCCTTCTGTGTTAGCCTGTACTTCAGAGAAGTAGATACCAAACAGGAGAGGTCCCAGGACTGAACCCTGTGGTACTCCACTTGTCACTGGTTTGAGGTCAGATTTGGAGTCGGCAACTTTTACAGTGTGGGTTCTGTCAGTGAGCCAGTTGGCAACCCATCTTGTGACGTAGGGATTTGTACATAATTTAGTGAGTTTTGCTATAATTCCAGAATGGGGGATGGTGTCGAAAGCCTTGGCGAGGTCAAGATAGGCTGTGTGAACCACCTTACCCTCATCTACGGCTTTGGTGACTGCCTCAGAGAAGTCGATCAGGTTCAGGAGGCATGATCTGCCTTTCACAAACCCAAACTGGGTGGGATCCAGAGTTTGGAGGTTACCAATGTCTTTGTTTATGAGTTCCATGATGATACGTTCCATGGCCTTGCAGACCAGGCTCATCAGGCTAATAGGTCGATAGTTCCCGGGATCAGTGGTGGCTTCCCCTTATTGGAATGGGATAACTGTTGCTGTGTGCCATTCAGTCGGCACAAAGCCTGATGCGAGGCTATTATTGAACATGGTTGCTTAAGTGGGGAGCCAGTTCGTATAAAACGCAGCCTGGGATGTTGTCCAGTCCCATGGATGCTGTGTTTTTGGCTTTAGAGAGTGCAGCTTTTACCTGTGTAGTTGTGGTTACAGGGACTCTGCATTCTTCCTGTATAGATATTAGCCCTTTAGGGGGTGAGGGGGGGGGGTAAAGTTAGCACCGAACCTATCTGCCAGGATGTTGGCAATATCAGTTGGTTCTGTAATTTTTGTGCCATTGTGCTGTAACTAAAAGCAGATCTGAGTGTTGCCATCGAGATTCTTGACATAGCTATAGAATGCTTTGCGGTTGTCCTTAGAATTAGTGACAATTTTGTTTCTGTAGCTAGCTTTGGAGGATCTTATAAGGGATCTCAGCTTCTTACTGAGGCTGACCAGGGAGCTCCTCTACCCATGAGATTTTACTCTCTTTTGCAACAGTTTCTTCCTTCTGTTGTACCGTTAGTTTATGGCAGGGGACCACCAGATTGGCTTCCTTTTTTTGGAGGATAGTGTCTTGGTTCTGTTTGGGATAGCACAATCCATGCACTCGTATAAGTGCTTATAGAGTGCATTTGTGTAGGATTCAGCAGTTGTAACTGTATTGTCCATCTGCATGGGTGTCATGAAGTTCACCACTTCTGTCTTAAGAAGCATTAAGTTGGCTTTGGAGACATTTTTTACTGTGGTTTCCTTAATGGGGGGTTGCTAACTGCAGCCATAAAATTGTTACTTTAGAGCTGCATTCTTCTCAGGAAACCATATTTTATATATATAGTTACAATAGTATACAATACTTCAAACAGTTCTAAACAGTCTGTGCTGTTTGAACTATAGTTTCTGAGAGATGCTCAGAAAAAAAAAAAATACTCACTTGAGTACGGTGAGTATGCCTAGCTACATCCTTGACCATGGGACAGATAGCCTTTTCCATTGTCAAGCTGAAACTGGTGGCTCTTTCCCGGGGAAGACAAGCAGCAGTTGCCAGAAAACACTAACAGTCCACAAAAGTTACTTTTTTTCACAATAAACACAGTAGAAAGCATCTTAAAACACTATGCCACCCAACAAAAGAAAAGGAAACACAATTTCTCCACAGAAAAAAAATGTTTTGAGTTACTTTACACTACTTTTAAACTAAGAAGAAGAAACAGATGCTCTACCAGTCTCAATACAGTCTGTTAAAAAAATACTCATAGCTTTAAAATAAATTTCCTTAAGAAGAAAGTAAAGCATCAACAAAATTTAAGAAAATGGAGGGTTTTCCCCCAAAAGGAACTTATCTGCCCAGCTGGAAAGGACAAGCCGACCAGCAATCTTCAAAAGCCTCAGAGGAGTTTATTCTTTGGTGGCAGCAAAGCTCTGAAGGGCTTCACATCCATACTTGTCTTTTAGTTAGCTCAGGTGTTGCTGCTTGACAGTTTGGGCATGTGGAAGGTGCTGGCTGTTATATACTTGAGAGGATGTAACCCATATAACCCATATAGCTAAGGCTACAGCAGCAGTGATTAATATGATGAACATTTTCTCTTCCCTTGAAACTCACATGTAAAAATGCATCTGACAACCCATTAAACTGCAAGAGATGTACTGAGATTCATAATGAAATAGCATATAGTGAAGTACTGATTAACATCTCTGTGCGGGGTGCAGAAATTCAAAAGACAAATGTATAACACATTTGCTAACAGTCTGGGACAGCTCACTGGATGTGTGTCCCTTTTGAAGAGTAGCCCAGGAGTACTGTCTGGTGAAGTAACTTGACAACTTGACAGAGTCACACAGAAGACAAATGAAGGCTGAGGAAATCAAACCATTAATTACAAGAAGTAACTGCTCAACAGCTCATAACCTTATGCATCTGCACTAAGTTCTAGATAAACTGTTGTAACCCAAACAGTGCATTTCACACAAGTGTCTGCAAAAAACAAGCTAAATGTGGTAGGAGGATCGATTCCCTCAGCCTCCATTGCCTAAATGTGTGACTCTGAGCAAGTCACTTAAACAGGCACTGCTCCCAGGTGGAGTCTGAAAAAGGTCCACAGAGATCAGTGTTCCAGCCAATGAAACAAATATAAATAAATAAATGAACTTACAGACCTCTTGGTGTCCCAGTTTAGTCACAGCCAAAAAATAAACACACTGTCAACAATAAGGAAACCAAGGATCACAGTCAATGAACATGGCTCCTGTGACGATACTCTTGTTTACTACAATCGATTTCCTTTCTTTACAAAATAAGTACTCTAGTTCATATGTATTAGTCACTAGTATTGCATTATAGGGGGTCATTGAGGAGTATGGGTGAAATTTCCAATTGCCCCAAAGCACTGACTGGTAAAGACACTTACTCAAGGACAGGACATAAATATGAAGTAAAAACAAAGATGTTCTGCAAAAGTGGAGACAGATGAAAGAAGACTGTTCTAAATCACATAATAAGTTCTCAAAACAGGTTTTGCATCAACATGTATGTTGTGAAACACTACTGATATTGACGGACTGTAATCCTCAGTCATTAACACTGGAAGCTCTGGTGGATGGTACACATGATTAAGCCTCTTGTCACAGGGGTTGAGTCTGAGCAAGTAAATTAACTAAATTACCCTCTCTAAGTGGGGCATTTCACACACATACACACACACACACACACACAAACACACACACACACACACACACACACACACACACACACACACACACACACACACACACACACACACACACACACACGCACATGAATGCATACACACAGACATGAAGCAATGCTTGACTAGCCAATTGTAATGACAAGTAAAAGGTATCAGTTGAAATGCTATAAATGAAGATTAAAATGTACACTTGAAACATATGGTGGCTGAAATGCTTCTATTAAAAAGTAAAATGTTAACTAGCTGAAATCTTGTATCATGGTATAGAAAAATGCTAGCTGAAATGCTCATACTAAAATACTGCACTGATCAAAATGAAATGTTCATACTTGCTTTGCTGTCCAGAGAGCACCACACACATAATTGCCACTTGTTTGTTGCAAAATGAAATTTCCATACCTTGTGCCATTTCCAAGTTGCTGTGTATGCATGCATGGACAGGCAGGAAATCCTAAAGCTGCAGTACTCGATGACAATGTTGAGCCAATCAAAAAGGAAAACTATTTAATTTTTAATTTTAATATTATTGTCCCTAGGAAGTAACAGGCCCTAGGCAGCTGCCTAGGTCACCTAATGTTGGATTTGGCTCTGAGCTAACCACATAAGTAAAATTGCTTATGTTGCAGTCACCTTAATGTTTCAGAATATAAATGTGCATGTACGGAAATGGGATGTATAATCTTACATGTAAAAAGAAAAAAAAAAGGCAGTGCTGTCTATGTGCTGATTTATTTAGTTAAACCAAAGTCATTGGTTGGTTTGATAAAATAAGTCAGCACCCATACATCAATGTATTTTCTTTTTTATTTTATTTTTCCTGAATGATTGGAGCTTTTCACTGGTGGATTTCTGTTAATAGTCTTATATGTACATAGGCCCTATAATTAAAACATTTTTTTATTCTTTTGTCATTCATAACAACTTTTATTCTAAGGTGCCTTGTTCTATTAGCTCTTATGATTTGTCTTACGTGCAGCTAAAATTCCTAATTGTGGTGCTGCTGAAAGAATTCTCCAGTTGTTATTAATAACATTCTTTTTTATTCTGATTCCAGACAAATTTTAACGGAAAAAATAAGGACCCTTCTAACAATAAATAGGTCTAAAATGAACAATCCATTTCAATAGAAATTCTTTATTGTTGTATTGGAATGAAAAAAATAACACTTTGCCTATATTTTCCTAAGAAGTCTAACCTCTTTGTTACAATCATGTAACAGTCCTTCTAGAAATTTAGTTTGTGTGTGTGGGATATGAGAAGGCAACTCATACTGTAATTATGATACTTATGTTTCTATGGTTTTTCCTGATTGCCTCTGTTCATTTCCTAGAAGTACTCATATTTTGTTCCTAACATGCCTCTCTTGATAATTTATATAGTATTGAAGTCTTCTGTACATTTTCACTCCAAGAGCTGTTTGTTTCTTTTTCGGGTTACTTTGCTAGCTCTGTCATCATCCATGGTTCATAAAGCACTACTGGATCCAATATGGTTCATAGCACATCAGGCAATCATGTTTAAATTTACAGAACTTAAAGATGCAGAAGCCAATGCTGAAACTATAACAATGCCATTTTTTCTGCTTCATTTTTTAACTTAGAGTGTGGCAGGTCCTGTGTTTTTCTCATCACCTTGTTTGTCTGATAGGGAAGCTGCTGTATTCTCTAGTGCATAAGTCCCTTCTACGGTTTGTTATGATGATAGATCCAAGCCTACTTTTGGAATATGCAGTGTGCTATTTTATACTGACAACTGTGCATACACTGCCAATGCTGGCAGCATGTTCTTTCATGTCTGACATGCACTAATGCTGTTTCTCTTTCTTTGGCTATTATTTTCATTGCATGCTTTTTTCTTTTTATCTTGCTCCTCTCTGATACAGTGCACAAGCCGTGAGAAAATATCTACATATTCTTATTCTCTCATTTGTTGCTTTTATATTTTACAGATAATGTACAATAGTGTACCCCATGAGCATTGCAATTATAACCCTACCATTAGTATCTTCCTCTCTCTTTTTGCTGTTCCAGTTAGGGGTCGCCACAGTGGATCATCTGCTTCCATTTCTTTCTGTCCTCTGCATTTTGCTCTGTCACACCAACTACCTGCATGTCCTCTCTCACCACATCCATAAACCTTATCTTATGCCTTCCTCTTTTCCTCTTACCTGGCAGCTCCATCCTTAGCATCCTTTTCCCAATCTACCCATTATCCCTCCTTAACACATCTACAAACCAATGCAATCTCGCCTCTCTGACTTTGTCTCCAAACCGTCCAACCTGAGCTGACCCTCTGATATACTGATTCCTAATCCTGTCCATCCTTGTTACACCCAGTGCAAATCTTAACATCTTTAACTCTGCCACTTCCAGCTCTGACTCCTGCCTTTTTGTCAATGCCACCGTCTCCAACCCATACAACATTGGTGGCCTCACTACCCTCTTGCCGACCTTCCCTTTCACTCTTACTGGTACCCGTCTGTCACAAATCACTCCTGACACTCTTCTCCACCCATTCCACCTTGCCTGTACTCTCTTCTTCACCTCTCTTCCACACTCACCATTACTCTGAACTGCTGATCCCAAGTACTTAAACTCATCCACCTTCGCCAGCTCTACTCCCTGCATCCTCACCATTCCTCTATCCTCTTCTCATTCACACACACATATTCTGTCTTAGTCCTGCTGACCTAGAGCATATCTCCACCTCTCCAGGGTCTCCTCAACTTGGTCCCTACTCTCATTACAGATCACAATGTCATCTGCAAACATCGTAATCCATGGGTCCTCCTGTCTGATCTCGTCTGTCAACCCGTCCATCACCATTGCAAATAAGAAAGAGCTCAGAGCTGATCCTTGATGCAATCCCGCCTCCACTTTAAATGCATCTGGTACTCCCACTGCAGACTTCACCACTGTCACACTACCCTCGTACATATCCTGTACCACTCTTATATAGTTCTCTGACACTCCTGACTTCCTCATACAACACCACAACTCCTCTCTAGGCACCCTATTATATGTTTTCTTCAAGTCCACAAAGACACAATGCAACTCCGTCTGACCTTCTCTATATTTCTCCATCAACACTCTCAGAGCAAACATCGCATCTGTAGTGCTCCTTCCCGGCATGAAACCATACTGCTGATCACTAATCATCACCTCCCCTCTTAACCTAGCTTTCACCACTCTTTCCCATAACTTCAAGCTGTGACTGATCAGTTTTATCCCTCTGTATTTACTACAGCTCTGCACATCACCCTTATTCTTAAAAATAGATACCAAAACACTTTTTCTCCACTCCTCAGGCATCCTCTGACTTTCCAAGATTTCATTAAACAATCTGGTTAAAAACTCCACTGCCATTTCTCCTAAGCACCTCCATGCTTCCACTGGTATGCCATCTGGACCAACAGACTTTCCATTCTTCATCCTCTTCATAGCTGTCCGTATTTCCTACTTACTGATCTGTTTCACTTCCTGATTCACTATCCTCACATCACCCAACCTTCTCTCTCTCTCATTCTCTTCATTCATCAGCCCCTCAAAGTATTCTTTCCATCTGTTCAACACACTCTCCTTGCTTGTGAGTACATTTCCCTCACTATCCTTTATCACCCTTACCTGCTGCACATCTTTCCCAGCTCGGTCCCTCTGTCTAGCCAATCGGTACAGGTCCTTTTCTCCCTCTTTAGTGTCCAACCTTTCATACAACTCTCCATATGCCTTATCCTTAGCCTTCGCCACCTCTCTCTTTGCCATGCTCATCTCCTTATACTCCTGTCGACTTTCTTCATCTCTATGACAATCCCACTTTTTCTTCGCCAGCCTCTTCCTCTGTATACTCTCCTGTACTTCCTCATTCCACCACCAGGTCTCCTTTTCTTCCTTCCTCTGTCCAGATGTCACACCATGCACCTTTCTAGCTGTCTCCCTTACCATCTCTGCTGTAGTTACCTAGCTATTTGATAACTCTTCACTGCCCCCCAGTGCCTGTTTTAACTCTTCCCTGAACTCAACCTCACAATCACTCTTTTTCATCTTCCACCATTTGATTCTTGGCACTGCTCTCACAGTTGTACTCCTCTTCTTGATCACCAACGTCATCCTACAGACCACTATTCTATGCTGCCTAATGACACTTTCCCCTGTCACCACTTTACAGTCTCCAATGTCCTTCAGACTGGCCCTCCTGCATAGGATATAATCCACCTGTGTGCATCTTCCTTCGCTCTTGTATGTCACCCTATGCTCCTCCCTCTTCTTAAAATACGTATTCACCACAGCCATGTCCATCCTTTTCACAAAGTCTACTACCATCTGACCTTCTGCATTCCTCTCCTTAACACCATACCTGCCCATCACTTCCTCATCCCCTCTGTTCCCTTCACCAACATGCCCATTGAAATCCACTCCAATCACCAGTCTCTCACCCTTGGGTACACTCACCACAACTTCATCCAACTCACTCCAAAATCTTTCTTTCTCATCCATTGCACACCCAACTTGTGGAGCATATGTACTAACAGCATTCATCATTACACCATCAATTTCCAGCTTCATAAACATTACTCTATCTGACACTCTTTTCACCTCCAAAACACTCTTGGCATACTGTTCCTTCAGGATTGCCCGTACCCCATTCCTCCTCCCATTCACACCATGATAGACCAATTTGAACCTGCCTCCTATACACCTGGCCTTACACCCCTTCCATCTGGTCTCTTGCACACACACAATATATCAACTTTCCTTCTCTTCATCATATCAGCTAGCTCTCTCCCTATACCAGTCATACTGCCAACATTCAAAGTTCCTACCCTCACTACTACACTCCTAACCTTCCTCCTCTCTTTCTGCTTTCAGGCATGCCTTCCCCCTTTTCTTCTCCTTTGGCCAACAGTAGCCCAATTTCCGCCAGCACCCTGTTGGCTAACAGTACTGGTGGAAGTCGTTGTTAACCCGGGACTCGACCGATCCGGTATAGAAATCTGTATTGTCCGCATATGTTATTTGGCAGAGGTTTTACAACGGCTGCCCTTCCTGATGTAACCCTCCCCATTTTTCCAGGCTTGGGACCGGCACAAAGAAATGCACTGGCTTGTGCTTCCCCAGTGGCTGGGTTATATTTTTTGTATGCACCTGTGTTACTTTACACTTACTCCAACAAACTCTCCAAAAGGGGGGCTGCAGTGGGTGCAGAAAGGAGCACTTCATAGTCATGCCAGTGATGTAACCACTCGGGCAGCCATGCATTCATTGAAAGTGGACATCTCCCTTAAAGCCTTCAGCTGCTAATAGAAATTCACTAATGTGGAACATGCTTCTGAAACTCATGCCCTCCCCACCAGTAGAGGGGAGAATAAGCAACAATCTCATTATTCCTACCCCTCCCTAACTGGCTGTCTAGCATTCAGGCCACAAGTCATACCCAGGTCATCAGTGGTTCAACTGATTACCTAGTAGACTGGCTAACTGCTTATGCCATTTGGGTTTAAAGGATCTGAAGGATTAGAGCTTGACTCTTCCCATTTAATCCCACCATGCATCATTTTTCTTTGTCTTGTAGGTCAGGGTATTCATAAACATAGTGTCTAGCTGCACAAAAGAATGGCAGCGTCTTCTAACAACACTAATGTACATAGTATACTACTGTGTACCATACTGGTGCCACAGTATATATAATACAGCATTTCACTGCACTTCCTGAATCACTATGTATCGTGACAGTACAGAGCAGCAAGGAAGGGAACAGCCACTGGGTAAGTGATGGATATTTTGATATACCTTATTCAGCAATTGTTCCCTGCTGTGCATCACTATCACAGTACTATCACAGTACCAGAGATTCAACTAGGGTAGTTTGAAGGCAGTGTCTACATGAGGTACTCACTATTAGGAAGTGCAGTTGGCAGGTGCTAATGGGGGGAGTACAGTACCAAAACTGATTTATGTTGTGCCAATACTGTATTTAAGGCTCAGATGAAGTGCTTAACTTGATGGGAGTGTGGGTCGTAAAAGATGGTAAATGTTTAGCAAGCTATTTGCTAAAGTGCGGTACAGCTTTAGCAAGCTTCTTGCTATAGTTGCAGGAGTGGGAGAGAGAAGTTTTTTTATTTTTCTTGCTCCACAACATTTTGAGCTGGGGAAGCCAGTTTGGGGATTTGCACTGCAAGAGCTATTTACAGTTATACATGCCACACAGCAATTCATAAAAAAAAAAAAAAAAAAAAATGAATCATTCATTAAGCATGATAGTAGAGCAAGGGACATTAACATACTATGCCAACGAAGGAATTTGCTGCTAATCTGGGAGTTCCTGTTGCTTGTAGCCAGGCAGCATTTCTGGCACCACAGAGAGCTTCCTTGCCAGTATTCTTTTTTTCTGCCATGCAAAGGTTTATTTTTAAGCTCTGAGCTGATCTTGCTGTTCAGTTGTTCAGTTCTGAATGCTGCACAACACATTAGTGGGAAAAAAGGAATTGGCATAGCCAAATGTAATATACACACAGTAATTATACAGCTCTGGTCCTACCTTTTATTAAGTGATAACCTGTCAACATTTCAATCCCTTCCAATCCCAGTCAAAGAAGCTCTATGCGGACATGTCATTGACTGCATAGATACAGCAGTGTCTACCAGAAGCAATGTGGAATCCAGAATTAAACAGGTTGTATACCAAAAGAAAAAAAAGTCATAGAAATTGGGAAGTGAATAGAAAACTAAGAGCACTTATTAAGTCCAACAAAGCATTTTTTTAGGGTTCTGGCATGTAGCTTGCAAGACATTTCCCTGTGAGCTACATTGCCAAAACTAGAAGGCTGCAGCAGCAATTCCCCATAGAGTGGTACAGCTGAAAAGGGAAAAAAGAAATGTAATATGGAAAAAACAGCAACGAAATGACTAATGCTCCACAAAGGAAATAAATCCACGAACTTGCAAGCAAGTAATGCAAACTTTTTATTCCATAAAGCGCTTTTCGTCTGGCTGGATAGCTAGACTTCTTCAGATGCAATTAAATATTCAAAACACAGTATCAGTCAGCTGATCCGCCCTACTAATTAGAACAGCTAATCAACACCAACCAATGCATATACATACCCTCACAGCCTAAACCAAAATGCCTAAAACACACATATCATGAATTATGACTACTTCTAGTTAAATTGATTAAAATCTACCAACATATTTGTTAATTTAAATCATAATTTATATATTTACAAATATTCTAAAAACATTCTAAAAGCTTATAAAATACTTAATATATTATACGAAAAGTATAAAAGTCAGAAACAATGTCTATAAATGAGTTTCTGACTTTAATGATGTACATTGTAATATATCATAGTGATCCCTAAGGACAGCTACCTGGCTGTATTCTAGCAGAGACAGCCACTCTAAAAGAGTTACACATTCCTTATTTTCATACAAAGAATGAAGTTATTTTATTATTTATTTAGTTTATGTTTAGATTTGAAGATGATTGCAAGCTGAGAACAATCACTGAAACTGGCAAGATACTAACATTTTACAGAAAGGTCTAACACAGACAAATGACTGGTGCCAAAGCCACAACATAAAGCTCAATGCCAAGAAATGCGTAATTGCTCAATGTCAAGAAATGCATAATAGTAAGTTTTGGGAAGGTGGCCACCCTGGGAAACTACCTTATCAAAAAACAACATTAAAAGTAGTCACAGTAGTCAGCAATTTGAGGACTCTTGTAGATAGTTACCTGGCTTTTGACCAACATGTGTCTAAGGTAGTAAGAAAATCATTCTATGTCACTCAACCTATAAGTAAGGGCATGGCATCAAGGCCCAGAGAAGTAATTGTGCCACTATACGTAGCCCTCATTAGACACATCATTAAGTATAATGGTCCCTTCAGTATGTACCAGGCACATGCAGCAAGTGGAACATCCACAGAGGTTGTTCTTAAAAAGAATACAGGGTGTAAACTCAACACCCTACCCAGATCATGTCAAAGCCCTGTCCTTATACTCTGCTTCCTACAGACTGCTGACAGTTGATTTATGCCTGACATACAAGGCACCCCTGGATCCTGCCCTGATGGACCTTTTGCATATCTCAAAACAAATGGCATCAGAATTTCTAGATCCAAGGTTTTAAATTTTGCTTGCAATTTAAATGGGATATGCTGGAGTGACAGGATTGTATCTCAGACAGTTCCCATTCTCTGGAATAGGCTTCCCAAACATTTGAAACAGAGCCCTTTCCTAACCCTATTCAAGCATAAACTGGGCCTGTGGATGGGAAATCAGAAATTCTTCCCTAGTTTGACATCTATGTGTCTAATGGGCAGAAGAAGGTACTAAATCATGTCCTAACTAACATTCACCTCATAAAATAAATTCTAAGGCAAAATTGCCCATGGAATTGGGTTGTATGGCTAAGGTTATAAAGGCCTCATTAGTCATTAGCCTAGTATATACCTAGGAAATGATATACATATGAACCTATAAGTTGTTAGGGACTAGCCTATATGTAGTTGTTGTGTTTCTGAATCATGTACAGTCCTGCAAGGCGGGTCATTTACACATGTGCCCCATGCATGGAACACTGTGACTACACATTGAAGGAAGATTACATACAATATCTTACCGCACTGTGTAGCAGATCTTATGAATCATACAGGGCTTTGGTGTGACATTGTACTGTTATTTCATACTATGCCTACTTCGTGGAGCCTAGTGCTCATGACTCCCACATTTAAACTAACATGCATAGCTGAATCTCATTTTATATTGGGACATTTCCACCAGCACACAGTCTACAGGTGTTAATCGCTTGTGCACAACTACACAAATGAGCTCTTTAACATCTTATAGATATTTGACATGTTTTCACTTGCTTAGTCAACAATGAAGCAAATCTGTGATATCAATCAAGCACTTTTTTAACTAAAAGAGTTTATTTATTATCCATTAGTGATACAAACCTCTGTTGTCACCACTTGCCTTTATTCTGGAAATTCACATGATTTATTTATGTATTTATTTATTTATTTATTTATTTATTTATTTATTTATTTATTCATTCATTCATTCATTCATTTACTGGTTGATTGAATGATCGGATTATTAATTCATATAGATAAACAAATAGACACAGCTGGCAGTAGCCCTTTACGGTAGAGAACTAGAGAGAAATGTTCCAGCTAAAATAAACTAGCAAGGCACACAACATTTTTTTTAGCAGTATTGCTTATAAAATAACCAAGTTACATCTAATCAAACATTGTTTTAACTAGGGCACAAAGAGTAAAATTTGAAAGGTCATTTATCAATAACTAAAAGCTGAAATACACTCTCTAATTGAGCCATATCTTGTCTGCCTGGTCATATATTGCTCTCAACTCAGCTAAGCTGATGCTGTGAATAGCTATTTATTTATGTTCTTGACTGTATTTTTTTTTGAATATGCATAATTTTTGATAAAGTGGTAGGTGGTTGGTAGAATTCTACTATCATCTGCAAACTTTCTGGCATTTAGTCCTCTGTGTAGTTGCTAGGAATAATTAGCAACATGTAGAAGTTGTTTTTGTTTATAATTCTGTTTGCTGTTTCGCTGTTGTTTGTCTAGCCATTTTTACAAATAATGTATATAATTGTTTATACTGTGGGTAGTGCAGTTTGTTTCCACTTTTGATAATGTTATTAGTGAATTGAATTTTAATTCTTTCCCCACAAACATTTTGGTTTTCCTTCTTGTTAAAAATTAATATTATTTTCCATGCATACTCTTCTTGTTGAAAACAATTGTTCCTGGCTAGTAATTTGCCTTTCCTATCAGTTTCATAGCATAGAGGGCTAGAGCTCTAAATATGAACCAGATGACCTGGAATCAATTAATAGCTGGAGAACCCAACTGAGGTCAAGAAATGAATGGAGGGTCAGTGCTACTCATCTCTGCCAGGGTGGGACTAAAGAAGTGCATGCCAGGAACATGGTCTCTGTTCAAGTTTATTGGTGAAAATTGTGGAATGTTTGGAGGCATTTCCTTGGGGGGTTATCTGCATGATAGAGGTGAATTACAGTTTCTGCATAAGACCTACTGAATGCCCAATCTCTGGAGTGCCAACTGGGCATGTGCAGAAAGTTTAGTACCAAGCTGAAAAACTCTAGCCCCTACCACAGATAACAGCACATTTTTTGGTACTTAATTCTTAATCTGAAGTGGATCTCTATCAGTTTGTTGAATCAGTATTTAGCAAATGCTTCTTCATCGAACAACTATTGAGCAAAAACACTAATTGTTGAACTAACTTTTCAGCGAAAACTTTCCTAGGGCAAAAGATGATTGGCCACCATCTGGAATTTGCCCTTTCCCCCACTGTAGTGCAATCTAAGAGTTGGAATATTTAGTTAGCAAGGGTTGTGTGGTGTGGTGGGCATAGACACCCACCTGCATAGGTGTTAAGGTTTTTTTTTTTTTTTTTTTTTTTTTTTTATGATTGCTAGGGTGGAGTTTGTCCTAGAAAAGTTTTTGTTGAAAAGCAAATTTGACAGTTAGTGTTTGCGCTGAATAGTTGTTCGACGAAGAGGCATTCGCTAAATAGTGATTTGACAAAGTGATATAGACCCTCTTGATGTTAATGAATGGCACAGATGACCATATTGCTGTCCTCTGTATTGAAATAAAAATGGGTTCTTGGAGTGACAGGTGGGAATGTGAAAAGTAGTTGCATAACAAAGTATTTTTTCTTTCTTTGTTAAAAATATCTTATTTTCCATTCTTGTTAAATTAAAAATCAAGTTTCTTTCTTTTTTCTCATCGTAGCCTTGCTTTCAATTCATGTGTTCTAATTCTCCTGTGGCTGCTCTTACATGACTATTTCCTGCAAAATGTGAATCCTGTTCTTGTAAACTCTTTTCTTGTGTAAGGTATCTCCAAGGCTCATACAAATCTGTCACTGTATGGAGAACTGTCCAGTAGAACCCCTTCTTCTCATTATGTCTGAGTGGCATGTGCATTCACTTCACACTTTTTTTTTTTTACATCTACTCACCTAAATTCCCTTACCGCAGGCAAGAAATGTATAATCATCCACAAAGCCTGACTTGATTTTCCCTTACAGGCTTCCTCCTCATGTTGCATGTTAAGAATAAAGTAAAGTGCACATTTAATGGGGTTGCTAATGAATGTATAGAAAATGGCTAGGACTTCTTAGGTAGCTGACCATCTATCCGGTATCACTAGATAAAGAGGGTGAGAGAATAGTTCTACCTAGGTTAAATGGTGGAAAGACTCACTTGTGGATGGGAGGGCAGCAGGTGGTCTGCAATCACTCCCTAGGACAAGGACAGTCTAGAGAAACATGCCAACAAAATCCTTTGCAAAATAAAAAATGGTTTTCCCATGGGAAGATATGAATCATATCAGATGAGCTTTCCTTAGAAAACTGTAAGGGAGGCCAGAAAGTGGGTTATGCTGATGATGGCCAAAAATTGGTAAGTTGGATGAAATGATGAGCAATACGGGATTATGAAAACAAATGATGGTGGAGAGCCTGATGTGAGCAAGACAATAAGGTTATGTGATAGGAAGGGATATCTTTTCAGTCTTGTCAATCACACATTTATGTATATTAACTAGGCTTGAGTGGATGGAATGGCTGTATAACTACATGGTTGTGGCCATTTTACTTCACATTTGTGGTGTGATCTGAGTTCCTGAAATAATGATAATGATAACTAAACATGTACGGGAAACATGGCAATGGGCCAATATAGTGAGAAGTAATGCACTCTACAGCCAATTGTTTACTGTTGTGTTCGAAACAAACACAAAAAGCATGTATCTGATGTGCTTCTAATCCTTACCATTCAGCCCATGTTCTTTGTTTAAGGAAGAGAGGTTGCAATTAGATCAGTGCTGTTTAGAGATGGGCTGGGGTTTGTGAAGACCCCATACTTTGTGAAAACTCCTTCTGCTGAGTTTAAGCCAGGTAAAAGACACATTGTGAAGAAACTGATATAGTTGCTACAGTTTATACCATGGCTGTACAGAGCACTATAGTGCTCAGATTTTAGTTAAAAAAATGAATTTATTTACTTTTTTACTTTTAAACTATAGCAAACTGTTTGTTGCAATGTAGCAAGGAGTTTGCTAGACTTTAAACCATGCATGGAGCTTTACAGCACTCAGGTCTGACCACAAGTGCAACACTAGCTTTTAAAAGCCAGTATTGCATTAAAGAAAGACTGGGATTGGCCTTTTGCTGCCTCCAACACATTACTCCTGGGACAGTTGCCCCTCTTGCCCCACCCTAGCTATGCTATTGACCATAATACCAATATATTCCATCTACTTGATATCTAACCACCAACAGCCTTCTGACTTTTTTTCCTCCTTTCTGAAATCTTAACAGTCCACCCTTTAATTCATCACCTTAATTTATGAATTAAATGTTCATCTACTCAAGAAAGAGGATACAGGATACCCATGCCAGAGTTGCATCAGATAACCATTTGATCACTCATATCCTTATATCACTGAGGTGTAATTTAGAACTGGACTTATTGAGTACCTCTCTCCGTCTCTCTGTACATTATATATATTTGTATGCTCTATGATCATTACTAATCATTAGTACTTATTCTATGTTATTCTCATTATCAATGTCCTATTCATAAAGTATGGCAAGATTAGAATTTGAATTTTTGCAGTTGAGTATTTTAAAAATTCCCCTTACTAACATGAAAACAGATTGGTTAGCTGTGTCTATGGTGAGCTATCAGCTGTTTGCAACTTGCTAAAGTGTACCCAAATGAGTTTTAATTCAATGGAATGATTGTGCAGCATGTGCATCTCACTCTTTCTCTTTTCTCTCCTTGAAAATAAATACATATCTCACTTGCTTGTGTTAATTTCAGAAATATATGTCTAACTTCATGTTAGAAGGGTTAGGATTTAGCCTCCATGAATCCTGCTGCATGTAACAGCCATTTTTAACAATGTATTCACTTTTACATTTCCTACTGCTCTCATTACAGATCTGCAAACCCATTTACAACTTACATTTTTCTGTTTCTTCTAAAATGCATTAAAACCTTATATTCTCTCTTTATTGTTCATCTTAACAAAATGAGTTATCATTAAATAATTGACATACTTAAAGCCTGATTTCTTGGATTCCATTACCTAACTTTTACTAAATGTTTTTTCAGGTTGTCATATAACTCATTTTTGGCAAACATGCCACAATAAACATGTCACTTCATTTTTCAAGCTGATGCTTGAATAGTCTCAGCCATGATTTAGTACTATAAAATCTACTTAATCATATACACATACTGTATGTTTTGGGGAAACTGTCTTATAATGTAAACCTACTGTTCTAAGCATTAAAATAGCTCTGGTTTCTGCTTCTAGAAATCAACAAATTGTTGTTGTGCTCTTAACTACTGGTATAGTATTTTCAAATGAAAAAAAAAAATAGTCATTTACTCTATTCTGATAAATTAATGAGCCAGTCTTTAAGCAATCACTAAGTGTGCCTCACACACCTAGGTAACCATCTTCCAGCATAAAAATGTGATTTGCATTACACCTAACTTTGCCTGATGCATCATATTCAATTTTGCAAGGAGTCTTTCTTTTTATCTCATGGTTTCCGAAGTGATTTTATTATTTTCACTAATATTATTCTTTTTGTCCCATGACTGAATCAGCTTTTCTCTATTTTCTCTTAATTAGTTGTATTTATTTATTTATATTCCCCGTCTGGATTTGGCAAGTAGTAATAACTTATTACTGAACACATAGACAAATCTAAATAAAAAAAAAAATTCCAAAATGCAATTCTATTTAGATTTATGTAATTGTAGAAAAATATTTTTGTGAAATTCAACATGTGCATAGGTGTAAAATAATATGGATACAGTTATAACATACTAATTATCATTGGTTTGAAACAATTGTCAATTATTGTGGGTTACAACCCCTTACATGAATGAAGGTTTTGATATGATTACTCATAAATTTACTCATATTGACATGTTTTGTAAAAACATACTATTTTTTTATAAAAAACATGTAGTTTCCTGACACATCAACCTTAAAATAAAATATTTTACTTGAATATATCATACACTATCAAATATATACCACCTTATATGTTAGATTAGAGATTACTAATTAGCCATGAATCAGACCCTGAATTTTCTGATTCATAGTTTTACTGTGTTTTACCTTTTTACATTTGACTCTGGCTAATGAATTAAGAAAAAAAACAATACAAATCTTCTTCCTATTATATCACTGTTTCTCTCAATCACTGCTAATTTGTCTAATATAAAGCACAACTTTGGCTAGACTCTGGTGCAGTGGTGGCATCCTAACTCTCTGTCTGTATCACACATCAGACAAACCCTCAGTCAGTGTTTTATTTCACAAAGAGGTCAGTGAAGCTTTTCCTTTACTGGCATGCAAGTACCTTTCATGTGGCTTTGGAGACATTTGTCTTGCCTTTTAGTCATCTACCTTGTGAAAGCATATTAAGAATAGTTGTGGCTATTAAAATAATGAAATGTGTTCTTCTTATAGTCCTAATTAATTAAATGTTACTATTTCCCTTTTACCTAAGACATTCATCGTATGACAACAGAAAAAAAACGTGACTTCATTCAAAGCAGCTTCTATAAAATGAAATCTTTTGAACCCGGCAATTTGCACCTGCGTACTCTCTTCCCCCTTTTTGCAAAAATATTGTTTTAAAACCTAGTAATTTTTTACATTATTTGACATATTCAGTGTTAATGTCTGGTGTCCCTAAGTTTAGAAATTACCAGTCCTTTCATGTATCTTTATATCAGGTGTCCTATATGTATTCCATTTAAAATGTCTGACTAAAATCTCAGTGTATAGAACAGACATATAACCCATAAGATAATCATTTTCTTTTTTTTCAGTCAGTAAATGCAGTATATAAGAATTATACCTCATAAAGGGATTAGTATACTCTGTTTTGTTTTCTGTGGATATGCAACAAATACATTCCAAAATAATATTTATTTTTATGGCATCCACGGGCCCTTTCAAAATAAACAAAATAGCATTCATTATCTTACTATAGCATTTTCCAGAATAGACAAACCAGTTTGATTCAATGTTTAATACACAGAAATAATTATTTCTTACATTATTGCGAAGGAATAATGTTCACAAGAAAACTATATCCTGAATATGCCTGAATTCATCTTAAATAACCCTAACAATTCTGTAACCATACAATTAAATATTGTATTCAAACAACACAAAAGGACATAAACTTGTACAAAACATTGCATGATTGCATGACTACACATACAAAATTCTTTCATGAAATCATTAGCATTAAAACATGATGTATAAAATAAACCAAAAAATATTTGCATCGAGCTGTAAATCACAAATTGCCACTCTTAGAAACCAATCATCCCCCATAGTGCAAACATTTAACAGTTCTATGACTGTGAGTGTTATTCTGTGCATCAGTAACATCTCATATTTAACCTCTGGATGAATGAAGATTGAATTCGTCAGTGTCATTTGCCCAGAAATTCAACCTGCCAAAGACAGGAGCTATTCCACAGGAAATCACTGTTGGCAAGTTGTGCCGGCAGTGATGCCTTTTCCTGGGATAATTTCCCCCCTTGGTGCAATTGTGGAGTCAATATGCATAAGTTCATGGGTGTGGGGTGGGGGCTTGCCTCTTGCAAAAACACTTAAAAAAGTGTTTTTTGGCATTTTTTGTGGGAATGCAGTTCACAGATTTTATTTATTTATTTTTATTTATTTCACATTTGTTAATCGGGTTAGTTCAACTGAGTTTGCAAACAAATGCATTTTCAGTGGATACCTGAGGGGAAAAGCCCCAGCAAACATAAGTAAAGATAAAGTGACAATATACAAATATTAAATAACAATCACAATACAAAATTATTTGCATTACATTGATAGTAAGCAACCCATTTTCAGTGGCGACCCAAGGAGAAGAGCCTCAGCAAACATAAGCAAGAATAAACATACAGGACAAAAACTATTAAAAATAACAATGCAAATATGAGATTAATTATAAAGAGAAAAGCAGAAGAAAAAATATGAACATTAAGGGTTGCACTGATAGCAGTGGTCAAAACTTACTGTATAAGAGTAAAAACAAAAGGATAATCGTTGTTCAAAAGAAGGAAATGTACAGACATTGATAGGAAGTGGGGGAAAAAGATAAATAGTGTGGAGAATGGGCAGAGGAGAGAGAAAAGAGTGGGCTATAGTAGGGCTATAGAAGTAGAGCTGAAGGTTTAGGAGGTTAGTTTAAGCAGAAGTTACAACAGATAACAAAAGTTAAGAGATGCAACGGTTATACAGTAGGACAGACTAAGACTATATGTGGTCAAGGCAGATTCTAATCGTCAGTGGGATGAACTTTGTTCACTTATAGTGGAAGCCATATTTAACTGCCCATGAACAAATCTGTAAATACATTTTAAAGAAAATCATGCAAAAATATTTAGTTTGTCATTGTACTACATTTAGCTTTAAGATATCATGCAAACATTCACAAAGAATAAAAAAGTTGTTATTTCTTATACGTGTAAATGACCAAATCTAAAATAATGTATTTATGCTATAAGTAATGTCTTACAATTATGTCAATATTACCTTTCATTCCAGAGTACCTTACATATGAAAACAGCTTCCACTATGAGTAGATGAAAATGAATGCAAAGAAGGTCAGAATTCCTGGAATGCATTCATTGAAAACTTTCTGTCGAAAAACATTTTTTTAAGTGTTTTTGCAGGGATGGCAAGTCCCCCCTCAAAACTTATATATATCAAGTCCACTGTCACACCAACTTAAAAAAAAGGGACAACTTCCATCGAAAAGAGAATCACTTCTGGCATAACTCACTAACAGTAATTTCCTGTGGGGGACTAAAACTGCCAGCAAGTTGAACCTTGGGAGTTGAAACCCAAACATTCATTCTTCTTCCACCAGTAGGGTAGTGATGAAAACAGTTTACTTCACATGTAGTATCAGTCTTAACAGTAAAATTGCATATCATTACTAGTCATTTCCCATATTTGGCCACTCAAAAGTCTCAAATTGCATCCATATGCATAAAAGACAAGTGGAAGTAGTAGGAGTTGAACCTGGCATTCTGAAATAAAAGACTAGTTTGAAAATTCATTTTTTACACTAATTGCCTGTAAAGTTGTTTTCCCTTGAAAATTGTAATTCTGGGTTAGTAACTATGAAGATCACTAGTCAAATAAGAACATTTTTTTGCATTATCAGAAGCATAGCTGGAGGCCATTAAACTGTCAGATTTGACTTTTATAACTCACCAAGCAAGTATCCAGTACAGGGTAACATCTGGAATATAACATGTTTACAATAAATGTTTTTGCAAATTGCATGTGAATCTGTGAAACAAAATGTTAATTTAACAGATTTACTTTTTCCAAACTAAAAATAAGAAAGTATATAAGTATTATATTAGTTATCACTGCAAGCTTTTTATCACGTGCTTAACTTCTGTTGTTTTTTTGTCACTGGTTCAATTTATTGAATCATACTATGATTTTAGTGGTGATTAATGGTAATCACTGATGAGTTTGACATTTTGTGTTTTGTCAAACTCGGGGTGATTATTCATCATAAACTCATAAATAAATATATATATATATATATATATATATATATATATGTGTGTGTGTGTGTGTGTGTGTCTGTGTGTGTGTGTGTGTGTGTGTGTGTGTGTGTATCTATACATATATATATATATATATATATATATATATATATATATAAAATATGAGTCTCTTTGTGTGTAGACATCATAGATGATTTTTCCTGTCTGCTGAGAAGGGTTTCCAGTCATTTCGAACAGCAGTTTTGAAGATCAGGAGTGCCTGGAATCAGAATTTTTACAAAGATTCAAAATATGGTCAGTATATAGTCACTGGAAATGTTTGCAAAGAAAAAATAAACTTGATTTTCTTTTTCAACTGTGTGTCACGCATGTAACATCTATTAACTCAGAAATCACATGACATAATTTCCCTGTGATTGATTTCATCTTGGTGTAGAAAAAAAAATATCTGGACTTTAGAAATGATGAAAATATTGCTAGACACAGTTTAGTCATTTGATCTTAGTTTATGACACAGTTTCCTCTTGCCTATCTTTTTTGGGAAGCTTCAAACAGCAGATATTATGAAATGGAATACAATGTTTTTCACTACTGAAGAAAGATTAACTATCATAAAAATGATAATCCTTCCCAAAATTCTATACATTATTCAATCCATCTTATTACTACCTAATAAAATCTGAATCAATAAACTAAAGTCTTTGATGTTAAGTTTCTTATGGTTTCCTAAAAATTCAAGAATAGGTTCATAGGTTCATAGGTTCATACTAGGCTACCTGCCCAAGGGCATTTATAAGCCTAGCCCAGAGTTTTGTGGCTTTCGCCACCCCTTTAGTTTGGAGGATACTATGCCTATTATTTTGCTGTGCCTCTGTCAAGCAGTGACACTGAGATAATCCCTGGGGTATATCTGCGATCTCCCATCCATTGGTCAAGATTTCTCTTGAACAAAGCCAGCAAGGTGCTCTGCCTCACATGTACCGGGATTTTGTTCCACAGCATAGGGAGTCTCTGGGTGATAAATCTGTCCCTCCAGCACGTCCTATTAATAACCATGTCGAGGTTTAAGTCTCCCGCCCTTGTAGTTCTGAGGGATCTAGATTTTTTGAGGTGAAGCATGCTCATCAATTCTGGGTTGGACATGGCCTTGTATGTCAGGCACAGGTCACCTCTGAGCAGATGGTAAGCGACTGAATAGAGCTGAAGTTCCTTCAGTCGGGCAGCATAGGACATATTTTTGAGACCCTTCCTTTTGGTGAGGAACTTTTGGGGCCTTTCCAGTTGCTGCAGGTGTCGTGTCAGATACATTCCGAATGGGGCATTGTACTCAATCATTGGTCTGATGAGTGATGAGTACAGGGGGACGATGACTTCCCTTGATCTAGATGTGAATCCCTTCATGATCAGGTGGGCAATGTAGAAGGTCTTCCTAACTACTTTGGCAACGTGAGTGTCAAATGAAAGGTTACTGTCAACCTGGGTCCCCAGATCCCTGATAACCTCTTTTGTGCTTAGTGGGTTGCTGCCTATATGGTAGCTAGGGGTAACGTTGTTTTTCCTGAAGGGTATGACTATGCATTTTTTGGCGTTTAACTTTAGGCCATGGCTCTGGCACCAGTTATCCATTTCTATAAGACCCTTCTGTAGGATATCTGTGTCAGATGTGTTCTCAACTATGGCGCCCAGTTTGCAGTCATCTGCAAATTTTGTCAGCCATAATCCTCCTGTGTTTGCTTGTACTTCTGAGAAGTAGATGCCGAACAGGAGAGGGCCCAGGACTGAGCCCTGTGGGACACCACTTGTGACAGGCTTTGAGTCTAACATGACGCCAGCAACTCTGACCCTGTGGGTTCTGTCACTTAGCCAGTTTGCAACCCATCTTGTGATATATGGGTTTACATTTAAGCTGATGAGTTTTTCAATGATACCTGAGTGGGGTATTGTGTTGAAAGCCTTTGCCAGGTCGAGGTAGGCTGTGTGGACTGCCTTTCCCTCATCAATGGCCTTGGTGACTGTTTAGAAAAAGTCAACCAAGTTTAAAAGGCATGATCTGCCTTTGACAAAGCCGAACTGGGTCGGATCCAAAGTCTGCAAGTCTCCTATGTCTTTATTTATGAGTTCCATTATGATCCTCTCCATAGCTTTGCAGATCAAGCTTGTCAAGCTGATGGGACGGTAATTTCCCGGGTCGGTGGAAGTACCGCCTTTGTGAAGTGGGACCACAGTTGGCACGAATCCTGAGGTGAGGCTAAGATTAAACAGCTGCCCTAACTGCGGGTTTAATTCCTCATTTAGTTTGTGGAGCACACATCTGGGGACACCATCTGGTCCCATGGATGCTGTGTTTTTTGCCTTGGAGAGAGCAGTTCTCACCTGAGCGTTAGAGATGTTTGGGAGGCTATAATTCTCTGGTATAGATATCTCACCTTTGGGGAGGGAGTTTGCACTGAACCTGTCAGCCAGTATGTTGGCAATGTCTGTAGGTTCAGTAATTTTTACATCATTTTGAACTAATTCTGAGCATATCTGGGAGTTTCCTCCCAGGTTTCTAACATAGCTAAAGAAGGCCTTATGATTGTCCTTTGAGTCCTTAGCGACTTTTCTCTCAAAATTTGCCTTGGATGGTTTTATGAGAGATCTTAGTTTTTACTTATAATGATCAAGGGTGTTTTCCCTTTTAAGGATTTTGCTCTATCTTGTAGTAGCTTCCTCCTTTTGTTGTAGAGCTTGTTTATGGCTGGGGTCCACCAGACTGGACGCTTGCCTTTGGTACAAAGAGTCTTTGTTTTGTTTGGGATTGCCTGATCCATGCAGTCCTGTAGGTGCTGGTAGAAGGCATTTGTAAGTGATTCAGCGGCTTGAGTAATGGTTTGCCGAGTCTCGGGGCCTTAAAAGAGACCACACTAGTCTTTAGAAGTGTGAAGTCGGCTTTTGAGAAGTTCTTCACTGTGGTCTTTTTATCTCAGGTGGGGCGGGATGTGGACTTCCAGTGAGATTAGTTTATGGTCTGATCTCACCAGTGAGGGGTATACTTCCGGTGTTGAACATTGTGACCCCATGTTCGTGATGATGAGATCTAGTATGTTATCTCCTCTTGTGGGATGGTGACTAGTTGTTCCATGGCATTTGAGTTTATGAACTCTAGGAACCTTTGGGCTAGAGTGTTGGGGCTTGAGTAGTGATCCCAGTCTATATTCGGGTAGTTGAAATCACCTAGTATGATGGTGTTTGGAGATACGTTTATCCCCTCCAGTGTTTTCAGGAAAGCTATGTGAGGTTCCTGAGATTGAGAGGGTGGCCTGTAACATGCAACAAATTGCAGAGCAGTCTTGCCTATGGTTAATTGCACCTGGATGGTTTCCGATGCATCGTGCGTTGCCAACAACCTTGAGGTGTGGGTGTCCTTTATGAATATGGACACCCCCCCCCCCTTTCTTGGTGGTGTCCGGATTTTGGGGCCGGAATGCATGATATGAAGTGAAACCTGATAGTGCTGGGGTGCTCTCAGGAGCCTTGAACCAGGTTTCTGTCACAGCACAGACATCGATGTTCTCCATACTGAGAAGGGCCTCGAGTGCGTGCATCTTGAGATTGAGACTTCTGGCATTGAGCAGCATTACCCTTAGTTTTTTTCCTTTTTTGTGTTCTAGGGTGGTAGGTTTAGAATTTGAGCCTTGCTGGAGAAAGGTTGGAGTAGCATTCCCGGATCTGATTCTATATTCAAACTCTTCTATGATTAGAACAATAGCACAACTTTTTGATACAACATATTCAGCTAAGTGGAAATTATTTTGGGATGCTTCGGCTATGAATTTAATAATAAAACCTCAACCATATAAGTTAGAAACAATTAATAATCCAATGTTGTGGATATTAAAGGATTTTTTACCAGTCATTTAACACCTAAATACCCTTCTAGTTATATCAACAGCATCTTGTCAAATTTTAGAAACTTTATATATATAAGCATGTCAGATACAAGGAGTGTTTTTTTTCTTTTGTTCCCTATAGCATTTACGCAAGAATCTTATTAACATCAGTCTCAAACAAAATTGCATCATTTACGCAAAGCAATGTTAAGTTTTGGTTTCAATTGATTTCAAATAATAAACATAAAACAGTAGATGAAATAATACAAGAATTTCAGCTAGATAAATCCCTATGGTTAGACATATAAACTATCAAACTATACACTGACAATAAACTACATGTAGTATCCCCAACAGTTAAAAATGACACAAATATTTTATTAGAATATTTTCAATCTATTCTTCAACATAAACAAACTTTTTCTGATAAGCTCTCTTTTATATTTAGGACTATTAGAGATGAAACCTTTGGATGTCCAGAAAGTTATTGGAATTATTTTCACACAATTAATAATGAATATCCCAGTAACCAAGATAAAATAAATATACTTGAATCAGCAGGGAGAACAACTTTGTCCCTTAAATGGAAGTTATATTCCTGGAAATTTATGCACAGATCCTTCTATACTCCTCAAAGAATGAATAAAATTAACAAGAGGCAAAATATCTGTAATAAGTGTAGGCCAGATATAAACATAGATTGGGCTCATATGGTTTTGACAGCCCCAACATTAAAACATTTTGGAAGCAAGTAAATGAACTATTACAAGCTTTATTTATGGATAATTTTACTCTTAACAAATCTCAAGTACTTTTCAATACACCTATACCACACAAGGTTAAAAGAGTAAAATATCCTTTGCTCTGGGCAATACTGGTGGTGGCCAGAAAGAGTAAAACTAAAAACTGGATATCTGAATTCTCTCCCACTTTAACTGAATTTAAAAATATGTTAACTGAAGTATGTGGTTTACAAATTAGAACCATAATCTCTACAACAACTAGAAAGACCTATAACTACCATATGTGGATAAACTTACAAAATTTGTTGATAAAGAATGAATCACCACAATAACTTATTTCAGTCTTTTTGAATAATATGTGCTTCCTAATTAATATTGCTCAATTCTTCACATGTATGCAAAGTTTAATGGATGTCTATGTAAATACCACTGTTTGTTTATTTTAACTCTTTTATACATTTAATTGAATTTTAAATGCAAAAAATCTCTGTATTCATACTTATATTTATATATATATATAATTATTTTATTAAAACTAATAAAACTTGTTGTTGTGTCTTTCAGCTTTTCCTGGTTAGGGGTCGCCACAGCGGAACTCCAGTCCGCTGATGATTGGCAGTAGATTTTTATGTGCCGAGTTGCCGGCCCTGATGCACAACCTTCAATGAAGGTATGCCCATTCATGCATGTCTCCAAACAGAAGACGCTCTAGCTGAAAATCGAACAGGACAACGTCTTACTGTGAGGCAACAATGCTACCACAGCACCACCACCGCAGTTATTAAAACTAATAAAACTATTTAAAAAAAACTAATAAAACTATTAAAAAAAACATACTACACTACACTGTACATTCACATGTACTGCTGCTTTACGACTTTAACAATTTGTATGTCAGCAAAAAACATCAGCTACAGCTCTATCTTGCTGATTGCATTGCAAACATTTGACATCGTATTTTCTTTGCCATTCTAATGTGATAGTTTATGGTGAAAAATAACTTTTTATTCCAGTTTGCCTGGCAATATTTTGTCTGTAGAATGTGATAGTTAAAAATACATTTAAGAGCCCTGTCCTGGTAAGTTACATTTACCAGAACATTTGTCTTTTTTTCTGCAATGTATAAATTGTATCAAATTACATTTTTAGAGATGGGGTGCTTTCCTCATCATTGAACCATGTCTCAGTGACTGCACACATGTCAGCATCTTCAAAAGAAAGGAGTGCTTCCAGGAAGTAGAGTTTCTTGTTTAGACTCCTAGCATTAAGCAACAGTACCTTGTGTTTATCTAGAAAGGATTCTGTTATGTTGGGAGGTTGGGTTTTTTGGCAGTGTACTATACAGAGCATTGCACCCCCACCCCATGTCCTCCCTGGTAATATCAGACGACAAATCAGTCTCATTTGATATAATTGTAAGACCAGACACTCCACCAAGCTCAAAAACACTTAATATTTTTTCAAGGACAAATTACCTCCTACTAACTGATGGTATAAGAAGTTTCAAAATCCCTTTGAATGAAGATAACATGGACTCCTATGAGCAGGTGTATACCAATGCCCTGTATAACCATTTAAGCAGTTGTTTAGAATTGTTTGCACCTGACTGGGTTAAAATCAGGTCTTGCCAAAAAACACAAGCCACCCGGGGGGACCTCTAGTGTAAACAGGTTATACAAGAAGAGAAAGAAACTAATGTCCAAGAACAAGTGGGAACTAACTCAGCAGAAGAAAAAATCCCCCTCTAACTTAAAAAAATTAGAGATCTTGTCAAGTCCTCCAAAGCTCATTACAAAGCAAAAATAGCCTCTCTAGCTAGGGATAGTCACAAGGTATTCTTTGACTAGGTCTGAAATCTAAAAGGCAATACCCAGCTATGTACTGAACAGGTTGTGGATGGCACCACCCATACTCAACTGGAGCTAATAGCCAATCTGCTGACACATTTGGAGCAAACTTCACCCCCTGTCCCCTTCAGTCGTATCCCAAAGTATATCTCCCACCATTCTCAGTCTACTATCTCAAGAGAGCAGGTCATCTTGGTGCTCTTCAAGGCCAAAGACATGGCATCTATGGGAACAGAATACATCCCGGGTTGCCTTTTAAACAACTTAAAACATGACCTAGCAGACCCACTTGGATCTCTGTTTAACCACAACCTGTGAACTGGCTATGTTCCAGCAGAAATGATGACATCAGCAGTAATCTCTCTGCACAAAAGGGGACCAGCAATTTGCCCTGGGAATCATAAGCCCATAAGCTTGACTAGTCTCATTTGCAAGGTCATGGAAAGAATAATTATGGACCTTATTAACAAGGACATAGGTAATCTCGAAACTCTGGACCAAACCCAGTTCGGAGTCATTAAAGGTAGATCATGCCTGTTAAACATAGTTGACTTCTTTAGAAAGGCACCAAGGCCCTGGATAAGGGAAAGACAGTGTACACTGCTTATCTTGACCAAGCCAAGGCATCAGAAACAACCCCAGTCAGGTATTGTAGATAAATTCTCTCAATTGGAAATTGACCCCTAGATTACCGGATGGGTAGCCAACTGGCTCACAGACAGGACACATACTGTGAAAGTGGGTAACTTTGCCTCTAGCAAACGAACAGTTACCAGTGGCATACCACAGGGTTCTTTGCTGGGTCATTTACTGTTCAGAATTTATTTCTCAGAAGTCTAGTCAAACTTGGACAGCCTGTGGTTGGCCGAGTTAGCTGACGATTGCAAATTGGGAGTAATCATTGGGTCCCTCAACAATGTTGATATACTGCAGGCGGGGTTAATGCAGACAAATGATTGCTGCCAAAGCCACAGATTAAAGCCACATGCAAAAAAGTGCATTGTTATTCCCTTTGGGAAAGCTGTAATCCCTAGTAAGTACATTATAGACAGCACTCCCTAAGTGTAGACCCAGTGGTACATGATCTGGGTACTTAGGTTGATAGCAACCTGAACTCTGACCATCATATATCCACAGTAATAAGGAAATCCTTATATGAGGCACATCTTATAAGTAAAGGCATCACATTTAGATCTAGGAATGTTATAATTTCATTATACTCATCCCTCATCTGACCAAAATTGAGTACAATGTTTCCTTTTGCATGTACCTTACCAGACACCTGCAACAACTGAAGGAACCACAGAGGTTTCTCACCAAGAAATTACAAGTTACACAAAACAAGTCTTAAGCAGAAAGACTGAAAGACCTGTTGCTGTATTCTGTCTCCTACAGGTAACTAAGGGTGACCTGTGCCTGGCTTAGAGGGCAGTCTTTGACCCAGCCCTGATGGAAATGCTATGAATTCGTAAATCAAATGCATAAAGCTTATTCATTCCAGGGATCTTAACTTAGCCTCTGACATGAACAGATCATGCTAGAGAGATAGATACAGCACCCAGAGACTGCCACATCTCTGGAACAAGCTTCCAGTTCATGTGAAACAGAGCCCCTCCCTGACCCTCTTCAAATGTAACCTAGATCAGTGGATGGGTGACCGCAAATTCACTCCTGGGGTGGTGCCCATCTCACTCCTTGACAGTCATTATCAACTACAGTAGACCCTTACCTCTGTGAATGTCACTCACCTAACCACTGACAATTGGGCAACTCTGAATTAATATGGCTAAGCTCATAATGGCTCTAGGGCTGTTAGCCTAGTAGCCTTCTATAAATCTATGCACCTATATAGCAGAGTTTATTCATTGAACCATACAGAGTAATTAATGCTCTCTAAGCTTGAAAGCATTAATTTACTAGTTTCAAGCTCAAGGAAATCTACCTAAAAAAACTGTCTCAGTTAATTTTTGGAAAATAGCTCACTGCAAGTATACAATTAGAAAGATAAAGTGTGTTTACTGTCCATGCATTTCAAAAGGATGATGAACAGTGAAATGGTTTCAGTTCTCTATTTTATTTATCTGTCAAGATTCACACTGTTGTAAGCTAAGGTCAGCTGCCCCAGCCGCCTTTTTGTGACAAGGTGTATCTCATTTAGAGAAACATTTAATAGTAGGTCATCCATAAGCTGGGTGTAAACTTCACCCTTATATGAGTTCGAAAGATGAATTGTGAGGTTATTAATCTCACTCACTAAAGTCTCTTCTTCTGGTGAAAAAAATTCATTAATCAGGAGCATGTAATCAATGCTTAATTGCAGGTTCAGAACCTGCCACTTGTGTTAAGAGCTCTGGGTAGCTATCACCATAGGAAGGCATTTTTTAGCACCCTAAGCCCTCTAGGTATCACCTTATGAAAAACAGCAGCTGCATAATGCTAGCGCTGACACAAAAAACATTTGTGCTTATATAGTTTGTCCTCTAAATCCTTTAAAGTAGCTTTGTATGCAGACATCTCATTCAAATTATAATTGACAGTAGCAATATCTTCCTCACTGAAAGATATGCTGATAGGAGGGTTAGCAGAGACATCAAAAGTAATGGCAGACTTCATTTTCAGTTCTTCTTTCTCCTTTTTTAAGGTGTATAGTTGATCCCCTATTCAGGGCAGAATCCATCTTTGCCACATCACACTCAGCCATGGTTCCACCAATCAGACAAGATAAAGTTCAAATAAAGAAAAGGGGTTTCACATTAAATTTTGTGTGTTTTTATTGGCTGTTACATGTATTTAAATTGCAAGTTTGTAGAAGCTTTTTATTAAGGTCTGAAGAAGATGGTAACCTCAAAAGCGTTTACCTAATTTATTATTTTATTGGTAATAAAAGTGTGTTTTTATTCTCCAGCCATCACGCCTTTATATTCTACATTATTCATATTTTTTTGGGTTTGTTGGCTCCACCACTTTCTTTTTACTTTATTTGAACCTTTTTTTGTGACAGCAAAATTACCTGTTTTTCAACTGGGAAAAAGTATGTCTCTGTTTAAATCCCAGACCACCATCATTGCCACAACTCTCCCTTTCCATCTTCCGTGCTGTATTGTAAATCCAAAAGCTGATGTGTTGGATTTTTTCATGTCCCATAGACTTACTAATTTAAAGATTTGTCTGTAGTCTATCAAATTAAATTTTTAGAGTCATAAATTGTGTTGTGGCAAATAGTTATTATTCTGAAGAGGATTGCAGCTACTTGAGAATCACAAAAAATAAATCTAGTATGGCAGAATAAGAACTATCGTAAATGCATAAAGCACAAAATCAGAAGTTCCTCAGCTTAGGTGGTATTTTAGAATGTCTGTCAAGAACAGTGCACTCTTGTAATTAACAGTAACATCATGCAATTATCTCTTATTTTATCATTTAAATGACAGCTCATGTTGTAATACTTCTAGAAAGTTCTCTGCTTATTTTCTGAACACATTTCACATTTTATTTATTTATTTGACATTGGTAAACCAGGTTAGCCTGACTGGGTAAGAAGCCTTTTTGCAGCAGAGGCCCAAGGAGAAAAGCTCCAAACATATAAAACATATGCAAATATATGCTCTCACACTCAATATTTTTGCTTATACATAACAGTATTACATTTATACATAACATGTTATAAAAAACACAAGCTCAAAGGAAAATGGATACCTGTTTCTAACTTTGCTTCATAATACAATGTTTGACAATGCCCTTTTGCTTACACTGCAGCTTAACTCTTATCTTAAGCCACAAATTACAACTGAATTTTCTGTGTTATCTTGCATAGAAGTGATGTCTGGAAAAATCTACTTGAAGTAATTGATTCTGATACCTATACCTCTCTCTTAACACCCACATCCTTTTTCCACCACTTCATTCCCATCTTGCCTTCCTGGGGGTGCAAGGTATGAAGCTAATCCCACTGGACCATTTGGGATCCTCGAGGGAACACCTGTATTCTGCTTGCAAGGTACCTCGGGAAAATCTACATCATCTTTCACCAGAGATCATAAGGAGAATTCTGAGGACTGCAGTTTCATCTATGGAAGCACCTTCTATATCTTTCTCTCTCTCTCTCTCTCTCTCCCTTTCAGCCATCTCTCTGCATATCCAAATATTAACCCTTCACCTACCTGGCTCCTCTTCATCCATAGTGATCTCTACATCTCATGGTCGCAACCCTTCTCAGAACCCTGAGCATTTTTTATCACTCTTACCTGCTCTCACTTTCTCCCTCTTCCATTTGCTCATTTTCTAGCCTATCTTTTCAGATGTCTTACTTTTACCTTTTTGACTTCCCTCTCTCATTCTTCTTTGATTTTCTACTTCTTATCCCACTTCTTCCTAACTTCTGTCTTTGAGGCTGCACAATTGTGTTTACTCTTTGTCCTGTCACTGATTCATCACACTATCTTTGTTCATCTTCTTCAACTGACACCACAACCCATCACAGCTATTTAGTAACCCACCATATCTCTCCCTGTCCTTAAACTACATTATTCCTCTATTGTTCCTACCTGCTAAATGACATGTATATAAGAAGACATCAGCTGGAGTCCAGGCTTGAACCCCATTTTATCCCTCCTAAAACTGCCTCTTGCACATTCTTTTTTTTTCATCCTCCATAGAATTCTCCACTCTGTTTGGATATAAGCATCACACCTCATCATTCAATATACTGCCTAGGAATTGACATTTGCACTTTTGTTATAATGTGCTGTGCTAATCAATGAAGCAAACATCAGAAATCTACAGTACATATTTTTATTTCACTATAAAGCTCTTCCTTTTGACTCATTCCTCAAACAACTACTCAGTGGAAACCCTCTTTTTGAATAACAAATCTTAGTGAAAATAAATGCACACAAATCACCTATGGAGCAGTCACCCTTCAAGAGACTAGTTTTCCAATGTTCCTTGCAGCATATCTATTCATTCACAATTTCGAAACCTTATGTCATATAGCACATTACAAAAAGCTACCTGGTCATTGATATTTTGGTTATAGTTAGCCTTGTAAAAGGGGTCTCATTGTACTGGACTGATGGGCCACTGACCTCCTATATGGAAAGATTTTTTTATATTCATTATTTATTTTCATTTATTTATGCACTTACTTTCTGATTTTTTAAATATATGACTTTCCCCTCTTGCAACTTGGAACTTAATCTCTAATTTCAGTAAAGAAGGAAAAAAGGTCAAAACAAAACAGCCCAACCTAAATGAGTATGTCCCCATAGAGAATAACAAGATTATACCTTATTACTGGTCCTTCTGTAACTTCAGTGGTATAGGAACAATGTTTCAATGTGGGCTGTTTGAGGTGCTAGATGAAACATTGGCTTGCACTGCATTAGGTGACTGGTGCCTGAGGCAACCTGAGTCAAAAGTGAAAAACCTCTTGTGGATGGTCTTTGACAGTGCAAATGCCAGTGCTAGCTAACTTTTAAAATGACTCTGATGTTTGTGTGGGTGGGTGTGCATTTGTGTGTGGGAGGTTACAAATTTGTTGCACTGTATAGCTCTGATAGAAATCAGATGAACTATATTACTGTAGTTATTATTTATATACTTATTTGTTCTTATGATGTCAATCAGACATCTGAAGTATACATAGTAAATAAAGTAACTACTCTCACCAACATTTATCATCCAGCTAGGTAGACTTTTGCCCAGTCTGCACTTTAATGATACACTCATGGATCCCGGTCATACTTCTCTTTCATAGCACTTGGTGCTCAGTCATGTGTAGGCAGGAGATGAGCGGGATACAAAAACATAGAAAATAAGCAGATGATCAACACAACAGCTTTTACCTTTGTTGACACATCTTTGTTGTAGTACCACACAAGTCCCAATTCACCCCTTATGAGCCCAGCTTTTGATGTCAGCATTGTCTTTTCATTTAGCTTCTCTTTGTACATCTGACCAGTGTGTTTCAACTTCTGATCAAATCCAGCTTATCCTCCATAGTGCTAAAGTCAGACTTCTCAACCTCTACCTACTGGTTCTCTCTTCTTCTTTTGAGTTAGAAATTCTGTATGAAGGAATAACTTTGTGCTGGTTGCCAAGTTCTAAATCTTCACCTGTATGGTTCACTTACTGGAGTGATATTAGGCATATCTTGTTTGCTTAAGATGCCCAAATCCACCTCTCTTCTACCTTGAGTGATTTCTCAGAAGTCATTTGTTGCCTTTCTACCTCAAGATTACTATTATCTCATGCCATGGTCTCAGGCTGTTTACTTTTATATGACCTCCACTTACACTGAGTTCTCATCTCTACACCTTCTCTAATTACCTCCCACAGTGTTGACATAAAATAATGCATCGTCTGAGAAATCTGTGAATGAATAACCTTCCATTTTATCTTCAGCATGTGGGAGTAAGCAAGTGCTGTAGCATCTCCCTCTTGTCTGACATTCTGTGGCATAGGTTAGCAAAAACCTTTCTATACACCTGTTTTCAGAAATCAGTTTCTGAGCAAGTTTGCATACTTGCAGATCATTCAGCTTCCCTAGTCTCCTGAACAGCTAACACTGTCGTCAGAGTGAATGCATTTTGCAGAATAATTTACATTTTTCAGTTGCATCCCATTTTTTTTAATTACAAATACACCAAAGAAAAACTCACACTACACACAAATAATTTGAAGGTGAAAACTAAATATAAGAAAAAAAAATGCCACTGCACACACCCCTCATCTAAGCTTGATTTTGATAGTGAAACATATCCTAATCTTGGACCATCTCTCCAATGTGCAACTTCCACCTCAGCTGCTCCTTGTACTCCTCTCCCAGTGAATAAAGGTGGAAAAAAATTAAAACACTGTCATGTGTTAGTATATCTGGCAGGAGATTTGTGTATATTCTCATATCCAGTTGTCTTGCATGCCAGCATGTCTAATTGTGGAAATGTAAATACATTTTTAAAATGTTGAGTATCTCCCTGCTTATACAAAATGTTTAAAGAATCTGTCAGTGTTTTGATACATTTTGAATTGCACATGTTTGTGAGTGAGATCCTAAAGTACAAACTGTCTGTGGAGAATCAGCTGATCAGTAGGTGATGTCATTAGAATGTTCCTGGTTGCTAGGTGATTATTTGAACAGCTGATTGACAGGAAAAATAACTTTTTCAATCATCTGACTGTTAATTTTAAAATACAACAGTTGAGACTGTTACACTGAGCAGTTAAGACCAGCAGTTAGTGAAGAGTTGCAGTCAGTTACAGTGCTGTACAGAAGATATCTGGAAAAAGGACTCACCAGAACTGTAAACCTATCTTTGCCTAACTGTTATTTTTTAGATTAGATCAGGGGCAGTATTCTCTAGTTGGCTTAGGAAAGATGAATTATTCAGATAGAGATTTTTCTAAGATGATGGATTTCTGTCCTGCAGTTTAATTTTATATTTCTGGTGATTAAATTCTGGTGTTTATTGAAAGTTATTGATTTACATTCTTGTAATTATTTTACTTATTATTAAATGTTTTTCATTACTTTTCATTGTGTCTGGACAATCAGTGTGTTCTTTAGAGTTTAGAGAGTGCTTATATCTGTTTGATACTCCCCAGGCCACCTCGAATGCTTGGCTGCTTCTGATCATAGTTATCATTTATTTTGATATTTAATTTTTAATAATTGATCACCCGTGTAGACTTGTCTGACTTTGGTGACAGACTTTACTATTTGTATTGGGGAGGGGACACATCTGGAAATCTGTGTCAGGCTTCCCATAAGTGTTAGAGTATGTGAGATTTAAATTTATTTTGAATGTTAGTGAACTAGAGGTCTTAAACTGGAACACATTGCTCTTAGGTGTATGATAAGGGATTACATTTGGGATGGACAGGGGTATATAGTCCAGTCTCAGGAAAAAAAAGAGTGTGTTCCTGTTATGCTCTTAAGGGCAATTGTGGAATTTTACTCTTTTGTACTCTGTGCTCTAGTGTTATCCATGATGCTCCCACACTGGAGTCAGTAGTGAGGATTGAGACTCCTTAATTATTGACCCAGGTTTTAAGTGGAGACATCACTTATTGGTGGCAGTCCAGTGGGATATTGACTGGATGTCACATTTATTGGTGGCAGTCTGGGGGGATATTAGCTGGACATCACAAAGGGTAATAGTCTGCTTTTGAAAACTTAAATCTTAGGAGTGTCTCTAATAAGCTAACAGTTACATGTGTATATAACTTTATACACCCCGATATAATAATAGCCACAGAAATTTGCTAAAACCATACAGTAAAGATCAGGAAATTCTCTCCCTAGGCTACAACATCATTAGGAATGACAGCATAAGAATGCTGGTGGTAGTGCTGTGCTATACAAAAAAAAAACACTTTAAAATCACTTCCTACATCCTCACCCACCCCAACTTTCCCAGTGCTGAAATAATTATCTCTCTCCTGCAAATCAACAAATACAAGAGCATATTCATCATTGCCATCTATATCCCTCCTGGTAACAACATCCCATTAGTAGAAAAAATCCTGTATTGGATGTCGCATAATATCAACAAGGAAACCATCTTAGGTGATGTTAATCTAGACTACCTACTTATCAACTCAAACTCTCCCACAGTCTCCATCAGTCTGTTTGGTTTTCCCAAATTCTCACTTCTGCTACTTGAATAGCCAACTGCAGTTAATAGGAAGTATACATTAGAGAGGGTCCTCACCACCACCCCTAACAAAATTAAAACTACTGGTTACCTACCCAACACCATCAGTACCATCTAATAACCTTTGTCGTGAGACAATCTAATCATTCACATAAGCACATAATCTATAATACTGTACTCACACTCTCCTCCTTTAATAATGACACCTTCATTAGCTACCTTGACAAGTACAACTGGGATATTCTTAAATATTTACCCTTGGATGACACTGTAACTCATTTTAACAACACATTCTTTAACATAGTAAATAAATTAGCTTCCATCATATCAAAATTAATTAAATCCAGCCTTACCCCATGGCCTACAAGAGAAACCAGACAACTCATGCTAAACATAGATAAAGCCTGGGAAGCATGGTCTATTGACAAAACACCACAAAAATGGCAGATTTTTAGAGAGCTTAGGAACCTTTCTCAACAATAAAATCAGATCAGAGAAAACTAAATACTTTTCCAAGCTCCAGGACAACCATGATCAGAACCCTAAGCTTCTCTGGGCCAAAATCAAATGACTGTTTCGGTTAGATCAAACTATGACTCCTTCACCAACTACCAACAACAGCTCTTTCCCTAAAGCTACCTAATTCAATGCACATTTCATGCACTCTCTCATCTCCCTACTTAACAATAAACAACCCACAAGCATCACTATTCCAAACAGTATTAATCACCAGCAAAATCTTTTCTCCCTTCAATCAGCATCTACCTCTTTTCTCAGAAAACATCTCCTGAAACTAAAAATACCACACCAGCTGCTGATAACCTGTCACCAGAACATCTCAGAATCGTAGATGCTATAGCATACTCTGTATTTATACTTATAAACCGATCAATTACAGAAAGTTACATCCTTGCCATCAGGATAAAATCCCATATCACACCTCTGTGATAAAGGGGGATCATCCACTGATCTCTTTGATTATTAACCTATAGCCAGTCTACCTCCACTCTCCAAAATATTAGAAAAATGCATTCGTTCCCAGCTTTGTTCCCATCTTCACAATAACATTCTGCTCTCCAACACTCAGCATAGTTTCCAACCTCACCACAGCACCACTGCTGCTCTGCTCAGTTTTACCAAAATCATAAACTCTGATAGAAACACTGGCAACCTAGTATCCTCCCTCTCCTTAGACATGCCAAAAGCATTTGACACAGTTTCACACCAATGCCTGCTCCTTGAACAATTCTCCCTAGGACTCTCATATTCATCCCTTAGCTGGTTCCACAGCTATCTCACCAACCTGCTTCAGGCTGTAAAATGGAAATGAGAATTCTCCCCCTTTCTGTCTGTCTCCATTGGTGTACCTCAGAAATATATTCAAGACCCTTTACTATTCAAAATATTCACTAATAATCTTCACAAAGCTACCAAGGAAGCCTTCATGTAAATATGCAGATGATTATGTGCTTATATGGTCTGCAATAAGTCTACCGGTACTCCACAAGATGAGCCGGGACTCCGTTTCCTCATTTGATGCTGTCCTTCAACATCACATCAGAAAATAATACCCCAACTAAAACAGTTTCCAACATAAAACTTCTTGGTATTTTATATTGATGATAACTTAAAATATGATCAACACATAAATCAAGCCATAAAGAAAACTAACCAAATTGTGTGTGGGTGACTCCCTTTCTCACTGACTACTGTAGGAATTCTTTAGCAACATATTATCTGCTCCCTTCACTTCTGTATGCAGCACTCATTCTGACTAACCTTAACTCCACCTTAAAAAATAAACTTGAAGATTGCAATAAACTAGCCAAGTTTGTGTACAACTTATCAACTATTCACACAACTGCCTAATACTGGCTTGAACTACCTAATTACCTTACCTACACCTTTTTTATCCCTCTCTTTTTCTTTTTCATTCCCCTGCTGCTCCTCCAACTAACTTATATCCTTAATCGTCACCTACTAATACCCCTTCCTTACCCACCTTGTCATCTTATCTGTCTACAGTTTATCTGAACCTCTCCACCATCAGAACTTTTTATACTTATGTTTTCTTGAATATTTCTACTGCCTATTTTCTGTTCTTGCTCTATTGACAACCGACCTCACTGATGTCAATATAAATATAGTGAACCTATGTGCATTATCATTACTCTTGTATCGCTGGCTACTACTTACGCAAATAATAAAACTTCTAAAGTATATGATAAATATTTTCTAATTTGTCTCAGTACTACCTGCAAAGTAATGGTTAAAATATTTAATTTTTATTGTTCATTATAAATATGTATTTTATGTGAATCATTTCTCCCTGGGCTTCTGCTGAAAATGGGACTTGTACCCTGCTGGAGTTTCCTGGTAAACAAATGACAATAAATAAATAAATAAATAAACAAATAAATGTTCTGTGATTTGGGCTGAAACCTCCCTACTGTGTGTACACTACTGAGTTGTAAGCAGATATCGAGCAGACAGGCTAGAACCTCCTTAAACTTGAGCTTCCAAGAACTTCTCTGCATCTCTTTCTTGCAGTCCTTCTGGAAGCCCTCTAATTCTTAAATAGTTTTTTTTCTAGCCCTGTATTCTGCATCTTTGTATATCAGCTTTACAGAATTTGCATTTGCCTATCTGCTATTAATTTATTTAAATTAGTGTTATAAGCAGATTTATTGTGATAACACCTTGGTTTGCACATCTTTGTGGTGCTCTTTCATCCTCAGTACCTCACTTCTTATACTTCCAATATCATTCCTCATGTTCGTTGTTTCAAAATATAATCCACTGGGCTAGGCAAGGCCAGTATTGACTTTGCTTTCCATATTTCATCTGAACTGATGATTGCTTCACCTTTGCTAATTTTTGCACATACTCTTCTTCCAAAAAGTGGCACATTTAAAGAATTTCTGTTAGTGCTGGCTGCAGCACATGTATCAGACAGCTACCTTTCTTAGGCACATCTACCCCCTTTGTTCTGTTTAATAGTTAATATACATCATCAGAAAACATAATAATTTTTTACATATTATTATTTAAGGCTACAGTCTTTTTTATAAGAACTAGGAAATTTAATATATTCTTTAAATTTTGAAATGACAAAAAAAAAAAGATGAGGTGAGATATAGAGGAGGCAACAGGAGACTTTTAGACAGGATAAGGTGGGATAAAGACAGACAGTAAGGCAGTATGGGCAAAAGTTATAGGAGCATTATCTGCAAGTCATAGGCACAGAGAATGATGAAGTGAGAAATTTGTAGCTGTAGACACAAAAAGGGGAATGCAAGGAGAGGGAAGACATTGTGGAAGGGCAGACACAGATACTGGACACAAGTAATGAAGAGGAGACAAATCAAAAGTAGCCATAGAGGAAGCACCTTCACATAGTCAACAGGTTGAATGGCACAGTGGTGCAGCGGTAGCATTGCTGCCTCACAGCAAGAGGTTCTCCGGTTCGATTCTTGGCTGGGGTGCCTTCTGTGTGGAGTGAGCATGTCCTCCCTGCATTCATGTGAGTTTCCTCTGGGTGTTCTGGTTTCCTCCCATGTTACAAAGACGTGCATTTAGAGTGTTTCTCCCTGGGCCTCCTGAAAATTGGCATAATTCCAAGTTGGACTTTCCTGGTTAACAAATGTTAAATAAATAAAAATAAATAAATAAAATAGAAGGCATGTAAACAAAGAGTGGGCATGTGACTAAATGTGATGAACAGAATATTAAAGGAACATGACAGTGGAGCAGGCTTGTAGAAAGAGTACAAGAAGGAGGGATGGAATGCATCATGTTAAGAAAGGCAGCCATCAGAGACAGTGGACAGGGCTGGGGAGTAGTGAAAAGGAAAGTTAGGAAGGTTGTAGAAAGGATGGGTAGGGATACGTAAAAGGAAGTAAAGGAGGCAAAAGTGAGTTGGAGAGGAGAGGAGAGGGGAGGGACTGAGTCGTCAAGATAATTAACAGTCTTGCAAAGAAGATAGGGCAGACTTGATTACAATGTAACAAATCCTAAGGTTTAATGTTACATAGACATAAGAGAAAATGACAAAAAAAGGGGAGGGGGTGGATGCATGAATGTTGTGAGAATGCAGGCACTGACAAGAGTCAGATGATGTGACAGCAAGCAGGGCCAGGGAAATGACAGACTGATGTTAGGACAGAGGTTAGAGGTAGCATTTTTGAACCAGTTACCTGTACCAGCAGAAATGCACACAGGGGAAAGAGGAGAGAGGATTAGGGAGCATAATGATTGGCTATGGTAATAGACATGGGAGAAGGACAAACAAGCTCTATGCCAGAAGCAGGGGCCATTTTGGCCCATTGCTGGGTTGTCAATGTACATCTCAAAGATTGCACCTTTAAACTAAGATGTGAAGGAGGAGCGATCTCAGAGATGTGGATGAGAGGCAGAGGTTCCCAGGCAGAAAAAGATGGTGAAAGAATATAAAAGATAGCAGAGAGGTAAGCAGGGGTAACTTGGAACATATTTGGGTAGCATTGCCATGTAATATAAGGAGTCTAGGCATGAAGGCTGGTGACCTGCATGCAGTATTGGAGGCTTGGAGGAGGGAAATTGCTGGTATGGCAATATGGAACAATCACAAGAAGAGATGGAACATGGAGCTGCTTGGCATAGATTGTTCAGAGATGTAAGCATAAAGGGAGGGATGGAAGTGGAATAACAGTCTACATAACAGGGGACATGAGATGTGAGGTCAGAAGGTTGAAGAACACCAAATCATGAATGGCTAAAGGTAATGGGTTGGGTCAGAACCTAGATTAAGCACCCTGGCAGTTGAGGGAGTTAAGACAGGGGAATTGGGGAAAGCTGGTATACTAGTGGAGTGTATCATCCCTCAGTTGCAACAAAAGTGGAGAATAAGATGAGAGGAAAAAGAAATGTAGCAAAATGAATAATGTTCATAGGTATCTGAATATGCCAAAAACACACTGGGAAAGCCTAAGCACCAGGGTAGAGGGGAAGTTGCAGCTGACTAACATTTTGAACTGTGAGGTGTTTAACCAGATGGTATTGGGCTATACCAGAATGAATATAATTATGCATCTGGTCCTAACCAAGGGGGATGAGATATCCAGTTAAAGGGGGTCTATATCACAAGGTTGAAAACGAATAATAGTGAACGACCACAACTTCAAAAACACTGGAACTCAAAGTTGTTATTGTGGGGTCACACTACAGTGTAGATAGGGGTATTTGCCATTTCCTCACTGTAGTGTGATCTTGGAGTTGGTATATATGGGGGGTGCAGCCCCCCACAATTACAACTTTGAGTTCCGGTATTTTTGAAGTTGTTGTCATTTGCTATTATTAGCTTTCGACCATGTGATATAGACCCGTTAAAGGTGCCAATGGCTAACAGAGATCATGCTGTGTAGTTGACAGTTAGAGAAGGTAGGAACCCAAGGATAAAGTTAAAGGTGTGAGATTTTAAAGGAGTGCCTTATGTTGAGCTGGTGGACAGGCTGAAAGATGACTTAGTAGACTAGGAACAAAATAGATGGCTTAAACAAGATATGTGAATGGTTCAAGAATGTAGCAATTGGCTATGGATAAGGCTTTGAAGTGGAGCTGAAAAAAGCAGAGGTAGCCCATGTGGCTATACTAGATGCTCTAGCATTTGAGAGGGCAAAAAGATGGTACACAAGATGTGGACTGGAACTAGATGTGTAATGGAACAAAATATGGAACAGAAAAAGATGAGGAATAGAACAAGATGTGATATAGGTGATATGACAATGTGAGGTAGTGCCAGATATCCCAAGAGGAGTAGGGCAGTGGATTTGTAATATATGCCAGCACAGCTAGCTGGAGTTTTGTAAAGAATTATATGTCATTTGTATATCAAGCTGATTTGTAATATCATTTGTATATCAAGCTGCTCTGTACAGGTGCTTGTGTTTAGAATGTATCTATAAAGCTGCTTGTGTTAAAAGTGTACCAACAGTGGGTCCTGATGGACAGAAAAGAAATACACATGTAGATCAGACTATCAGACTAACTGGCTTTGAAGTGTTCTGGTGGCAGTATCTACCTTATAGTCTGGGCAGAGTGGGCATAGCTGGTAAATCTAAGCCAGCCTTTCTCAGGTGTGTGTGTGTGTGTGTGTGTGTGTGTGTGTGTGTGTGTGTGTGTGTGTGTGTGTGTGTGTGTGTGAAAATCAAATCTCTGAATGGATGTGTTATGTTATAATGTAACTGTTGAAATTAATATATTGCAACAGAGGATACTGGAAGAGAAGAGGTTAATCTCAGTCCAGCTAACTTTGAAAAATAGTATGAAATTAAATTACCTGGTTTAGGCCATTAATATTGTGTCTTACAGTGATTGCAGACAAAGACAAATTGTCTGTGAAGACCAGGACTAGGAATCCTACTGTATTGTCCTTAGGGGTGAACTAATTGCTATCCTGGAAGGGTTGAAGTTTTTGAAATGGATTTACAGTTTCCAGATGCTGTAACACATCTAGTAAAGCTCTATGTGTATGTATTATAGCACATATGTGCTAGATTCTGGTTCAGTTTCTAGTAAAGGGGCTAGTGTGGGAACAAGAATCAGTTGACCAGATGTGATGTCATTCTATAGCCAGCACTAAAATGATATTTAGGTATTAGTGAGAGATGTCACTTAGCTCTCAGCAGTCTTCTTTTCAAACCTGACAAAAAGGATCAGTCACCCACTTCATCTTGCCTTGCTTTAGTAAGTAAACAAGGAATAGTAATTCTTTATATCAGTCAGGAAAATGTAGTAAGATTAGTTAAGTACTATTTTTCTATATCTGTGTGAATCTAGACATTTGTGTTATTTTTAATATTTTCTGTGACTGAAACTGTTGTTTATAGTAAAAAGATATTTAGTATTTTCATGTTCTATTTATTATTAAACATGTTTAAGCTTTTCATTGTGGCTGGTCATTTAGAGAATAGTTTAACCTTTGAGTGTACTTATATTTATTTGGTGACACTGTGACCACTCCTGAAAGCCTTGCTGCATTGGTCAAACACTACAATTTGTATTAGTATCAATTTTACTCAGTATAATTGAGTACCCTTGTAACAGCCTTAGAGTAACTGGCTTTGGAGTGTTCTGGTGGCAGTATCTACCTTATAGTCTGGGCAGAGTGGGCATAGCTGGTAAATCTAAGCCAGCCTTTCTCAGGTGAGTGTGTGTGTGTGTGTGTGTGTGTGTGTGTGTGTGTGTGTGTGTGTGTGTGTGTGTGTGTGTGTGTGTGAAAATCAAATCTCTGAGTGGATGTGTTAGCTACTTGGAGCAGGGACACAGAGCACTGATTTCACAGAGAGGGTGGTAGAGGACTTGGCTTGGAACACTCAGCTGAGGACTCAATTCTGCAGCTGTGTCAATTGCGGGGTCCTATTTGTGGTTTGGAGAGAGAAACCCAGCTCCAGGATGGAGTGGGTTTCCTGTGTGATCTTAAGGGAAATTGTGCTTGGTGCAGAGAGCTGAATCTGAAATTAGTGTGTGTATCTATTTTGTTCCAAGTAAACATCCCTCACTGGTGTCAGTAGTGAGCATTAAGGCTCCTTGATTACTGGCCCAGAGGAGGGATGTCACAGGGTAAAATACAGAATTAGCAAAATATGGACTGAAGCAAGATAAGGAATGGAGGATCTGGAAAGGTGGAGGAAGTAAAGGCCAGCAAAGGCACAGACTTGCATCAAAGGAGGTGTATAAGAACAATAATTGATGTTAGGACAGCAACAACATAAGCTAAAAAGGATTTGACAGAAGGGACCACAATGGTGAGAAAGGGTAACTTAGCTTACATAGCAGGTTCAATGAAGGCAGGGGAAGATATGGCCAGGTTGAGAAGAGATGTCATGTCGATCATGAACAACAAAAATAAAGCAGACTTACTGAATGGATTTCTCTTCACTCCTTACAAGAGAAAGCAAGGGAAGGTTTTCTCCTGGAAAAAATGGTACAGTAGAGTGGGGATAATGGTAGAGAGACACTAGAAAAAAGAAGAAGGAGACTGAAATAGAACTGGCATTCCAGAGGGGTGATAAAGAACAGAAACCAGATTGGATGCCTCCCAGATTCCTCAGGAGTCTTGCCAGTGTACTAGCAGGTTCCATGGTAGAAGTTTTCAATAGGTCACTGACCACAGCAAATGTGTATGAAAACGGCAAGGCAGTAAGTGTGGTACTTTGGAAAGGGAGTAAGTCAGGTGAAACAAGAAAAAAAATCAAGAAACTGCACTGGCAGGGAAAGCCAAGGAGAAACATATTGGAGAAGGTTGGTCTGGTTCTTCTGTGACAAAATTCTCCAGAACAACAACAACCAACTTGGGTCAGTGGTCAAAAGAAGATGTCAGTGAAACCTGATGCAGTTTTACAGTTGGGTTTATAAAATTAAGGAAGCACCAGTAGATATGGTCTGTCTAGACTTCACCAAGTTTTTTTTGACTTGGCACCACATGGGAAGTTGCTAAGAAAAATGGAGGTCCTTGTGATAGGATCAGGACTAAACGTGAATTGCCTCATATTTAAGTAGTAGGACAAAGAGGGATGTGATGAGAGGGACAATGATGTGAATGTAGAAAGTGACTTTATGCAACATTGTAGAGAAATTTCTCTCCACTGCTATCCCCACTCTGCTGTATCTGTACCTTCAGTGTCTTCATTTCCGGCATAGCTGAGGGAAGCAAGAAATATTATCAACCTTTCTTCAGTTCACAAAAATGTATGTGCAGCAATCAAAGAAGGGGTGGATGAGACTTTGGAAGGATTTCAAAAGAGTGACAATGTGGGATGAAAGGAGGCAATTGATACTCATTGTAGACAAATGGAACATACTGCATTTGGGCTGTGGCAACCCTCACATAAGGTATCAGCTGAATAAGTTTAATTAATGTAACAGAGCAGAAAAATGACCTGGTGGTTGTTGGTTACACATGGATTGGACCACCAAGATCAGAGTAAGTGGGCAGTGGATCTGGAAGTGAAACGTCTGGATGATAGACTCCAGAAGATAGAGCACTCACTCTACAGAACGCTGGTCAGTCCATACCTTGAGTACTATGTGCAGTTGTTGAGGCCATATGAGGACTACAACACTAGACTACTGGAAAGCATTTAGAGGAAAGTTACCAAAAGGCTAGATGGAATGGAGGGAAAGAATATGACAAAAGACTAGAGAATCTAGAGCCCTTCTTACTAGAGACCAGAAGATATTGCGGGGGCATGATAGTGGTGAATAAAATCATGTCAGGAAGATGTGAAGAGGTCATACTGAACAGCAAGGACAGATGGTGAAAAATGGTGAAGAGGTAGCAGACTGTAGAGAGCAGATGCTTCCTGGATTTGTGAAATTGTTTCTTCATGGAGAGGTTAAGATCCTATGGAATGGACTACCTCAATGTGTAGAAGAGAAGGAATCTATGAGCTCATTCAAAAGGAGATGGGAGTTGTGGAGAAGGGAAGGAGGGTTTGGGTGAAGATAGGAAGATGGGGAGGCAGAATCCTGAATAAAGACTAGAGAAGCTTACTGTCACTTCCTGCCAATAGACAAAATGAAATATGGTATAATGTAATATAATGCTTTGTGATGTAATGTATTGTAATGCAATTTAATGTGACATAATGTAATGAAAAATAGCATAACATTGTATAATGTAAGTAATATACTGTAATGTAGTGTAATGTGATATCACATAATGTAATATAAAGTGATGTAATATTATGTAGTATAATGTAATGTAAGGTATATACAAATGCAGCACCTCATATCATATCATATCACCTAAATGCAACTAACCATCACCTTTGGGGTCTAGTTCATGTTGTCGTAAGCTGATAATATCGAATATGATATTGTCGGCACGACAATGTTGAAAGTTCAGAACATTGCGCAGGTAAATGGAAATCTCCGTAAGGAGGAGATTTCCATTTACCTCAATGTAGTGTGGTCTCAGAGTTGGTATATTTAAGTAGGGGGGGTGCGTGGGGCACAGCTCCCCACATGGGGGGTGCAGGGGAGCTTGCCCCCCTGCCTACGCTAGTTAGTTTCTTTTTTTTTATTGATTTATTTTTTTTGCATTATTCTATATTTTACTACTTCGATCAATAAAGTTCAACCTTTATTGATTCCATGTAAAATTTCATACATACATCTTAATATCTCACCAGTATGTATGTTTGTATTTACGTATGTGTGTATTGACTTGACAGTAACTTTGTATATGCTATCAACCCACTGCAGATATCACATATATACATGTTACACTTGCTTACACCATGAAATACTATTCTCTACTTTTATACTTCCTTTCATGTTGGCTACTTGAAACCCAGACTTGACCATAGCTACTTTTTGTATACCTCTGACCCTACTCCACCTAATAGCACAATGTCTAAGTAAGTCATCTCACGTCCTTAACACCCACAACCTGGAAATCAACCTGGACATATGTATCTAGACTTCATTAATTGCTTTTTTTCTAATTTATTTTCCTTAACCTGTCTTGATTGGCATGCTTATTTCATTACAATATAAAATATATATTGTATTTTTACTTCTGTATTTGTAGTTTTCTGTTTCTCCCATGTGTTTGAACTTTACAGTATACCTTCTTGTACTTGTACAACTTGCTTTGTTATCTTAGTGCAACTTGGACTGGGTATGAAATTAGTCAGTGTGATCAGTGCTTTACTCCAGTAAACAAGCATAAAACATAAATAACTTAATGTTTGCAAGAGTCAAAAGAAGGGCCCTCACATAAATAAAGTAAACTCAATTCATAAATAGTTGACATTGTTGGGGTAAAGCACTTGATGAAGTTAATAAACTTGAAGAATTAACTCCACCACTAATTTTTTTTTTTTTTTTAACATTTGTTGACCGGGAAAGACTGACTAGGTTCCACAGAGCCTGTTTTCAGCAGAGGCCCAGGGAGAAACACTCCAGATGCATGTCTTTGGAATGTGGGAGGAAACTGGAGTACCCAGAGGAAACCCACGTGAACACAGGAAGAACATGCAAACTCCACACAGAAGGCACCCCAGCCAAGAATCGAACCGGAGAACCTCTTGCTGTGAGGCGACAGCATTAACCGCTGCACCACTGTGCCACCCGATACTGAAATTAAAAAAACACATCTTCCAAAAGCAACAGGTATAAATGTAAGCTGCCCAAAAGTTGTGTTTTTAAATCAGGATTCTCTGTAACAAGACAGGCAGTTGTTGACCATCTGTAAGCAGACCATATAAAAGCAGTAAGATGTTTTTTTTCCCCTCAGTAGTTATGAGGGCATGACTACCAAAGAAAATCCCTACCACTCTGTGAATGTCACCAATCCTGCTTCAGCAGTTCCATGAGGGTCTTGGTCTTCTGTTCAAAGATGACCTCTTATAATGGACAGAGTAGATTAAAACTGACCTAATGCACATTCAGAAAGTTTTAAAATTATGTTTTTTTCTGTGTGATCTTTCTCCCTCCATACCTCATTTATGGTCTTGTGCCCCCTCCACCACTGGTGTTTATTATAATTGATTCCTGGATTGTCACAGTGTGATATTCATCTTTGACTGTGTTTAGAAAACTTTCTGACTGGTATGCTGAATTACAAATTTGGGTAGATTTGTTTCAGCCAGGCATCTTATTTACTTACTGTAATGTTTGTACAAGATCAGAGTCATTTTGTGGTGGTAGTGTGTCCAGGTGACAGTCAGGAAAACAGTATATGTTATTAAAGAGGGTCAATAACATAAAAGCAAACATATTATAACTCCTTGAGGAAGTCTGGGTATCACTTGTGCCAGTTAAGAGCAATAAAAACTGCTATTGTATGGAAGTGTCTATGCTATAGTAAAGAATAGCAATGCTTTTGTTATGTACATGTAAATGGATGTGCGTCAGCAGTTAATTGCACTTAAGCTTATATCAAAGATATGAGCTAAGCTCTTAAATGAATGCTGTCAATGGTTCAGTAAATTAAGTAAAACCTAGAAAACATAAGTTAACTAACTTGGCAAAGGCTTGGAGATACTATTTAACCATACTGATCTATAAAGTGAAAAAAAAACAGTGAATGTTTAACACAAATTCTATGAATTAAGAAACAAAAGCACTTCATATATGAAAGTAACTGAATATGTATGTCAGAAAAGAATGAAATATTTCAAACTTAGTAAATCAGGCAGAAAATAGTTATGTTAAATGGGAGTTAAAGCTAAGTAGGAATGGAGCTTATCCAAGCAGAAGAAAGTCCAGTGCTTTAGACTTGATAGGTAGCAGAGAAAAATGAGATTTGGAAATAACCTTAAAAATGTAGCTAAGTCTTTAGGACAAAGTGCACTAAAGGATAAGGTGTGATGGGTTGTGTAAGGCGTAGTGCACAGAAAAACAAAAATTAAAACAGATGAGTAAAGACATCCCCCCCTCTCTCTGTAACCAGTTTATGAGATATATGTTGCTCTTTGAATTCCTTCCTTCTTGTCAATACTGTTTTGGAGAAGTGCCTCCCAGAAATATATACATTATTTCCAAGATGGCATCGGCTGTCTGTGAAGTGGCAATGACTTAATGTTTTCTATTGCAGATGGCTCTACCAGTGCATTCAGTAACTTCAAGCAGCCTTTCTGACATGACATACCTTCGAGTAAAACTTAGCATGTTCATTGCAGGCCCTTTTTCACCTTAATTGCTGCTGTTGTTTTCCCATTGTTTGTGTAGTCCCCTCAGTACATATAGCAAATAATGTTAGCATTTAACAATTATAGGCTCAGAGGTAGGTACCAAGCATGCAGTCCAGGAGACTATTAAGGACCCTAAGAAAAATTAGTAAGTGACCCAAAACACTGTCTGGTTGAATGACTTAATCAAAATCTCACAGTAGGCAAATAATTGTGGAAAGATTCAAACTATTTACCCTTTGCACAGTTAGCAACTGTTTAATAACTTAAAGTTTTAGTGCTCTGCTCTATCTGCTAGAGGACACATTTTAATAATATTAACAATGCCAATCTAATGGTTATACTCAGAAAGTTAAAAATGCTTACAGAGTTATCCAAGAAAATATTTTTTTCTTAAAACTGTAACGGTATTAAAACATTGGATATAAAATAATGCTAAATAAATGTATGACATACATACATGAATAAATAGACACCTATGAAATCCAGATAATACTTTCAAGTAATAAATCAAAGTCAGTACATTAACTTTTATTGTGCATGTCCAAGTCAGAGTAAAAACAGCCAAACTTTTCTTTCTCAATGTAGACAATCCCCAGGATTCAGCAAGCTCTGCACAGTGTGCAGGAATAGTGCAAGAGCTGCTGCATGCAATATGGCCGGTGAGCGATCCAGGAACTAGCTCCCAGGACGTGCACGAGTGCTCCTACACTATTCCTGCACAGACACCAGTGCTATATGCTAATTACCCTATTTGCTGGTGAAAACCATGCAAATGAGGTGAATTAGCAATCCAGGAAGCAGGCAGGCATCTGTGCAGGAATAGTGTAACCTGCAAAAATGTATTTGGTTACTAACCAAATACATTTCTACAAATTACAAAACGGAGACATGACAGCTTCAAAGAAAGCATGTATTTAATGTAGTAGGCATGCCAATGGCCAAATATATGGCCATTGGCATGGGAAATAGTTGCAAAATTATAAAAAAATAATTTTTATTTTTTTTTGGATGATTTCGGCTGTTTAAGCGTAGGGCAGTGGTGTGCAAATGGGATCATCCCAAAAATATAAAAAAAAAGTTGGAAATAAGCTTTTAAACCCATATCAGCATTTTGCCATGATTGTCAATGGCATGCATAAGACAACAATACCAGGGAATAGTGGTTGCTAAGGGGGAAGACCCAGTGTGAGTGTGGTAACCATGAAATAGCATTCTGTTGTATGCAAATGAGGGGATTGATACTGAATCATAGAATTCCTCTCAGTGTTAGCTTGCACCCAACTGTGTAGGTGCAGCAACACCATGGTATAAGAGGTAAATTACCTCATAAGGGGGAGTGTCATGCATGTTGTAAGCTTATTGGAGCTCTGTGGCCCATGTTTACCCTTAGCTAAGCACAGCTAAGGAAGGGGGGTATGTCTGAGGCTGCCTAGCAGTGTTTACATTGACTAAACCAGTGTGCGCGCGCCACGCACCGGGTTTTAAACCAAAACAAAACACACAAAATAGCAGCTCTGTTCACATCTGAGCACTGGGTATGGCCAGCGCACCTTGGGGCTCAAACGGGTAGGCAATGGGAAGGGAAAACAGCAGTAGAAAGGCAATCAAGGAGAACTAGCATAACGGGCAGGTGAAGTGCATCAGAATCAGCCAACTACACAGGCAGCAGCCCAGCCCAGCACACTACTATAAACTATGCAAACACCCTTCACTCTGGCTTTTCCCACAAACTCTACACCACCTGTGTACACAGACAGGGAAATTTTACCTGACAAAATTAACAAAATGTTAGGGGCTGCTGTTGCTCTCATACATCAATATGTGGAAGAGAGTGAGGGTGGTGAGGATGTGAATGCTGATAACCAATCCACAGTGAGCAGAAGGAGAAGATTGTACAGACCCATTGTAACCCACCAGGGCCTACATGAGCTGGAGATAGTGGAGAGCTATAGGGTGGACAGGGACATTTTACAGCAAATTGTTGAAATGTGCCAGCCATACGTCACACACAGAACCAACAGAGGGGTACCCATCCCAGTGGATACCAAGGTATGTGTAGGATTAAGAATACTAGCCACAGGTACCATCCAAAGGCCAACTGGGGATATCATGGGGATCTCACAGGCTTCAGCAAACAGGGTACTCCACCAGTTCCTGGATGCCATGTTTGCACATGCCGGTGAGCACATATATTTCCTCAACACCCGTTAGGCGTTGAACAGCAATATGTGTCTCTTCCACCAAATTGCAGAATACCCTGAGGTAGTGGGTGCTATAGACTGCACACACATACACATCAAAGCACCACCTGGTGAGTAGGGTAGGGTCTACATAAACTGCAAGGGCTTCCCCTCCATCAGCTGCCAGGTCGTGTGCAATGCCCCAGGCATTATCTTGATTGTGTGTGCTGGCAGCCCTGGAAGCTATCACGACTCCCACATCTGGCATGTGACACAGCTGTACCAGAAATTTGCCAGTGGGGGCATCCCATATGGCTACCTAGTGGGGGATGCTGGTTACACACTGGAGCCATGGCTGATGACAGCCATCAGAAATGCACACACACCCGAACAAGAACTCCATAATGAGGCACACGCATAAACTATTATCATAGTAGAGCGTGTGTTTGGGATGCTCAAGTCACGGTTCTGCTACCTGGACATATCCGGTGGAGCCTTGCAGTACTATCCAGCTATGTGTACCAAATATTCATTGTATGTGCCATGCTGCACAATATGATCCTGCAGAATCAGCTGCAGCAGAAACAGCATGGGGCAGGGCCACACAGCCCCCCACCATTGCCAAGGCCATCACAGGCACAGAGGGACTCAGAAGAGGAACAACCTGAGCCTGCCCATGTAAGCAGAAGGAGGCGTGCCCAGTATGTTCAGGCTTTGGCAAAGAGGCAATGCAGAGCACATGCACTGACACGGTAGGGACCCAGGGAATTACACCTTTCTCTGACTCGCACATACAGTAAAAGGGATGCCAAACATGACACTACCTGTGCTTTACCATGTATAAGGAGTGTACTATATGCATCCAACATTGTCAGCCCTTCAACACCATCATCAGTACTGGCACAGCCACAAGGTAAGTCACTCTTCCTATCAATTGCTGAATGGAGTAGTATGTTCTGCTAGTTGTATCTATGGTATGGATATGAGCATGCAAGTGAATCGGGTAGCTGAATGGGATGGCAGCAGATAGTGGACACCTATATGGTCAGCATGAAATCCATAGCAAATACTGGTGTCAACAAAGTAGGCAGTATTAGACAAGGTGACAAATCCCACAGCAGTACATGTGGTGGCCCAAATGTGTGCCCAAAGGACACACACATGCATGTCAGTGAGGCTCACATACCCAACACCAGCCTCAGCCAGCAGGACAGGTGCAGATGACCATATAGAAAGGCTGTACTAAGGCCTCCAACTGATGGCAATGGTGAATAGCCCCCCTCCAGACCTACACAGACAGACTACAACAGGTCTGGCAGTTGTATGTTAGTTCTGAAGGGTAAGATATCTGAAACTGACATGTAGGTCAATAAAACCTAAGATCTGTACTCTACTGATATGCCTCTAGTCTGCATGATAGGTCAGAATACAAAACAAAATGGAAGCCAACAGAGTACCTGAAATACCAGTACAGTCATAGCAAATGTTTACAGTTGTCAGATGTGCCCCCCCCCACAGTCCTATGTAGAAATGCAGTAACATGTACATGTGGGTTTAATAACAGTGGAGCACAGATTACCTGAGCTGTCCCAATTTACATGATAGATTGTTGCATGTGTACAATATGCAGGGATCTGTGTGTTAGGTTGTTGTGTGTTCAATATTGTGTGGAACTGGTCAGCATGTAGGCATGGACAGTTGTGTCTCGGTGGCCTATGGCCAGTACTGTTGATGACATGGCCATGTTCCGACAACTTCAGTGTCAACCACAATGCATCTCAGCAATACTCATGTCAGCAGTCATCCATACTCACTGTCCAGATGTCAATATCTATCACTGTCTGAAAGATGGACATACCATGAATGTGGGCCCAGACATACACACAGTACAGAGGTGGAAGTACCCTAGACAGAGTACATAAAATGTAACTGTCAACTGCACACACCTTTGGAATTGTACATACAGGTTAGCAGCATAATAGTTGTCTGTGTAGTATGAAATACTGATGTAGTCTGGCCAATCACTGGCAGATCACAAAAGGCACAGTTATGAAGTAATGAAAGACTTCCTATGTCCCCGCACAAGGCAGCATAAGGGGAATGTCCCAGGCGTATCTGTGTGTCATCTGCAAGAAGCTTCCACTTCACACATGCAATCAGCTCACCCCACCATCAGCCACAGGTTTATCACAGGTCATACACTGCTTTTGGGAATGAGTACAGTATGACCCCCACTTCTGTATGGGAATACCCACAGAATGCAGCAGCCGAAGAGGTGTCACATGCAGGTGTGTCCCTAGCTGAAAGCAGCACCCTGCCAGCATACAGACCAATGGATTAATATGGACAGGAACTTCTGCCATTAACACCTCACACACTTACCCTGTCACCCCAGGGGAATCCAGTGGCTTTCAGCATGGAATGTAGGAGTCACAAAATGCACTGACCTGCTACAGATGGCCTGCATCACTATCAAATGCCCTACAGTCCTCTTGTGCCTCTCCAGTACTGCCAATGTATTTTATCTCATGGGGTCCCAACTAACAACATAACACAGTCCACAGGACACAAATGCAAGGCCATGTTGACAAATCCCAGTAGCATGCCCACCATGTCCTACTGCATGAACTGTGGATCAACCCCTAAATACCTCTGGGATGAAGGGACAACTATAGGGATACTTCTCAGATATCACTCGCATAATGTTAGGAAGAGGATAGAATAACAGAGTGGGGAGGTGTGGAAGCATGGATATCATGGAGTGTGTGAAGTCTGAAATTCTGATGTGTGACCATACTACCCCTGCCTGAAAACCCAGTAATGGGTGGCTACAAACCTGCTTGTAAACCACAATGTGAAGGGGAACTGACCAAATATATGAGCCCTGCCTCTGGGTAACCTGGGTGAATCTGTACAGCTGAGCAGTATGGCCACAGCAGGATATGGCCATTCTGTTACATCAATATATGTACAAGCAAGGGAGCTTCAGCCACCACAGTACCAAGGTCCTGGATCATTTACACAGAGCCATCAGCAAGTGTCTGCAGCTACCACACCAGAATGGCACGAGTGTGCAAGAATATGTAGGCTGCAGACCACAATACTGGACACAGCTTCATTCATCTTGTATTTCCCAGGAATTAAATGTGAGAAAATAAGTATATCTGTCAGTAGTTGATGACATAATACATCACAGTGTAACACAGTACATATGTCTGAATATCTCTGCTAACACCAACCATGTAACACAAGCAGCACAGACACAATAGTTAACAGTATCCCACTATCTTTTACCCATTGTGACTCCATATTGTCAACCTATCCACAGATATCCTTCAGAAACAGGTTGCTAGCTGTAGGTGTAGAACACCAAATCCTGGACTGGAGTACAACCTACCTGGAATGGATTCGCACACTCAATACGGTAGGTCATACTGGGCATGCTCATACACTTAGAGAAATAAAGCTCATGTCTGACAACAGAGAAATGAAGCCGATGTCTGGCAACACAGTTGAGTATACATATCTGCCAGTCAGAGATGTCTGTGTACACACACCACATTGCACACCATTCATGCTTTGCACACACATTGGATAGGAATACTCAGACATATCCAAGGCCAGCACACTATAATATGTCAAACATACACACACAGAGATGTGGGGATGAGAGAGACAGACAGTGACAGAGAGAACTTCATCATGTGGCCTGTCTCACCCACCACACATCCATTTGGCCAATATCACATGACGTGCTGAAGCCAATCACTGTAGACATTGCTTTTGGTAGCCCTCCATCCAATATTGTCTGTGGTGCTTATGATAACTGTGTAACTCAATAGTACAAATTAGTATTCATCTAGCATTTGCATACCCAGTCCTGTCAAATGTAAAGTTGTGTGTGACAGAGTGTTGTGTGTGTGTGTGTGTTTCCAGAGGAATGGTTTATGGCCTATTCACACACACTGCTCTTCCAATTTCCCATGTTAGCACTGCTGATGATGTCAGTCACCTTGAAATAACCCTCTGGCCATATCTCAGCCATATAAGCTGTGTGGCACTTGTGATACATGTGTAATACTATAGTGCAGAAAAATAGATAGGTAGGAATTCTAATCCCAAACATGGTAATTTTGAAACTGTGTGTGTGTGTGTGTGTGTGTGTGTGTGTGTGTGTGTGTGTGTGTGTGTGTGTGTGTGTGTGTGTGTGTGTGTGAGACAGTCACTACACCTCCCATTTGCCCTACTTTAGCAAGCCTGCTGATGTCACTTACCTTGAAATAACCCTTTGGACAAGTGCCAGCCCCATGAGCTCCATGACACTTGCGATAAATGTGTGATGCTATAGTGTAGCATACTAGTTAGGTAGGAGTTATAATCCCAGACATGGCAACTGTGAAACTGTGTGTGTGTGTGTGTGTGTGTGTGTGTGTGTGTGTGTGTGTGTGTGTGTGTGTGTGTGTGTGTGTGTGTGTGTGTGTGTGTAGATGTATGATTTTGAGGCTATTCACAGTGACTACACCTCCCATTGCCATACTTTAGCAAGCCTGCTGTTGTCAGTCACCTTGAAATAACCCTTTGAGCAAGTGCCAGCCCTATAAGCTCCATGGCACTTGCAATGACTGTGTAATACTATAGTGTAGCATACTAGTTAGATAGCAGTTCTAATCTCAAACATAACAACTGTGAAACTATGTGTGTTTGTGTGAGAGAGTGCGTGTGTCTTTGATAATGCCTGATTTTATGGACATTCACACTTAATACTCTCCGCTTACTCCTCCTTTAGCACTGCTGCTGATGTTAGTCATCTTCAAAGATACCTGTGGAGAGCTGTCAAACATATAAGCTCCGTGACACTTGCGATAACTGAGTAATACTATAGTGTAACATACTAATTAGGTAGGAGTTCTTATCCCAGACATGGCAACTGTAAAACTGTGTGTGTTGATGTAAGAGAGTGTGCTTCTTTGATAATAAGTGATTTTATGGACATGCACACTTACTACTCTCCTCTTACCCCTCCTTTAGCACTGCTGCCAATGTTAGTCACCTTCAAAGATGCCTGTGGAGAGTTCTCCAACATATAAGCTCCATGGTGCTTGCGATAACTGTGTAATAATATAGTGTAGGATACTAGTTAGGTATGAGTTCTCATCCCAGACATAGCAACTAATAACTGTGTATGTTTGTGTGAGAGAGTGTGTGTATGTCTTTGATAATACTTGATTTTATGGACATTCACACTTACTACTCTCCCCTTACTCCTCCTTTAGCACTGCTGCTGATGTTAGCCACCTTCAAAGATACCTGTGGAGAGCTCTCCAACATGTAAGTTCCATGGTACATACCATAAATGTGGAACAATGTAGTAGCAGTAACTACATAAATATGGGTTTGAATCTCATCTGTGGCAAGTCTTTGTGCGTGTACATATGTATGTGTGTACCTCAAAGATTTTGGCCCCATTTACACCCAGTACACATGTCAGAGCCTGACTTTAGCAGTCCTGCAGATATCATCCACCTTAGAAGTACCTGTTGCCAATCCTAAATCATGTCACGTCAGTGGTGCATGTGGTAAATGTGTAACATAATGGTCCATACAGATTGTTAGACAGAGGTTTGAACCTCACCCCTGGCAAATGTGTATGTAGGGTAAAATTACTTTTGGGATCTCTCGCCTACTACATCACCCAATGCCAGTATTTACAAGGGCTGGTGATGTTCCTCACCTTAGAAGTACCTTGGGACAACATCCATCCTATAAGCTCTTTGTCACGTGCAATAAATCTGGTACACTACAGTAGCAATACATAGCTAGGTAGGGGATTGAATCTCAGTGTGTGTCTGTCATCAGTATTCTGTGTGGAAGTTGCTGTGATTGTGTAATAACAGGATCCATTGTGGGGTGGGTTTTGCTAAATTATTATGTTGAGAACCTAGTATATGTCACAATGTTCACCTTACAAGGACAAGAGATGTCAAACACTGAAGAGGCTGGTGCAGACAATCCATAGCCCTGCATGTGACATTATGGATTGGTGAACAATATAGGCAATCCTTCTATTACTCAGAAAACACTCTCCACCCACGTCTCATACACAAACACACTTGGCTAGGCAACAGCCATTATATTGGTAGTTCCCTGCATATTGCCTTACAGATAGTAACCACAGTGTGATTGCAGTGGACTACATGCCTGTTGACCACAACAGTGCCACTGATGTCAGAAAGTACTTTAATGTGTTACATCTCCTGACTGAGTGTGTGTTATCCAGCAAGTAAAAGGACATAGCACCTTGTTCCGTCCCTGAAGTAGGCAAATAAATGCTTACAATGGCCCTTTTTTTATGTTCTCCATTGGACACCTGTAACAACTGTAGAGTCTGCAAACGTAACCTGGTTTACCTTTATAAGTGCGTTATGCACTTGGGTGAATCCACTTTGTGCGAAAGGAGGTGTCCAAATTGGCAAAACCTCAAAAACATTGTCCGAATGTGCAATGGGTGAATGCACATTGGCATTCACTCATTGCAGATTCGACATTGTGGGTGCGGATTGCACTATGGCGGGGATCGGGAAATGATCCCTTTCCCCACTGTAGTGCAATCTCGGAGTTAGTATATTAAAGTGGGAGGTGTGGGGTGGTACAGGGGGGCTTACCCCCTGCATTACAATTTGTCTTCAACATTTTAGTTTGAAAATCAGTGAATCTGCTGTTAGATTTGCTGATTTTATAACTACTGAGAATGTCGAAGTCTAAAATTCACTCATTTGGCTCGTCCAAATGCAAGATCGATATTGTCATTTCTGACAATATGAAGGTAAACCATGTAACCCACAAAGGGAATACCATGCCTTATACACATGCCCTGTATGGACAGATGCCACTAACTCCACTGAATACTTGTATCATGCTGTCAATGTAGGTGCAAGCACAACCTCAGTTACATAGCCAGGTCTCCCCAAATGAGGTCAGGAATGCTTTATCAGAAGATGACAATCTGACCACACAACATGCCCAAGAGACCTCAAGTACACTTCCACACATCAAAGAACATGTGTGTGGAACATGTGCACAACCTAGACACTGTCCATGTTATGGAATATGGATCACATACAATGGAAGCTGTGTATATCACTGGCCACCCACAATAGTAACCCAGACAATTGGATGGTGGATACAATACCCACCCCTGAGGACCACTCCAGGGACTACACCCCTCAGCCACACTGGAGACTACTGTCATGTGGCCTGATGCCAAGGTATTCCTTTTGCCTAGCCTTGAACAGCCTTCTTGCCCATTCAGCTACTACACACTTGTAAAGCAATGAACCTATGCATCTCAGTACTGGCAAATATGTGTGTGTGTGTGTGTGTGTGTGTGTGTGTGTGTGTGTGTGTGTGTGTGTGTGTGTGCACGTGTGATGAATGATTTTGAAGACATTCACAATCACTACACCTCCCATTGCCCTACTTTAGCACACCTGCTGATATCATTCACCTTGAAATAACCCTTTGGCCATGTTTCAGTCCTATAAGCTCTGTGGCACTTGTGATAACTATATAATACTGTAGTGTAGCAAATTAGTTAGGTAAATGTTCTAATCATGATCCTGCCTACTGTGATAATGAGTGTGTGTGTGTGTGTGTGTGTGTGTGTGTGTGTGTGTGTGTGTGTGTGTGTGTGTAGATGTATGATTTCGAGGTGATTCACAGTCACTACACCTCCCATTGCCCTAATTTAGCAAGCCTGCTGATGTCAGTCACCTTGAAATAACCATTTGGACAAGTGCCAGCCCTATAAGCTCCATGGCGCTTGCGATGACTGTGTAATACTAAAGTGTAGCATACTAGTTAGATAGGAGTTCTAATCCCAAACATGGCAACTGTGAAACTATGTGTGTTTGTGTGAGAGAGTGTGTGTGTGTCTTTGATAATACCTGATTTTATGGACATTCACACTTACTACTCTCCCCTTACCCCTCCTTTAGCACTGCTGCTGATGTTAATCATCTTCAAAGATACCTGTGGAAAGCTGTCCAACATATAAGTTCCATGGCACTTGCGATAACTGTGTAATAATATAGTGTAGCATACTAGTTAGGTATGAGATCCAATCCCAGACATAGCAACTGTGAAACTGTGTGTGTTTGTGTGAGAGTGTGTGTGTGTCTTTGATAATACCTGATTTTATGGACATTCACACTTCCTACTCTCCGCTTACCCCTCCTTTAGCACTGCTGCTGATGTTAGTCATCTTCAAAGATACCTGCTGAGAGCTCTCCAACATGTAAGCTCCATGGCACTTGCCATAAATTGGAACAATTTAGTAGCAGTAACAACATAGATATGGGTTTGAATCTCATCTGTGACAAGTGTTTGTGTGTGCACATATGTATGTGTGTAATTCAAAGATTTTTGCCCCATTTACACCCAGATCCTGACTTTAGCAGTCATGCAGATCTCATCCACCTTAGAAGTGCCTGTTGCCAACCCTAAACCATGTCACGTCAGTGGTGCATGTGGTAAATGTGTAACATAATGGTCCATACAGATTGTTAGACAAAGGTTTGAACCTCACCTCTGGCAAATGTGTGGGTAGGGTAAAATTATTTTTGGGATCTCTCACCTACTACATCACCCAATGCCAGTATTTACAAGGGCCGGTGATGTTCCTCACCTTAAAAGTACCTTGGGACAACATCCATCCTATAAGCTCTTTGACACGTGCAATAAATCTGGTACATTATAGTAGCAATACATAGCTAGGCAGGGGTTTGAATCTCAGTACTGGCAAGTATGTGTGTGTGTGTGTGTGTGTGTGTGTGTGTGTGTGTGTGTGTGTGTGTGTGTGTGTGTGTGTGTGTGTGTGTGTGTGTCTGTCATCAGTATCCTGTGTGGAAGTTGTTGTGATTGTGTAATAACAGGATCCATTGTTGGGTGGGTTTTACTAAATTATTATGTTGAGAACCTAGTATATGTCACAATGTTAACCTTACAAGGACAAGAGATGTCAAATACTGGAGAGGCTGGTGCAGACAATCCATAGCCCTACATGTGACATTATGGATTGGTGAACAATATAGGCAATCCTTCTATTACTCAGAGAACACTCTCCACCCATGTCTCATACACAAACACACTTGACTAGGCAACAACTACTATATTGGTAGTTCCCTGCATATTGCCTCACAGATAGTAACCACAGTGTGATTGCAGTGGACTACGTGCCTGTTGACCACAACAGTGCCACTGACATCAGAAACTAATTTAATGTGTTACATCTCCTGACTGAGTGTGTGTTATCCAGCAAGTAAAAAGACATGGCACCTTGTTCCATCCCCGAAGTAGGCAAATAACTGCTTACAGTGGCCCTTTTTTTTATGTTCTCCACTGGACACCTGCAACAATTGTAGAGTCTGCAAATATAACCTGGTTTACCTTCATAAGTGTGTTATGCTCTCAGGTGAATCCACTTTGTGCGAAAGGAGGTGTCCAAATTGGCAAAACCTCAAAAAACATTGTCCAAATGTGCAATGGGTGAATGCACATTGGCATTCACTCATTGCAGATTCGACATTGTGGGTGCGGATTGCACTATGGCGGGGATTGGAAAATGATCCCTTTCCCCACTGTAGTGCGATCCCGGAGTTAATATATTAAAGTGGGAGGGGTATGTGGGGTGCAGGGAGGCTTGCCACACTGCACTGTGATGCGTCTTCGACATTTTAGTTTGAAATTTAGCTAATGTGCTGTTAGAGTTGCTGATTTTCGAACTGCTGAGAATGTATAAGTTTAAAATTCGCTCATTTGGCTTGCCCAAATGCAAGATCGATACTGTCATTTCCTTCAATATAAAGGTAAACCACATAACCCACAAAGGGAATGCCATGCCTTATACACATGCCCTGTATGGACAGATGCCACTAACTCCATTGAATACCTGTATCATGTTGTCAATGTAGGTGCAAGCACATCCTCAGTTACATAGCCAGGTCTCCCCAAATGAGGTCAGGAATGCTTTATCAGAAGACAACAATCTGACCTCACAACATGCTTCGGAGACCTGAAGTACACTTCCACACATCAAAGAACATGTGTGTGGAACATGGGCACAACCCAGACACTAGTAGGTAAATAACTCAGGCAAGCATCGACAGAGTGAGAAATAACATCCAATGTGTAAAAAATCCAAGCAATCCGGTCTTCTGAAACAGATAAATCAGTTTATTGCACAGATGATCGTGGTTCATCTGTGCAATAAACTGATTTATCTGTTTCAGAAGACCGGATTGCTTGGATTTTTTACACATTGGATGTTATTTCTCACTCTGTCGACGCTTGCCTGAGTTATTTACCTACTTATTTATCTGTTTATAAGCAAGCGTGCTGTGGCAGTAACCAGCATTTTTATTTATATTCTAACGTTGTTTATACAACCCAGACACTGTCCATATTATGGAATATAGATCACATACATGGGAAGCTGTGCACATCACTGGCCACCCGCAATAGTAACCCAGATGAGTGGATGGTGAATGCAATTCCCACCCCTGAGGACCACTCCAGGGACTACACCCCTGAGCCACACTAGAGACTATTGTCATGGCCTGATGCTAAGATATTCCCTTTGCCTAGCCTTGTACAGCTTTCATGCCCATTCAGCTACTACACACTTGTAAAGCAATGAACCTTTGCATCTCAGTACTGGCAAATGCGTGTGTGTGTGTGTGTGTGTGTGTGTGTGTGTGTGTGTGTGTGTGTGTGTGTGTGTGTGTGTGTGTGTGTGTGTGTGTGTGTGTGTGTGTGTGTGTGTGTGTGTGTGTGTGTGTGTGTGTGTGTGTAGATGAATGATTTTGAAGCCATTCACACTCACTACACCTCCCATTGCCCTACTTTAGCATGCCTGCTGATGTCATTCCTCTTGAAATAACCCTTTGGCCATGTTTCAGTCCTATAAGCTCTGTGGCACTTGTGATAACTGTGTAATACTGTAGTGTAGCAAATTAGTTAGGTAAAAGTTCTAATCCTGATCCTGCCAACTGTGATAATGTGTGTGTGTGTGTGTGTGTGTGTGTGTGTGTGTGTGTGTGTGTGTGTGTGTGTGTGTGTGTGTGTGTGTGTGTGTGCATGTGTGTGTGTGTGTGTGTGTGTGTGTGTGTGTGTGTGTGTGTGTGTGTGTGTGTGTGTGTCTTCATTGACGCCTGATTTTGTGGACATTTACATTTACTACACTTCCCTTACCCATCCTTTAGCTTGGTTGCTGATGTCACTCAACTTCAAAGATACCTTTGGACAGCTTTTCAACATGTAAGCTCCATGTCACCTGCATTAACTGCATAACACTGTAATAGCAATACATAGTCAGGTAGGGATTTGAAACTCAGTACTGGTAAGGGTGTGTTTGTGTCATCAGTATCCTGTGTGGGTGTTGGGGTGATTGTGTAATGGCAGGATCCATTTCAGTGTGGGTTTTGCTACATCCTTATATTGAGGACCTATATGACCCAATGTCCACATTACAAGGCCAACAATTTTCAAACACTGAAGAGGTTGTTGTAGACAATCCTCAGCCATAAAAGTGGGGGATTAGTAAACAATATAGGCAACTGTTATAATACCAAGATATCACTCTCCATCCACGGATCATACACAAACATGTTTAGCTCTTACTCTCTTACTCCCTTCGTTTCTTACTTGGTTTCTGTCTCTCTCTCTCTCTCTCTCTCTCTCTTGCTAATTGCATGTGGAACAGCTGTGCTATCATTCCTATAACCAATTGCACGGAAACACACTCCTATAACTAAGCACTTCATGTGGGTGCTGGCCCTTTTCATTCACTGTGAGCAGGACTTCATGTGGGGGTCTGACAAACAGCATCACAGAGGGTAGCTGGAAATACCTCTTACAACATACACTGTGGAGACAGGCCAACAGACTAGAGGGGAATGTTCCAGACATGGGGACAGAATGTAACCATTGCTGTTCTACATTTGAAGTAATGTTGGTTTAACAGGGTTTGTGTGGATATGGCTGTTCCACATGATTTAAAGTCTGGCATGACAGTGTTATGTGGTTGTAGAAACTCTCACCTGTAGGGCTATCTGCAGACTGGCCAGAGTTTGGAATCTTACATGGGGTGTGTTACTCACACATTTCCTGTCATTAGAAGTGCAGTAGCATACTCTGATGATTGCAGTCAGTACATGGTGACATCCATGTGAGTTACTGACTTCATATCCTTCAGAAGAGATATGTCACAACAAACCCTGTTACACCAGGAATTTTCTCAGTTTATCACAGCAATATGTCAATATTGGCCCTGTGTTTGTGCCTCTGTCCCCCAAATCTGTCACCCTTTGTCCATATGTCATGGAGTAAGAGGTGCATATGTACAGTATATCATTATTTACTGACATCATACCTGATAACAAGCCAGTGAGATATCAGACTGCTAGGCATGTTATGTATAGTAGGCCTTATATTTGAGGACAAAACCTAAACATTCTGTTGTACTATGTACAGTAGTGAGGTATGTGTACTTATGATGATTATTGACAGAGTGTGTATTGTGAATATATTACTTGGCCTGTGTACAGACTGTGCTAGGTGTCAGTGTTCTTGGTCCTGTTCTATCTGACGTTGCATGCTGCTCCAGTTTATGGTACCCTATCAGCGTATATGTTTGTAGGGCCAGACTGAGACATATCCCATACCACAGTCAGGCATCAGACTACACTGTGTATTGGGGCAGTATATGTAGGGGTAGTGTGTGAGTGGCAAATATGAGGAATTTTTTTTTCACACAGTCCATATACTGTACTATTAATTAGGCTTACCATAATGTGA
>NC_056746.1:1029667829-1029725329 GCF_019279795.1 Protopterus annectens | reverse complement strand
GCTGTACAGCGATACTGGAGTTGGTATATATAGTTGGGTGTGGTTGTCCTGGGCACAGCCACCCTCATTGGGGTTATTGTTGTGCATATCCCCCGCTTAGTCTGCTGTTATACTGTACAGTTTATGTTAACAGGTTAAGTAGTTGTTGATCACACTATGCGTGGTTCTACACCACCTGCACCCTCGAAACTGGAGGGCTGTGCCACACAAACCTGCACACCTTTGTTTAACATATACACTGCCAGTACCATCGTCAATGATATTAAACTGGTAGACTGATTATTTACTGATGTGACATTTTGCCTATTTTGTCTTGGTGGAATTATATAGGCCAGAATGAGTTCACTGCAAAATTAAATACATCCATGTGTACAGCATTCTCTGTGAATTGCATCAACACCAAAGCCTCTGTGTGTGTGTGTGTGTGTGTGTGTGTGTGTGTGTGTGTGTGTGTGTGTGTGTGTGTGTGTGTGTGTTATTCACAGAAATCTGGTATATGACACCCAGTACACTTACCATTGTCCACTGTAGAAGAGCTGTTGACATCAGCCACCATGCACTCACCTGTATACACCCATCAGACCTATCAACCATGTGGCACATGCATTAACTGTTATACAGACCTGTTACTTGTGTTCAGCTCTACCCAGGATATGACACAGTCAATGTGTAAACACAGTGTCATACCCCTTATAGGAAAGGACAGCAGACCAAAATCCTGCTGACACATAGACACCTGTAACACAAACTGAATACATTATGGAGACCACAATCAGTCAGTGTCAATAACAGCTATACTGCATCATGGCTGGAAGCTGAAAACATGTTAAACAGCATTACATTGCTAAACCTTAGTACATTCACCCTGTGCATCAAAACCATATTAGCATGTTCCTGCATTGATGGTATGGATGACAGGGATGTGGCTCAGGTATCATCATATGCACAGGGTGTGTTGTGAGTTTGCCTAGGTATGTATTCCCCATATTTGTTGTCCTAACATAGGATTCCATATTACACATGCATTGCTCATATTAGCATCACATTACCAGTTGTAAAAGGTGTGGAATGTGGTATTGTGATTTGCCGTTGTTTAGATCAGGAGCAGTTGCCATTGTAATAGTGGTGTATACACTGTTGTAACCACTGTATAAGGTTAATGTTTCAGACATGTCCCTACTGTCGGTCATTTGTCCCACCATTATGTTCATCTCTGTCCACACATCTTGCACTGGCAGGTTGTTAGGTATACTACAGAATTCTTACATACCCTTCAGATTTGCCACCATGGTGACCACTGTGATGCAGTGCAGTTAACAGCAACAATAAGTGAACACGTACAGCATGCATTATGGGTAATGTGTTAAATGTGTGGATGGCAAATACCATGGCCATAACATGGCCGGTGTATTGGCAAACCTGAACAAAACAACTTCATACTCACCAGCTACAGGCTGCTGCCCCAGTTGTATACCAGAGGGACCTACATAGTTGTGTGAGAGATGTAATGTCAGTAGCCACACCTGTGGCATTGGTAGAGGGTGGGAGCAGCATTTCAGTACATCAATAGTGCAGACCCACAATACTAGAGATTATGCACATATGTTCATTACTACACTGCAGCAATAGACTATGTTATCTGACATATGCATGAAGATACTTTACAGATGAAGATGGATAAGCAACAGTGGTCTACTAATGTGCCCTGGGGCCTTACCTGCACGTTCCTCATCCACTGTGTGGGTGGCACCCACCTCCACAATGCTATCTTCAGGTTCCTGGCTTGGGTTGAGGGCAGGTGCCCCAAGGCTGGCTAAAAGCTCCTCAGCATGTTTCAGTGGGGGCTGGATGACATGACCCTCACCTGTGGCTAGCTGGTCCCTCCTAACTGCAGCAGCACGCTGACGGGCATGGTGGATCAGGTCAGTGCACCGATGTCGCACCTGCTCATAACTGCAGTTATGCAAGCCATCATTTACCCTGTGGATGAGCTCATTCCATAGGGTGGTCATCTCTTGCAGATCATGGGCCATGTGTCCAAATAAGGTTCTGTGATGTAGTACGATGAAATTTATAATGACATCATTTTCCTGGTGTGTATATGCAGGGAGCCATTCACAGGACATTGTACCTGGAAGATATAAACAAGAAAAAAGGTCAGAGGACCTCATACTGCAAGAATATAAAAGTTGTTAATTGACATCTCTCTCTCCCCCCCACCATATCTGCAACAATAATCTAAACACACAAATCAATTGGGTATATTTACACCAAACCTACTGCTGGGACATATATCCTATTGTTCAACAAATATTGAAATGTGTTTCTATTCATGTTCCATGTTGAAACACTATCATTGGTGGTCTGTTGCTATCAATGTAACCTGCATGCCATTGTAATGGCCACTGTGGTTCCACTATGCATGTGTTCTGTTTGCTATTCAAATGTTCCAAATCTGGTGTTTTGGGTTAATGGAAATATCTATGCATGCTGTTATAACTAATCCTGGATTGTGTTGACTATTACTAACCCACGTATGTTTTAAAACTGCAACACCATAGCACATTTGGGAAGGAGTAAACATACCCATTGATTTGTGTGTTTAGATTATTGTTGCAGATATGGTGGGGGGGAGACAGAAATGTCAATTAACAACTTATATATCCTTTTAGTACTCACAACTTTAATGATCATTGCTCTAATCATACTGTACAGGTATTATTACAATACTCTATGGCCTTGGTTTGGGCAGTGGTATGTTTGTACACAGTGTATACTTCAACTGTCTTATAGCTCAGTTCTACATCTCTTACCTGGTAGACATGTGGAGGGAATGTTTGTTAACACTACCTGACTGCTTCTATACATATTCCCAGATTCCGAGTTAATATTATACACATAGCTCTCCATCTCTTAGTGCACATACTTTGAACAAAGCTCAACAACATGGGGGTACAAATAGGGACATATTTTGAATATTGCTCTCATAAACTTGGAGAGTTGCTAGAGTGACAAGATTTGTTTTAATATACATTTTCTGAAGGTTTTGAGGTCTGAAAATTAAATGTATGTCATTATTTAATGACTACTATTCTGAGATCATCCCACTGATTTGCCAGGGGGACAGAGGAACAGGCAGAACATATGAGCCAGTTATCTGGACATTGTGCAAAAATCTGTACAGTTGAGAGGTATGATCATGCATACAGCTTACTACCACTCCCAGGATTCGAACCATGGCTATGTCTGCTAAAAATATAAGTTTCAGCAGAGTGTGCTATTTGGATATTGCTGTATATCTCTTCAGTGTTTTCTGTTTAAGTCTCTTTTGGTTGTACAATCTGATCTTGTACTTACAACAGTCTTATACAGACATTCCTAGGCATTTTTTATGTAGCACAGTGTGGGTAACAGTGGTTAACACAACATTATTATTCAGAGAATGCGACAATAAATGCCATTCAATACCAGAGTAAACAGAACCAGTCCAGGATTTAGAACTTTATTGCCAGGCAGTTACAGTTTTATTTAAATATGACCTATATGGGACTATTACTGTCATATTGTCTGGTTTATTCAGTACAACCCATACACAGTTTTCATACTGCCATGTGACTTTCTACTACTTTATATTTATTTGGTATGACTACTATAAGCAGGATTGTTACTCATCAGCCTCGCGATGCAGCCTTTGCAACTTACTAGCATGGGCTTCCTGATTCACAGCCTGCTCAGCTGTAGCTGTAAGGGAAATAGAGAAATATTTAGGCATACCTATCCATCATATACACAGGCTGGACATTAGTAAACAGTTATTGGTATGAGTACTTACACACTGCTGGGGCATCACCCATCTGCCTTGCTACTTGGACCCACTTGTCCAAGAGCTCCCTCTTTCTCCACTTCAGGTTGGCATAGTGGTGCCAGACTTGCTCACCAGTCTGAGGGATACCAGTGGCACTGGTGAGATCACTGGCAAGATGGTCACAGGCTTCCGCTTTATATTGTGAGCCTTGGTATTGGCCCTGCAGCAATCTCTCATCATGGTTTTGTACCAGGAGTCCTACCATGACCTTGGACTCCTATATGCCCTAGCGCTGCGCATGGAAGTGCATGGCCTCACCAACTCCTGCCATACTGCCTACAGTGGGAAGCTGCAACTAGTTATGAGCTGTATTCCCACCTGTGGGGTTTACATATGGCAGATTTTATGCCCTTTGCAGTGATTGGACAGTTTTGAATATGCCAAGCTAAACTAAGCTACAGGCAAACCTGCTTTGCTAAGGTTGGCAGTGCTTAAAGAAGTAGGTTCAGCACTGCTTACAAATGGGCAAATCCACTTAGCTAGGCTACTCATTGCTCAGCAGTGATATTTACACAATGCTTACAACTGGTAAGCAGGGCTCTGCAATGCTTAGAATTGCTTACTTTTTATTTTATACACTATCTGCTGTGTGGGATTGATTCATCATTCATTACATATTATAAATTTGTTTACTGTCCCTGACATCCCCCAATGTGCTTTCATTACATTTATTCATATGTGACTATACTGTATGGGGCACTTGTGTTTATATGGGGGTTTCACAACTTTATTAAACTGACACCTCACATCTGGACCTACTAAAGTAATCTGGTTGACAAATATATGTTATTTAGTACCTAATTATAAAAAAATGTTTATGTACTGCTTTCACATGTAAAATATAAATTGGTTACAGTGGGGATTGAACTGAGTATGACTGCTTGCAAAGCATATGCTCTAACCACTGCTCTATTGCAATAATGTTTATGTTGGATGCCTCTTGCTATTTAACTTCTTGTGCTGTTTCAACTGGACTAAGTGTAGCTAAGCAATGGGCACACTCGCACAACTATTCTTAAACTTTATTGCATGTTTAAAAAAATTATTTGTTGTGTTATTTTATTTGTACCCTTCAGAATATCCATGCTAATGCTGAACCTGCTATTCTATCAACTTTCTGCTTTCTGGGGTGATTGTCCCTTTTGGCTTCGTCCACATTCCTTACTCTGACTGGTTGGGAGGAGTACGCTATGTGCTTAAGCTACATGTGTTATTCTAACAACATTTGTCTTGGTAGGGATGATTGTCCCTTATGGCTTTGACCCGATTTTTTATCCTGATGGGATGGGGATGTTAGGAAGCATTCTCACTCATTTTAAATTGCTGAAAGGCAATTCTGGAGTGCGGGGGGCATGTATACTGTGAGAGCTCTCCTCTCAGACACACCCCCTGCGCTCGTACATGGAACCATGTCTGTTTTACAGCACAGTAGCACGCATTCATACATGTGCATGGCGCACTGCCATGCTGAACAGGAATGTTCCCTGCCATGCAAGAATAACTTATTCGTGCATGGCTGCTTGCTGAATCCCAGGGAATGTTTTGTGAGGAACAATACATTTGTTTTAGTGTGTGAGGTCAGAGCTTGGTAGTAATGCTTTTTTCTTTCAATCTGATCTACATTTATGTAGCAATAGGTTTTATTCATACCATTGAAAGTCTTTTTTTTTTCAAAACTAAACTTTTGTTAGGTATATGTATCAAATAAAAACAATAAAAATAAACATCAATGTAAATATAAAGAAGAAGAAAAAGTCTTTATTAAAGAATCTCGTTAAAACCAAGTAAAAAAAAGAATTAAAGGTAGCACTAAATAACTGGTTTTCTTTCTGTTTCCAGATCGAAGTATTAACTTTCTGGGAGTAAGACTTGTGCTGCCAGCACACAGGTATTACTAGGCTCAGGATGGTTTCTGTGTTGGCAGTCAGTTGTTATGTAACCACTCAGTGAAGTAATATTTATTGCATTATAAAGAGCATGTATCATTAAAGAGAGTCAATAACAGATTTATAAACACATTAAAACTACTTCAGGAGTCTGGGCATCCTTTTTGTCAGTAGGAGCAGTAAAACTGGTAATGTACAGAAGTATCTGAGGTACAGGAAACTGCTCCTTGTAAGACATAAACCAAAAGGGCAAGCTGGAACATGAGCAAGGGTATATATGCATATAAGATATTTACACAGGCTGCATGCACTAAAAATAAACACTAACCCTCCCCCCAAAAAGTACTAACCTACCTATATCAATCTGGACAATCCAGAGTTTGCATTAGTTTAGCAAAAGATCGAATAAAAAAAAAAAAGACTGCAATAAACCAGTTAGAAAAACAACATTACTGGCAAAACACACTCAATCCTAAATAGTTGAAATAAATAAGATTAAGCAACCGTAATCCTTACTGCACTACTAAAACAATACCAAAAAAAGGAGACATGGTGAATATTGCTCTTTGTATGAGTGGAATGAGAATAGTCAATTTTATTTAATCAAATACCTTGTCTACTCAAAGTGTCTGTACTTATATTAGTGAGATCACGACACTATCAGGCAAGGAAGTTACCCAAGATTTAGTATATAGAGAGATGTAGCATGCATTTTTTTCTTTTGTAGGTGATGATGTTAGCTGTCAACTTAACTGCATTTATTGAGTCACTATCCCTCTTCTACGATGAGACCTTGAAATATGATCACTTGGAAATATGTCTGTGACATTCAACCCAATGACACAGATCAAATCTATCTATCTATCTATAAATATATATATTAATATATATATATATATATATATATATATATATATATATATATATATATATACACATCCCTATCACTTCCCCTAAGTTTCAAAACTCCGAAGACCATATGGTCGAGACCATATCTCTAAAGTTTTGAAACTTCAAAACAAAAGTAAAAAACAAGAACATAAAACAAAACAACTTACTTGTATGTTTTATTTGCTTATGTTTTGTACGTTAAACATACCAACTCAGAGACTACACTACAGTGTGAAAAACAGCAAATCTCAAGTTCCACGCTATAAGTCGATCTCAATATAAAGTGTTTGGGACTTTCAAAACTTTGGAGATATGGTCTCAGCCATATTGTCTTCGGAGATTTGAACTCCAGGTAAGTGATAGGAATCCACATATATATATATATATATATATATATATATATGGGTCTACTTCTATTCGCTGACAGCCCATTTCACTGAAACCCATTTGGTCGACAGCTCATTTCATTGACAAAAGTATTCAAGGCAAAACCTGGGTTTTGCCCCTCCCACTGTTGTGTGACTGTGGAGTTGTTATATATAGTTGGTGTGGGGCACAGCCCCCACATTGGGGTGGGGCGCCCCCCTAGAATGTTTGTCAATGAAATGAGCTGTCGACCAAATGGGTTTCAGTGAAATGGGCTGTCAGCGAATAGAAGTAGACCCATATATATATATATATATATATATATATATATATATATATATATATATATAGATTCACTTTATAATTTTGAAATACTGAAATATCGAATTTCAGTATCTCAAGACTATAAAGCCGAACTTCCAAAATAGTGAAACCACATAACCACAAATCTGGAAATGTCGAATTTGCGGTTGTGGTGGTGCTCTACATGACATGGGATGTATTGTGTGCCTGATTTACAGGTTGGTGTGTGGATATGGTTGGAGATGAAGTAAGTGAATATTTTTTAAGGGTTTTGGGTAGGGATTTGAGTGTATGTGAGTGTGTTCAGAAGTTTAAGGTGTGGGTTAGGATAGGTAGATAAGAGTATGAGTGTGTAAGTGTTGAAATTGGTGGTGTTTGTATATTTGTGATGTATGTGTGTGCGAGGGGACTGTAGAGTGTGTAGTGGTGAGTTTACTGTCTTTTTCTGTTTGGTGCGACCTCAGAGTTAGTATATATATATATATATATATATATATATATATATATATATATATAAGTAGCAGAGGTGTTGGGGTGCTAGCCCCCCTGCTTATATGTAGGGTAGGTTTGTGTATTTATATTGTTGTGTTTTGTTTTGTTTGTTTGTTGTAATGTGGGGAGGATGTTGTATGTGTTGTGTAGTGTATGGTGTGTTTATGTTCTTTATTCATGCTTTTGGGGTTCCGGTGTTTTGGTTTTTTAGTTTTATAGTCTCGAGATACTGAAATTTGATATTTCAGTATTTCAAGATTATAAAGTGAATATATATATATATATATATATATATATATATATATATATATATATATATTTTTTTTTTTTTGCAGGGGCAAGCCTCCTCCATATCTACTTCTCCTGAATTATATATAAAACACCATTGCTGTACAACATTAACACTAGAGAAAGTCTCCAAAACAGAGCACAGTAACTTTAACTATCCTTGTTTTCACTCCAAAAGTAGAAAGCAAGTGATTTTCAAGGTATTGTTGTTTGAGGAGGCACATGACATCAAGCCTCTTTAACAGCTGCCCTACTGACCTCTTATTTTTTGTTTGAGGTGAGACCTCATTTGCTCATTCTATCCCTTAAAAGTGAGTGATAGATGTCATGACCAGTGCCTTTGGTAATAGGGCTTTTTACTTTATATGCCTACATCCCTACAACATGACCCAACTTCTGAAAATGACTACAGATGGTGATTCCACATATCCAGCCTTCATTTCATGGTGCAGTCTGGGCGCAGCCCCCCACCTAGAATGTTTGTCAATGAAATGAGCTGTCGACCAAATGGGTTTCAGTGAAATGGGCTGTCAGCGAATAGAAGTAGACCCATATATATATATATATATATATATATATATATATATATATATATATATAGATTCACTTTATAATTTTGAAATACTGAAATATCGAATTTCAGTATCTCAAGACTATAAAGCCGAACTTCCAAAATAGTGAAACCACATAACCGCAAATCTGGAAATGTCGAATTTGCGGTTGTGGTGGTGCTCTACATGACGTGGGATGTATTGTGTGCCTGATTTACAGGTTGGTGTGTGGATATGGTTGGAGATGAAGTAAGTGAATATTTTTTAAGGGTTTTGGGTAGGGATTTGAGTGTATGTGAGTGTGTTCAGAAGTTTAAGGTGTGGGTTAGGATAGGTAGATAAGAGTATGAGTGTGTAAGTGTTGAAACTGGTGGTGTTTGTATATTTGTGATGTATGTGTGTGCGAGGGGACTGTAGAGTGTGTAGTGGTGAGTTTACTGTCTTTTTCCTGTTTGGTGCGACCTTAAAGTTAGTATATATATATATATATATATATATATATATATATATATATATAAGTAGCAGAGGTGTTGGGGTGCTAGCCCCCCTGCTTATATGTAGGGTAGGTTTGTGTATTTATATTGTTGTGTTTTGTTTTGTTTGTTTGTTGTAATGTGGGAGGATGTTGTATGTGTTGTGTAGTGTATGGTGTGTTTATGTTCTTTATTCATGCTTTTGGGGTTCCGGTGTTTTGGTTTTTTAGTTTTATAGTCTCGAGATACTGAAATTTGATATTTCAGTATTTCAAGATTATAAAGTGAATATATATATATATATATATATATATATATATTTTTTTTTTTTTTTTTTGCAGGGGCAAGCCTCCTCCATACCTACTTCTCCTGAATTATATATAAAACACCATTGCTGTACAACATTAACACTAAAGAAAGTCTCCAAAACAGAGCACAGTAACTTTAACTATCCTTGTTTTCACTCCAAAAGTAGAAAGCAAGTGATTTTCAAGGTATTGTTGTTTGAGGAGGCACATGACATCAAGCCTCTTTAACAGCTGCCCTATTGACCTCTTATTTTTTGTTTGAGGTGAGACCTCATTTGCTCATTCTATCCCTTAAAAGTGAGTGATAGATGTCATGACCAGTGCCTTTGGTAATAGGGCTTTTTACTTTATATGCCTACATCCCTACAACATGACCCAACTTCTGAAAATGACTACAGATGGTGATTCCACATATCCAGCCTTCATTTCATGGTGCAGTCTGCCACACTGCAAGCATGGGAATCCATTGGCTGTCCTTTCAAAGTAGATGAGTTGAAAACAATGGTAAATTCATACCTCTCCCTGCCAGCTCCTATCAAGGCCTGATCTACTAGTTGGACATTAATCATAAAGAACTTATGGCTTCATCCCTCTTTTGCTTTTGAGTTGGCCTGTCAACTCGACAATTTTGATGATTCCTTGGGTGATGTTTGCTTGTATACTGGTTGACTATGGTTCTGTCAAAAATTACCCAGTACATAAAAAAAGTAGGAAAAAATCACCCCAAAACTATAATAAAAACCACCCACAAGACAACATATTCATAAAAACAAAGGAAATTATATAAAGCTCTATTCAAGTTACAGATCAGACAATTAATTGACATATCATACTAAAATGAATAGGAACAGTAATTAAAAAAACAATAAACATGAATAAATACTAGTTATGTGTTACAGGAAATAAAGGGTTAGGGGATTTTTATGCAAGCACTCTGCATGCATATTTATTAGTGCTTGAGCATAGATCATACTAAAGATGCATGAGCATTTAACATCGGAACTTTGTAAGTGTCAGATTTTTAAGCATGGAGAATTGCTTGCTGCCATTCCTTTGCCAGATGATAGAGACAAACAAACATGGAGAATGGGTAGAGTGTGTCTGTAGCACCTCAGTTAGGGATGGCAGGTTGGTTAACTTATTCAGGCGCAAACCCTGTACCTTGATTACAGGAGACTAGAGCCTGAACCCTTTAGACCAACTACCAGACTATCATCAGAAGGTACATTTTCAAGGACTGTTAAGTTTCAGTGTATTTTCAAAGAATGTTGAGTTTCAGTGCATTTTCAAGGAATGTTGACTTTCAAGGGAAATGAAGTTTACCATTGCTCATGCTAAGTTTGTTTTTAGTGTGTAACTGTTTTGTTTAGCAGATGGCTATCATCAATGTTTGTGCTATCAAATTTGAAAGCACAGCAGGTAGCATACTTGCCTTTGTTGCAGAAGGCTGTGGATTCTACTCCCATGCCATGTAAATGGTGTGCTGATATTGCAGTGCCCTTTAAGGTAGATGGGGTGCTGCAGTCATAGGTGTGTCCTCTTTTGGATGAGATGCCTAGTAACTATGAATCCATTGCCAGTTTGATAGCCATTCCAAATTACAATATTACCAGCTTAGCTTCAAAGAGTGCAACTGAGTATTTGAAATCAATGGATTAAATACAACAAACAGTAAAAACAACAAAAAACAGATCTCAACACCAGAAATAAAAAACTCACTTATTTTAATACAGATACAAACAGCAGAGGTTTCTGGAATAATCCCTTCTTCAATGCATTTAAAACACAGTTCAAATACAGAGTTTGTAAATACATCAGATGATCCCCTTGCCCAATAAGAGCTCAACTTGCTATACAGATAACCTAAAGTTTAAAGATACAGCAACACACATAAAAAGTACATTCAAAAGCAACTTAAAAAGCACAACAGATGCAGGCAGCCAATAGCAACATTCACTTCAGTTTCATTTGTTTTTGTTTTAATACAAGTTTTTAACTAACTGAAGCATTTCATCCAGGTTCACAGTCATCCTGCAATTTTAAAATCTACCTATACTCAGCTAGTCCAGTGACATTTAAAACATCACCACCTGTTATATTAAAAAAATCCTTTGTATTACTCTAAATTTGAATGCATGTCATGTAAACTGCTAAATAAACCTGATTTTCTGTGTTACCATTAATGCTGGGAGATGCACCAGCAACACATATAAAAAGTACATTCAAAAGCGACGTAAAATTCACAACAGATGCAGGCAGTCAATAGCAGCATTCACTTCAGTTTCATTTGCTTTTGTTTTAATACAGGTTTTAAACTAAATGAAGCATTTAATCCAGGTGCACAGTCAACCTGGAATTATGAAATCCACCTGTATTCAGCTAGTTCAGTGGGATTTAGAATTTCACCCCCTCTTATGTAAAAAAATATCCTTTGTATGACTCTAAAAATTAAATGGATGATCTGTACCATTGTCATGAATATGCTTAGTCAAAGAATTAATAAGTATATTCCTTCTAATGTCTGAAAGATGTTCATAAATTCTTTCCTTAAAATTTCTATCAGATTTGCCCTTATAGAAACTAGTGCATGTCATGCACACAGCTAAATAGACCAGATTTTATGTGTTACAAATATCAAAGCAATCAAATTCATAAACATGCTTTGTTTGTGGATGCTCAAAAGTAACAGATGGATCAATATGTTTACAAAAACACAATTATAGCATTTAACAGTACCTTTTCTTTTAATTCTAGTGGATTGATCCTTCTTTTCATGCATTTCCTTATAGCATATTTTCTGTTTCAGTTTAGGGCATTTCTTAAAAGTAAAACTGGGAGATGCACCTATTATTTTAAAAAGTTCTGGCATAGCAGTTAGTATGTCCCAATTTCTCTATATAATATCAGTAACACCACTAGTATTAACACTATATTTCATGATGTACCTAAACTTAGTACTGTTATTACAACTTTGTTTAGTCTGTGGATGTTCTGATGAAAATATGGTTTGTCTCTACCATCTCTTTCATTAATTACATAGTTAGATGCTTCATTCAAAAGACCTTCATCATAGCCTCGCATCTGAAATTCTTGCCTTAACATATCCATCTGTTGGTTACATAATGTTGCATCAGTAATAGTAGTAGTCAGTCTACTCACTCTCATATATTGGTTTTTAACTATCCCTTTAAAAGCATGACCAGGATGCATACTGCAACCATGGAAAAATCTGTTAGTCTGAACTTCCTTCCTAAAGATATTCATTAATATCAACCCATCAGTATTTTTAAGCTCTATATCCAAAAGACAAATCTCTGTTCTAGGATATTTCAACTTAAATCTCAGAAAACTTGTAGTAGTTTCCAGGAAATTAACATATTCTTGTAATTCAATTTCATCACCCTTCCAAACCAAAAAATATCATTAACAAATCATTTATAAAATAGAATTGTATCAGTATAGTTGTTTGTTGAGCCAAATACATGCATACTGTCCTGTTCATATAAGGCTACCTTAGCATAAGTATTTGCTATTGATGTACCCATGGCAATAACCGATACTTGATGGTACAGCTGCTCTTGAAATAGGAAAACATTACTTGTTCATACAACTTCTAAGAGAGAACAAATCATTTCTATTTTTCCATTTGTGAATTCTGTATTCTTACATAAATATTCCCTCACAGCCTGTATGCCATATTCATTAGGGACGACAGTGAAAAATTAGTTGACATCTATTGTTACCAAAATAAACCAGGCAGTCTCATTCACAGAATACCACTGATAAAGCTGTTTTAAAAAGTCATTAATATCACAAATATAACTTTGAAGTTTTTTTCTTTTTTTAAAAATGGTTTTAATTGTTCTTCTAAGAAAACTGAAATGGGCTCAGTTACCCAACCCCTCCTAGGCAAGATGGGTTGCACTGGGAGACGCAAGTGATCTTTATATATTTTAGGTAACCCATATAGAATGGGAAAGACAGGTTTAGCAACATATAAGTAAGTTTAAACAGTTCACATATAATATCATCTTGTACCTGAAGCTCATAAGTAACATCATTAACCCTAATATTATATTATTCAGATTATTCTTTTATACACAAAATGTACTTGGATTGTTTAAAAATGCTTGCATAGACTGATTATATTTTTCACTATCCATTATAACTATGGTACCCCCTTTGTCTGCCTGTTTAATCATGATACTAGTATTACTTTTCAGTTGCTTTAAATAATCAAATTATTTTTTGACAAATTATAACTCTTATTATGCTTCAAATTATTAAAAAGCTCATACAACTGTTGCTCACAAGTATTATAGAAGACTGTAATTGCAGGACAGCTAACAGGAACAAAAGTACTTGAACTTTTACATACCTGTTTAGTAGTAACAGAATTTTGAAACATTAATTTAAGATTGAAATTCCTTGCAGACAGGACACCTAACAGGAACAAAAGTACTTGAACTTTTACATACCTGTTTAGTAGTAACAGAATTTTGAAACATTAATTTAAGATTGAAATTCCTTGCAGACAGCTTAAGATCAGTAATAGTATCCACAATAGTCTTTAGCTGTTGATATAAACTGCAAGCCTCTTCTTAGCAGGGAAATATCAGTAGCAGAAAGTATGCTGCTAGATAAATTAACAATATCAAAATTAGTGTAAAATTGTTCAACTCTTCACTTTTGACCTGCTGTGAGTCTGCAGATCATTTGATCTTGTATGTATGTTTCCTTTTCCTCTTTGATTTGCATCTCTTCCCCATGATAGGTCTCTTGTTCGTAGGTCCACTCTCTCTGGGAGATTCAACTTAATGGACATCAGAACCTGATAAAATTCTCCTCATAGGAAACTGCATTATTAGATGTAGATGTAGATGATACTTCAAACATATTAATATTATTATAATTAGTGATGGTATGTACAGATACGTCCCTTCATAGCGAGGTACTTTGTACACCATCATCACGTGCAGTATTTACATTTGAAACACTTTCATCTACAAATGGACTATATGCACCACCTCTCAATGCAGAGGCATTCATTGGTAAAGAAATATTATCTAGTTCATGCACAGAATTACTGATGCTTGCCTTCAACAGCCTAGTGTTCTTAGGCCAAGAAAAAATATTTCCTTTTCTAAAGTCATTGATATCCCTAGTTAACTTACACTTTTTTGTTTGTTCAAGTCATTTCTCATAGACTGTTAAACATTCCAACAAATTACTATAACAGGACAAATAGTCTTTATAACAAGATGTGTTTAAAATGCCATTTTCAGTGCAAACATCTCATTTTGCAGTTCTTTTTCAGTATCTAGAAAAAGCTCATTCACAAGGGTCATGGAGTCAACACTGACTTTAAGATTGAATTCCTGCCATTTTTTAAGAAACACTGGGTAGGTGTTGCTATAAGTTGGCATTTTTAATATACATAAACCTTGTGGGACAATCTCTAATTCAAAGTATTCTTGAAAACTTAAACACTGCCATTGCAGCCATTCAAAATTTTGTACTTTTTTCTTCAATGTCACAATCTGCTGCATGATTGTAGTTTCTTGACTACCAGACACAGATTCCAATCATATTCTTAAGCAAATGGTTGGAATAAACATCCAAAACATTCAGCAGCCACTGCAAAGCCAGTCATATTCTTAAGCAAAGGGTTGGAATAAAAGTCCAAAACATCATCCAAAACGCAGATGAATTCTAGTCAAATTTGATAGTAGCTATGTCTCAGGATCAACTTCCATAGTGCTGATAAAACTGGTGCTCAGTTCAATGCCAAACAAAAACAGACAGTCAGCTAGAAAGACATTGTGATTCTCATTAAGACGTGGTGGTTGATGAGTATTTAGAATGGTCTACCATCTTAATTCTGAATTTTCTAGCTTCCCCATCTCCCATCCTCTACATACCCTGGGATTCAATAAACAATAGTGCTATTCCTGCATGGAGTGGTGTGTGTCTGTATAGCCACAGCAGCACTCCTTGCATATTCATGAAGGCATGCTGCTGTTTAAGCTACATGGACATGGACCATGAATGAGTGCAGGGGGCATGTTCAAGTAGTGCACAGACATTGAACACACCACCTGCACTCAGAAAGAGTTGTGTGGCACTTTCTAATCACAATCTGGCATAATATTAGAGAATTTATCTAATATAATGCCAGCATTTCAGTGTCCGCGGACACTGAAATGAAATAGCTGATCATTTCAGTATCCGTGGACACTGAAATACATAAAGCAGCAGGAAACCAATCAGGGTGTGTATGACAGGTTCTGTGACTCACCCCCTGCATTGTAAAAGTGCTGTACGACACCTTGCAACCTGCTAAAGCAGAAAATGTGTACAAAGGCACAAATAATGGGGGATAAAGCTCTGAAGAGGAGCACATCTCACATATTGCCCTCACAAACTTAGAAAGTTGATAGAAAACAGGTCATGTATTAGCTTGAATTTCCAAAGGATAGAAGTCTGAAAGTCAAATGTATGCCGATATTCCCTGACAGCAGTCCATGTGGACAAAGGCACAAATAATGGGGGGACAAAACACTAAAAATTGGGACACCAGTTAAATATTGCCCTCACAGACTTAGAAAAGTGGATAGAAAACGCGATATGCATTAGCATGAATTTTTAAAGAATAGATGCCTGAAAGTCAAATGTATGCCATTATTTCCTGCCTGCAGTCCTCAATGACTTGTCAGAAAACCACAGTACTCACTATATAACATAACAATAATATAATAAATTATTTTTTTTACATCCTAAGGAATGTTTAAGTATAGCTAAGTGGGTGTGTGCATTAAGGCTCTCCGCTTAGCATTGCTTAAACATCACATAGGAGATAAATAAAAATATACAGCTGAAATTACTAAGCCAAGATAGTGTAGTGGTTAGAGCCCTGGCTTTACATGCAGGAATTCACAGCTTGAGTGCCAAGACAGGCAAGTAATTTTTATATAGGAAAGCAGTGTTAAAATTATTTTTTTACACTTAAATTAACTGCTTGTCAAACAGGGAAGTGTAGCTGGTGTAAAATGGAAGTGTGAGTGCATACATATGAAATCACCCATGTATACACAAGTGACTTATACAGTATAGTCACACCCCTTGTTAATGTAATGAAAGCACATAGAGGGATGTCATGTAAAGTAAATCATATACACCTACTAAATGAAGCCATTATCCTGATATTTATTTAAAATGAAAAGTGAGCAATTTTCTTTTTCTTTTCTTTAAAGAAAATTAACATGGGTGTAAGCTGGAGTAAGCAGTGCTAATTGAAGCTAAGAGGGTTTATTTAACTGTCTTTTAGCAATGCTTAGCACCTTGTAAAACCATGCAAACCCACTTACAACTGCTTAAAAGTGCCTTAATCACTCTAACTCCATCAGCCCTTGTTCTCCCCGGCAACAAAACAAACAGCCCTGCCAAGTCTCAAACCTAGGATGCTGTGCACTGCAATCACAGCAAAGTACCACCACACCATTTGAACTGTAAGAATCTGTAATGATTTTACAAACATATCATTCATTCTGGTCATTTAACATTAATGAAGAAAAATAATAATTTCCTAGTCTAAAACCCAGGAACCTAAGCACAACAATCACAGCAAAATATCTCTACACCACCTGAGCTGTAGGAATTGGTAATGTTTTTAAAAACATATCATGCATAACAGTCATTCAACATAAGGGGAAATTATATATCCATAGTACTGTTATAGACATATATGTATATATACATACCAATATATATATATATATATATATATATATATATATATATATATATATATATATTATATATACAGAGAGAGAGAGAGAAATATATAGAGATAGATATATAGATAGATATATACAGTATATATATTTATTTTTTTGTCATACAGAGATATATAAACAGATAACCAACCTCTTACTGCAACATATCTGCAAAACGCTTGACAAACAGAGGGAAAAAGGGCAAGCAATAGTGACATATTTGAACTATGGCTGTCATACGCATATAAGTCTGCTAGAGTGGCATGGCGTGTTTTTACATACAATACCAGATTCCAGGTCTGAAACATAAGTGAATGTCAAAATTTACTGATGTCAATACTCACATCATCCCAATGATTTGTCAGAAACCCACAACTGTTGAGGCCAACAGACAAAACATATGAATCACACATCAGGACAGTGTCTACACATCTGGACAGTGGAGATGTAAGACTGCAGTCATGTAACAGAATGGAAAAACCTGTGACAGCTACTAACCACGTCAACCAGCACCTTCTGCACTACAGTAAGACCAACATGACACTAACCCAAATCAGCTCTGGCTAAGTACCCATGTATGTTCAAATATATCATGCACTACAAGGATGGAGCCGTAGGGAAAAACAGATAGTGGTGCATAAATGTCCACCCACAACCATTTGCACCACAGTCACAGCAACATACCAGTAGCCCAAATGAACTCTAGAGTAGAACATCTGTTTGAACAAACATATGCTGATTCCCAGTCACACAATACACTGACAGATACTCACCCAGCTCACAGTGTACTGGGAATCCTAAGGTGTTACAGAACCCTTTTCAGTCTGCCCCAACAAACATACACACCTGACAGACCACCAGCAGCTATAGCAGCATGCACAGTGAGATACAAAAAGGATCTGTGATACTCACATCTGCTACTCTCCCTACCCAGCCAAACAAACATCTATGCACAACACTGCTACACAATCTTGGCAGTTGCTTCACAGTGGTCAAACATACATAACGCTCATATGTACAGATTTGCACAGAATGTCTAGGGTGTGAGACCATGTTTATGGCCACTGCCGCATACCACTTTCAGGAGTCTGCTAAGTCAATGGGATGAGACGTTGAGTGCAGTCAATAAATAATGATATCACACACCCCTGACCATCTTACTGCAAGACATCTGGACAAAGCATGACATACTCCGGGACAGGGGGCCAGAAAGAGGGAAATATCTCACATAATGGTGTTACAAACTGAAACAGCTGACAGTGGCATGGGCTTTGTTGTAACATAACATCCCTGAAGGATATGATGTCTAAAACACCAATGGATGTCAACAGTTACTCTGACCACAATCCTCACAGTATCACACTGCTTCCACAAAAACAGATGTCTGAGGAACAGACCATGACATCAGGACAGTTTAGAGGAATGTCAGAGACATATTTCTGTCAGACGTCAAGTCACACAGAAAATGCATGTCCAGATGAACCCTAATAAATTAGTAACCCTCTATGTGTATAACAGCACTACTGACTTACAATCTGTACCCAGTTCTGGAGCTTTGTTCCCCATGTTGCTGGGCTGTCTCCACATTTCCTCTCCTCATAGATATTCCCACCTACTGTCTGTGAAGCTATAGCAACCCCCACACCTCCATAATGTCCTCCACACAGTGAAGGAAAAGGGGCAAGGCACACATGCAGGCTGTAATTATAGCACTGTGTTGCCATGACAGTAGCAAGTGGGAGACACCGATTGGTGCACAGGCCATCACCTGCTCATGAACAGTATCTACTAAAGCCAAGCTGCTGCCTATGTAACACAGGTCTCAACCCATCTACACAAAGACAGACTGTGACTATACAAACCTAACCATTTGCATTGTTGTGAGGGAACTCCTGAGCACTATAACAGGTATGTCAATCATGTAAGCATGTAATGGAATGCAGAAGGGGGATGCAATGATGTGAAATGGGTCATTAGACACTAGGCTGCAACAAGATCTGCTGGACTCACATGCTGCTGTCCAGCACCTATGGCCATTACTGCGTACCTTGCCTGCATTGACATGGAGAATATCTCTGGCCCCAGAGTCATCCCAGCAAAGGTCAGGTCATGTATGACTACTACTGGGGTCTCTGTTTCCCAGTACTGAGTGTGTCACTGGTAGGCCAGCTCTCTGGGATGTTGTAATTACTCATATGTCACCTGTGAATGCTACTCTGATATATATGCTTGTCTTACAAATGTAAGAGATGTACATACGGTATGTGCTTACTACATGACTGGTGCAAATGTGTGTGTAGAACTGTATGTGATATACTGAGCCCATAGCTGACAACTGTCCAGAGTATTGCAGACTGACCACATGTCTGCCTCATATTTGTAGTCAATACCTCAGATAGTTGGGTATTGTCTGGCACATCACTGGCAACCCATTAAAGACTGAAGTCAGAACAAATTAGCATACATTTCATTGTCAGATGTCATATTCTGCAGAGTATACCTGTGAATGTGACACAGTCTTTGCCAGCAACTAAGTGTGTTTCAGCTAGATTCATAAAGTGACACTGTTTACTGGCCTTTGCCCACCAGTGATGTGTGCCTTTGTGCAGGTGTCTTGCTCTTACAGGAGCTAGGTGTCTTACCATGACACATGGCAATGAAAGTGTACCTTGTCCTTTAGGATACTGACATTTGTGTAGTCACTGACACTTGCTTTCTAGCTGTGGAGAGCACACCGACCTTTCCAGGTCACTCATCCCATCATACATGTAGACACCAAATGGAGGCCTGCAAAGCCACAGGAGGTGGAGTGTTTAACATTAGCATACACATACACACCTCCAAGCTGGACAAATAGTATGTTGCATGGGTGACATCCTGAGTGCAGTTAACAGTTGACCAAGCACCTACTCAATTCATGCTATAGGCCTCCAAACATGACTATGGACACCTACCACACTCATTGGGACCCGCTGGAATCTGTTAGGATTCAATCATCTACCCTGCTCCTGGGTGACTTCAAATACCCAACCATAGTGTGGCAGACCTATGTCACCAGAACATAAACACACACAGATTCCTTGGCTTTGTCAATGGCAATGCAGTGGAACAGCCGGCCAACACTCCTACGGCAGATGGGAATCTCGTGTACCTGGTCCTAACCAACATGAGTAGCCACTGTAGCACTCATGCAGTGCCATCCTCCTTGGTAATATCTGACCACATAGCTATCATGGTTCAGGTCACAATCTACCCTGCCCCCCCTTACAGTGTCAAACAGAATGAACTGTACACAAATGACTACAAATTCCCTCAGTGTAGGTAGAAGTAGCTGTACAGCCAACGTCCCATTTGTTGGAATGAGCAGCAGTATCCAGGCACACACCACAATACTATGTGGGCACCCATATAGCTGTATGGATTCAGCAGTACCTGACAGGACAACATCATCCCTCTCAAGGTAGGGTAAATGCCTGTGGTGGATGGCAGAAATACACAAATACCATAATATGTGGAAATAATTGCTGGATGGGCCAAGAAGGAACAGGTGCCTCACTGTAAGCAATGTCACCTTGGTCTGTACAAGCAAATAATGGCACAGGTGATGTACCATAAGCCTGTCTTTGAGTGCAAATTGGGCACATCTACATTGGCAAATCACTAGGCCTTCCACACATGTGTCTGCAATTCCAGAGGCAACACACAAATCTGCTTTGTAGTGGTGGTCAATAACACCGCATGCACATATGGCATAGATATAGGCAACTGGCTGCAGATAGGTGAAGTGTAAACACCACCCCCATCCCCTAGTAGTACACATGTGCATGTACAGCACCTACCCCCTCCCCTCATCATCAGGAAGCAGGTCCGTAATGTCCTCTCAAAGCCAACACACAGAAGTCTCCATAGTCATTATACCATCCCTGGCTGCATCCCACATGAACACAGACATGGACTGTCAGATCCATTCCGCACTGTAGTCAACCACAGCCTGAGCACCAGTGTCATCCCACCTGCACAGAGGGCAGCCACTGTCATCCCTATACACAAGGGTGGAGCATTCCACCACCCCAGCCAATATGATGCACATCAGCCTAAGTAGCCTGCTCTGCAAGGGCATGGGAGACGATATCGAGGACATTATGAACAGGGACATTGGCAACATCAAAATGGCTGGGCACACACACCATGGTATTGTCAAAGGGAGATCAGCACTGTGAAACCTGAAACCCAATCCTCTCACACTAATCCTCAGATGGACAGGATACGTAATCCTACACAGCTAGGCACCAAACTGTAGGTTACCAGATGGGAAGCCAACTGTCCCAATGATACACTCAATAAAAGTAGTAGAACCCACCTCTAATAGTACATTCATCCACAATGGTGCACCCCAAGGATTGGTCTGGGGGCCTCTACTGTATGAAATATATGTATGTGAGGTACAGTAATAGCCCTGTTGGGACTGTGAAGATGCAGTTGAGACTGGCTGCAGGTGGGGATGTCAGTCCCACCATATCCATATGGGGGCTCATGGGCCTCTGATTCCCAAACACCCTCCCTGTCCAAGGTGTTTACCTCACACGTGTCATACACTGCCCCTGTCTGCTATCCTGTGTGTCCTGTCTGTCTCCCTACTCAACCTACCTCCTCAGACATACCAACAATCCTTCCCCAACATCATACTCTCACCTTAATGAAGACAAAAATTGCATCTGTCCCCCAAAATATTATTGTCCCATACATAGCTGTCAATATTGCACAGGAGTCCACTGGACACATGTAATCCAGTCCAACTGTCTTGACAACACATTTCTGTTGTCCTCACGCGTCACTCTGTGAAATTCACCTCCAAATTCTGTAAAAATGCACAGCTGTTGATGTCTAAGAAATGGACAGCTATTGACCTTCCCTACACCCATCCTGCACATCCCTAGCTACCTGTCATATTGTTTTTTCCTCTGCGTGCCCCTTTCTCAAAACTCTCCTTTAACCCCTTTTTGTTTTCTTTTAAAGGAATTAGCGTGGGTGTAAGTGACAAAAAGCCAGTTAAAACTGCTGAAAACTGCTTTAACCACACTGTCTCCATCAGCCACTGTTCTACCTAGCAACAAAATAATCAGCCTGCTAAGTCTTAATCCCAGGACCCTGTACACAACAGTCAGAGCAATGCACCACTACACCAATTATGTGGTGGAACTTTCTAAAGCTTTTCCAAACATATCATGCAGTCATTCAAGAGTAGGGAAAAAGCTCTCGGGTTTTTTATATATACATATACAAATATATATATATATGGAGATACATGTATATGAAAAAAAATTATATATATATATATATATATATATATATATATATATATAAATATATGCACATAACATGTAGTCCACTCATATCTCAGTACCATACCCTCCAACCTGCTAGTGCAAGAAATCTGTGCCACTGCTGTAAGAATGGGGGTACAATGGGCCACAACTAGGGACATATTTCATATATTGCCTTTAGAAATGTAGAAAGTTCCTGGAGTAACAGGGTTTGTTTCAGCATACATGTTCTGAAGGATATGAGGTCTGGAACTGAAATTATGTCATCATTTACTGACAGACATCCTCAGATCATCTCAGTGATTTACCAGAGAAATTAGAATAAATCATGGAACAGAGACAAAATATGAGCAATAAACCAAGATGTTCTCCAACAATCTGGCCAGTTAAGAGGTATGCTCAGAACCTCTTAGTGCAACAAATCTGGACCAAGCCTGACAAAGTGTGGGGAGAAAGCCATGACAATAGGGACATATCTGAAATACCTGACTAGATAAGTTGAGACAGTTGCTACAGTAACACAGTCTGTTCTAACATATATTGACCGAAATAGCACAACTCCAAGACTCAGCTGCTTCTCAGTAGTTAGTGCCTGAAATCCTCACACCATCCCACTGAATTGTCAGACATACACAACAGTTATGGGGACCAGAACAAAGATATGAGCCAACGTAGTAAAATCACAAGATCCACAGCATATACAGGAGCAAATAGGCAGTCCACAGATGCAATAGTAACTATTACAGTTACAAGGTACCAAAATGAACTGACGAAGCCTCAGGGTGAAAGCGCTTACTGTTTGTTCGAATAAAAGTTTTTATTTTTTACTAATACCTCTTACTGAGTTCATTTTGGTACCTTGGAACTGTAATAGTTACTATTGCATCTGTGGACTGCCTTTTTGCTCCTGTATATGCTGTGGATTTTGCAATTTTACTACGTTGGTTTTGCTATTGCAGAAGCAGTCTTCCTTTTGTGGTTTTTGCTGGTTATTAAAGATATGAGCCAGACAACTGGAAATCCTACGAATATCTGGACATAACATGACATTTGGGAAAGTACACTGAGCTGCTTAGCATGTCACCAAGAACCTTCCAAACTACAGTCAGACTGACACAACACTACCCCAAGTCAGCTATGGGGAATTACACAAGCATTTGAAAATATATCAGCCACTACAGTGATGTAACAATAGTGAAGAACAGTCACCGGTGTGAGCCTGCATACCCACAACCAATTTCAACACAGTCACAGTGACATACTGGTAAGCCAATTGAACAGTAGAGTATAATGACTGTGTGAACATAAATATCATGCTTGACACTCACACAGTACTTCTACTTATACTGCTCCAAGCCACACAGTGTAGTCTGACTCCTGCAGTGGTACGGAACATGTTTCAGTCTGCCCCTACAAACATATACAGCTGATAGACCACCAGAAACTGGAGCAGCATGCAGTCAGATAGAAAAAGAGCCATGACACTTAAATGTATCCCCCTCCTAACACAGCATAACAAACATGTACACACTACACTGCTACACAGTCCTGATGTCTGTTAACAATTGCTTCACATACACAGACACCCAAATGTACAGATTCCCACAGAATGTCCAGGCTCTGTCCTCATATATATATATATATATATGGCCCCTTCCTTATAACATGTCTGGCATTCTGCTACATCACTGGGATGATATCAGGAAGGAAGGAAGGCACTAACTAATGATATACCATACCTATCAACCTCTTACTGCATGACATCTGGACAAAGCCTTACATAATTGGGGGACAGAGGCCCAAATACAGGGGCATAACTGAAATACTGCTGTTATAAACTGAGAAAGTTGCTGGTGTTACAAGGTTTGTTGTAACCTATCTTAACTGAGGCATATGAAGTCAGAAACACAAATGGAAGTTATCATGTACTGACTGCAATACCCAGGGTATGCTACTGATTTGCCAAGGACAACAACTGTTGGAGGAACAGACCAAACATAAGACTCCAACCTCTGGCCATTCTGTGGATAGCCCTACAGTTGAGAGTTATGTCAACAACATAACACTGTCAGACTGAGACCCATGCAGAATATGCATGTCCACACAAACCCCGTTAAACTAGCATGAATCCAGATCTATAACAGCAATATGTATATTCTGACCCTAAGTCTGGACCTTTCTCCCCAATGTCGTTGGGCTGTCACCACAATTGAAGTTGTAAGAGGTATTTCCAACCTCCCTCTGTGATGCTGCTGTTCACACACCTCCTTGAAGTCCTACTCACAGGCAATGAAAAGGGGCAACTCCCACAGAAGTACTCAATTATGGGAGTGTGTTGCCATGCGATTGGCTATAGGAATAACAACACAGTTGTTTTGCATGCAATTAGCAAGTAGGGGACACCAAATTGGTGCACAGGCCATCAACTGTTCATGAGCATGACTTACAAAAGGCAAGCTGCTGCTTATGCAAAACCGATGTATACCTTACATCTGAGAAGAGAGACAGACAGAAAGACAGACACACACACACACACACACACACACACACACACACACACACACACACACACACACACACACGCACACACGCACGCACGCACGCACGCACACACACACACACACACACACACACACACACACACACACACACAAACAAACCGTGAATAAGATAAAAAGGCTCGGAAACTTTACTTGGAATAAAAAAAAAGTATGTCAAACAAGTAAGCATGTAATGGAATGCAGTACGGGGTATGTACTAATGGGAAATAGGAAGTTTAACAAATATGTCTCAACAAGACTTGCTGTACTGATATATTGCTGATCAGCAACTATAGCTACAGCATCTGGGTCTGTCTGCAGTGACATAGATCACAGGTCCTGGCCCTGAGTCACCCCAGGAAAGGATGGCTTACATATGACTACTACTGGATTGCCTGTGGGACAATACTGACTGTGATACTGCTAGGCCAGCTACTGGGATGTCATAGATATCCATATGTTACTTCTGAATACAGCTATGATAAACATGTTTGTGTCACAAATCTGAGAGACCTATACAGAGTATGTGCATAGTAAACTACTGTCGCAGATGTGTGTCTTGAACTGCATGTGATATACTTAGGTCATACCATTCAACTGTCCGATGATATGCATACTGACCATATGTGTGCTTCACATTTGTAGTCATTTACTCATAATAGTTGGGTTATGTCCCTCAAATCGCTGGCAAATCTGTGAAGACTGACATTAGAACATAATAGGATACGTATCAGTGCCAGACATCCTTCAGGGTATTTCTTTGTATGCAAAGCCTACTGGGCTATTAACTGACTTAAGTGTGTTACAGCAATATTATCAAAGTGTCAATAACTTTAGCCCATTGCCCCCCATTTATGTGTGCCATCCTCCAGATGTCCTGCTCTAACAGGTCGAGAGGTATGACTGAGCAGGAAGAGTGTAAATACAGTGTGCCATACTGACATAGAACAGAAATGTGTATCAGGTATCACCTGTGCACATGTATGTATGAGTAAGTGTAGCTGGAACCCTCAAAACAACAGACATAAGATGCAAAACATCAGGTAAATAAGCTATACATATTATACATGTGTGTAATCTTAGTTTCAGTACATCCAACAGACATAGATTTCCACAGCTACTTATTGTTGCAAAGCCCTGATACAAACATGGGTACTAGAATAAGCATGATTATCAGGTTGAAATTGGAGAGGTGTCCAACTGTTTTATGACCATGTGTCCATGTCTACTACAAACAGCTATATAAGCACCTACATAGCTGTATGGATTCAACAATACCTGAGTTGTAAAATCTGCCTCCACCACAGTGGGTTAATCCCCTTTGGTGGACAGCAGCAATACATAAACCACATAATCAGTCACTATATTGGCTGTACAAGGGCAATTAATAGTAGGCACCAACTTGGAAGCAGGTCAACCTTTGTTTTAACAAGCATATAAGGTCACAGGTGTGTCACTGTAAGGCTAACTATGAGTACAAATTGGATATATCCACCAAGGCCAATCACAAGGCTGTCTTTATGTATGTCTTCCATCTCAGAGGCAACAACCCAATCCACTCTGTACTGGTGGTCAGTCACACCACATATACACACAGCATAGCTATAGCCACCCTGCTGCAAACAGGTTAAGGGAATACATCATTCCCCTGTTCCACCATCTGTATAGGTGTATATACACAGCACCCACACCCCTCTCCTCATCATTTGGAAGCAGGTACATAATGGCTACTCAAAGGCAACAAAATAAGTCTCCATGGGACCTGATAACATCCCTGCCTGCATCCTACATGAACTCAGGCATATGCTCCCAGCTCCATTACACACTGTACTCAAGCAAAGCCTGAGCACCATTGCCATCCCATCTGCATGTAAGATGGCCACTGTCATCCCTCTCCAAAAAGGTGAAAGATGAATGTTGGATTATACAATTTACTGGCTCTCATTGGGGGGAACATGACACATCAGGACCAGGAGTGCAATGCAAGCTCATACTGTGATGATAGATGACAGGGCTATGATGTGGTAGTACGTGGTGGCTAATGATAAAAAAATGTTGATGTTTAGGTTCTGTAAAGAATGTTGACCAATGTATGAGGTCCTGTAATGTCTTTCCCTGTTTATGTATTCCAGGTGACATGCCACGTGTCCGTCAGCCACATTCCTCTGCAGCTGAAAATGGGACTATCATTAACCTAATCATTCAGCACCATGGAGTGATGTTTGGCCATAGGCCACAGGATCTGCATGAGTGGACTGCTATGTGAAACAAGCTGGTCCACAGGGTGAACTACATTGGCCACCATGGCCGCATATACGAGCAGATCTGGCATTGTGCTACTGACCTGATACGTCATGCCTGGCAAAGGCCTGCTGCCATGGCCAAGGTCTGTAACGCTAGAGGTGGGGGTTCTGCCACACAGGCCCTACTTACAGGAACAGAGGTGCTCCTTGCCAATCTTGGGGTAGCCCCCACACACCAGCCAACACAGTAATGCAAGTCGGGGAGGTGGGTGGCACCCAGGCAACAGACATGGAGCATCCACACAAGGCCACAGTACACATCCATTGAATCATGTAGCAATCATACTGGCTTCTGTATAGTATCTAGATGATTATGTGAGGTCAAACTAGATTTGTGGGTGAGTTTAGCAGTGCACACAAGTGCACATCTATGGTGACGGAAAGAAAATTGTGTACTATCAGAGCTTGTACTGAACATGTGCAGGAAAGTAGCATTCATCTTGTACCAATGGCAAATGTGAGTCTGCTGAAATACCTCTCTCCCACAACTACATTGGTACCTCTGGTCTGGATGTAGGACAGCAGCCTGAAGCTGGTGAGTATGGGATTATCCTGTTGTAGCTCACCAGTACCCCAGGCATGTTAAGGTCATGCATTTTACCATGAACACAACTGTTACTCTCAACCATATTGTAATTTCTGCATGTTCACTTGTGGTGGGGTTAACTGCATTGCATCACAGTGGTCATCACAGAGGCCTATTTGCAGGAGATGTAACATATCTGTAATATACCTCACAACCTGTTATTGCAAGAAATCTGCAAAGACTGACAAAATGGGGGGATAAGGGCCCAGAATTAGGGACATATTCTATAAATTATTGTTATACAGTGCATATAACTGGTGTACACACACCTGTTAAAATACAAGGTATCTGTGATATACAAATATTAGATCACAATAAAACATTTCCAAACTCTTCCAACCTTTCATGTGACCTATAACCTGTACAATTCAATTGTAAAACAAACAAATCTGTTAGGGGAACAACTATGACAAATGAAAAACGTACAAGAAGCTAGATGCATACATGTGCTCAGGCTGAAGCTAATACTGTGCTGAAGCAGATTTTGATATAATTATGGCATTACATCCTCTTGTGTACACACTTGCCATCAATTACAGACTCCTTGATTAACAGCAAATAATGGTCAGCTGTCCTACCAGGGTTTACCTGACATTTACTCAGTTGCCTACCACAGCAAAAGCCATGGTTCACATAGAGTTTAAGAAGCATCAAAGGGATCACATTTTTGAAAGGTATCAACCCAGGGAAGGGCACAAAAACATTTCCACAGCATGGCATTTGCCATGGAACACAGTACAGACAGTCATCAAAAGGTGGTGGAAATATGGTGCAACAGTGACATTGAAAAGAACTGGACATCCCTTCAAATTTGTGGAAAAGACAAAACCCAAACTGGTGAGGGAGGCTGCCAGGAGACCTACAGCAACACTAAAGGAGTTGCAGGAATATCTGGCAAGTAATGGTTGTGTACTACATGTGAGAGCAATTTCCCGTATTCTCCATGTCTGGCCTATGGGGTAGGTTTGGAAGATGGAAGCCTTTTCTCACACAGAACAACATCCAGGTCTGGTAATTTTCTCAAGAAAAATACAGCAGGTCTCCCAAAAGCATGTGGGAAAATGTGTTATGGTGTAATGTTGTTTGGCACAATAACAACACTGTGCATTACCAAAAGAACACCAACCCCATGGTGAAGCATGGTGATGGCAGTGTCTTGCTTTAGGGTTGCTGTTCATAAGCTGGAAGTGGGCCTTTAGCCAAGGTGGAGGGGATTATGAACAGTTCCAAATATCAGTCCCTTTTGGTCCACAATCTTCATGCGTCTGCTAGAAAGCTGTAGATGGAGAGAAATTACAACTTTCCACACAACAATGACCCAAACCATACATCCAGATCCAAAAAAGAATGTCTTCACCAGAAGACAATCAATATTTTGTAATGCCCCAGCCACTGTCCACACCTATATCCAATAGAAAATCTGTGTGGTGCCCTAAAGAGGGCTGTGCAGAAGAGATGCCCTCGCTATCTGACAGAGTTGTAGGGCTTCTGCAAGGGAGAGCGTACAAATATTGCTAAGCTGAGATGTGCCATGCTGATACACATCTTCTCAAGAGGACTGACTGTTGTTATGAAATCAAAAGGTGCTTTAACAAAGTATTAGTTTAAGGGTGCGCACAGTCATGCAACCAGCCTATTGTATGTATATCAGCTTCTATGTTACCCCTAACCAATGTGTTTGTTCTCTAATTGGATTGCACAGGTTATAGGTCACATTAAAGGTGGGAAATGTTATAACATGATTTCTGTGGTCTCATGCTATATATCAGAGAAACCTGGCATGTTAACAGGGATGTCTACACTTATAATATCCACTGTAAGCTTAGAAGGTTGCTAGTGTAACCAGTTCTGTTGTAACATACATGTATTGCAGGTTTTGAAGTGTGAAATTCAAAATATGCTACTAATTAGTGACACCAGTCCTCAGATCATCCCAGTAATGTGTCAGACAAAGAAAGGATTTATGAAGAACAGACCAGAAATATGAGCCACATATGTAGACATTCAGCGGCACTCTGCACAGTTGAGAGGCATGTTCTGTAGGAGTTGCCACTGTGCTATAAAGATGAACAGCAATTATGTGTACATGGGTGCAGTGTGTGCTACTTGAAGGCCCATCACCTACTAACACTACTCACATATCACAGAGTTATATATAAGTAGTAACATTAAGTGGAAAGGGCTGCACTGCATGATGTTGAGGGCCTGTCCAGGGTGTTTATGTAATTGTCTGACTGTTGTGAATGTCACCAGTTGGCTATTGTGAGGTCTGTGTAATGCTTGTCTGCCACATCACCTGTATGTGTCTGTGTGTGTGTGCATGTGTATGTGTGTGTGTGCATGGGTGTGCATGTGTGTGTGTGTGTGTGTGTGTGTGTGTGTGTGTGTGTGTGTGTGTGTGTGTGTGTGTGTGTGTATGTGTATGTGTAGCTGCAAACTTTATAGTGCAGGTATTAATTTACATATGTTGTCTTCTCCCCATAGGTAAGTCGTGGTCCCTCCCGCTCAGAATCTGATGTCAGTGTCTCTGCAGCCTCTGACAATGATGATGGTCATAGTCAGGCACAGGTGGGGTTGTCAGGGGCTGAATCTGTGCCATCAGTTGGCATCCCACAGTCATCCACAATCTTCCCGCACACAGTCACAATGCCCACACATACCCCGTCCCCAGCAGCCACAGATGATGGACAGCTGGCAGGTGGTGGCATGGAACAGGCTAGTGTGGTGACTATGGCAAGTGTGAGTGTAGACACTGGCCATAGTCAGAGTGCAGACGAGGTCCAACACAGGCAGATGGACAGGGGTGCTCACAGGAGGACTGCTGCTCATCAAGCCGCTGTCGCAAGTGCCACAGCAGGTGTCACCAGATGCATGTTTTTTGCTGTTATGGATACACAGGCACATAGTGAATGCAACACCAGACAAATGCTCAGGGTGTTGGATGCAACTCTTCCTGATTTACGTGGCAACATACATGACCTTGTTGAGGCCACACATCAAAATACTGAGATTATGAATAGACGGTGGGGTGAGACCTTGGCAATCCTCGACTGTGGCATGTCTGTGCTAGAATGTGTGGTGGGAGATGGGCATCAGCCACGTGGAAGTAGGTCAGGACCAACATCAGCTGAGAGTCTATGAGGCCATGCACCTTCACACTCCAGTAGTGGCAGTGACACCAGCACTACCAAAGGGGGGTTGCTGTCCACATCACAATGGAGCAGGCCATGGGCACGTAGTCCTTGGAGCTCCCGTCAGGGACATGGATCCAGCAGACAGCAGTTACCATCAGGAAGTAGTACTGCATCTGGCCTTGGGCCTGGTGGTGCCAGTAAGACCCATGGCAGGACCAGTTCCCATGTCCGTGGCCAAAGACGGTGAACTGGACACCCTGCCATGTACGGTCCACAGCTGTCCAATGTACCCCTGTGTAGGACAGCCACATTGTGTGACTGTGTGCATATATACACACACACACATCCGTATCACAGGCAGGTCACATCTAGAGACACAAACATAGCACCTCTGCACAGTTCATCTGTAGGATACCCCTCCAAACACACACACATTATGTCAACCATATGGCCCAGCCTAGGCCTCTGGCAAACCCACAACATGCCACATCCCTGTCATCCGTATCATCAATGCAGGGACATGCTAATATGGGTCTGATGCACGGGGTGAATATAGTACAGTGTAGCTATGTAATACTGTGTAAGGTGCTGTCTGCTTTTATTTGTTAAGGGTACACATAAAGGTGTATGTACCTTATTAGCCATGGTGCATTATTGCTGTTAGTACCACTGACTGAATGTAGTCTGACATGCTGTATTCTGTGTTTCAGGTCTCTGTGTGTCTGCAGGCTGTGGCCCTGCAGACATTACCAACATGGAGTATGGCAGAGTGGAAATACTCCATCTGTTTCATAGCCAATGCACATCTTTATACGTATGTTTACCAGGTGTGTATGCATGCAACAGTGTGTGAGGTACAGTGTTGTCAGACAGTGTGACCTTGCATACATACCCCTTCCCACAGACAGGTAGCCTTCAGACATGTCACCTCAGTGTTGTGTAGTACCACAGGCTCATACATACAGAACAGGTTACTGGAGTTCTGTCAGTAGGTCCTTCACAAGCTTAGCCATTAGATTAACTGCAACAGATTCACCTGTCAGCACCTGTTACCCCTGCCATTTCTTTCCGATACACTCACCCCTGATGCAGTTGGTGTGGGCATGTATGGTACTTTGTATGACAGGTTTGTGGTATGTATTCCTGAGTTCACAGTGTGGAATAGGGAGACAAAATGGTATATCCTTTGCATACACACAGTAAAGACTGACATAGGGGATGTGCATACAGTAACACAAACATAGTTGGCAATATACAGGTTAGTAAACCTACATATCCACTTTAATGTACTATAGTGCTACATACACATGACATGGCCTACATAGATTATATGCATGGGACACAACCCACTACCTCTTACAACACATAATTTTGTTAATCCCTTCATGGATGGTGAGACAACCCACCAAAAATAGCAACTGGAGTCATCTATTGCTCCTACAAGCCTGGACAAGTGATAGGGTAACAGACATTGTATCAGCATAATGTTTCAGTCAGGTATGATATCTGATGCTGGCATGTGTGTCACTACACTAACTGTGACCTATTGGCAACGATGTAACATACATGGCCATTGTTAGGGGATGCAGACCACATATAGGTTGCAAACATCTGGATATTCCATAGACATCTGTACAGATGACTGGTATGGCCTGTGTAATGGTTTAACATGCTGCATGTGAGGCAGATGCTCTATAACATGCTATATAAAGTAATGCCATCGGGAGGTGGTAAAGAGGTGTGGATGGCACACACATCATAATGGTATAACCCACACAGGATATGATTTTCACCCATACACATACACACAGTTGCTAGTATTGAGATTAGAAACCCTGCCTATCTAGTTATTTCTACTATATTGTTATGCAGTTATCACGTGCCATAGAGCTTATATGATTTCACTTTGTCCCAAGATACCTCTAAGGTGAATGACATCAGCAGGCCTTGTAAAGTAGGGTGATGGGAAGTGTACAGGGTGGTGCACACCTCAAAATGGTATAACCCACACAGGATATGATTCTCACCCAAACACACACACACTGGGTGGGAAAATTATCAAAGTACTTTTTCCTAGAAACATACACACTTAACACCCACGCACACATTTGCTGGATCTGAGAGTAGAAACCCTGCCTATCCAGTTATTTGTACTATAGTATTACGCAATTATCACATGCGTTACAGAGCTTACTTGGTTGACAACTGGCCAAAGGTGCTAATAAAGGGAATGACATCAGCAGGACTGATAAAGTAGGGCACTGGGTGGGAAACTTATCAAAATACTTTTTCCTACAAGCATACACACTTACCCACACAATTATACACCCACACACACATTTGCCAGATCTGAGAGTAGAACTCCTGCCTACTTAGTTATTTGTACTACAGTATTGCACAGTTATTGCTTGCACTACAGAGCTTACTGGGCTGACAACTGGCCAATGGTGCTGATAAGGGGAATGACATCAGTGGGACTGATAAAGTAGGGCACTGGGTGGGAGACTTATCAAAATACTTCTTCCTACAAACATACACACTTACACACCCACATACACATTTGCTGGATCTGGGAGTAGAACCAGTGCCTGCCTAGTTATTTAGACTATAGTATTATGCATTTATCGCACATGCTACAGAACTTACTGGGCTGACAACTAGCCAAAGGTGCTGATAAGGGGAATGACATGAGCAGGACTGATAAAGTGGGGCACTGGGAAGTATTGTGGGTGGGAATGGCCTAAAACTGTTTCACTTACAAACAAGCACACACTCCCTCACACACACACACACACACACACACACACACACACACACACACACACACACACACACACACACACACGCACGCACACGCACACACACACAGTTGCCAACACAGAGATTAGAACCCCTACCAATCTAGTTATTTGTACTATAGTGTTACACAGTTATCGCACATGGTACAGAGCTTATAGGGGTGATAGGTGTCCAATGGTACTTCTAAGGTGAATGACAGCAGCAGATCTTGTGAATTGGGGCAATGTGAATTGTACTGAGTGGGAACAGTCTCCTAAGGCTTAGACCTACACACACACACACACACACACACACACACACACACACACACACACACACACACACACACACACACACACACACATGCTGGTGATGTGATATTATAACCCCAACTTCAGTACTATTACACAATGGGGCTCAAATTTTATGCTGGCATGTGCAACTGTTTACAACTGGTATGCCACTGTCCACAGCAAGACATCACTGTATGCCATTCAGGGTATCTGTGTGTGTGACTCACTCTATCTGTGTCCCCCTGTGTCTCTCTCTCTCTCTATCACTATTTGTCTCTCACTTCCCCACATCTATGTGTGTGTATGCTTGACATATGTTATCTGTTGACCCATATATATGTGTGTGTGTATCACATGCAACAGATGCAGATATATCACATATGGGCCACCTACAGCTAGCTGAGGGCAATCCTGTCTGATGTGTGTGTAGGGACAGTTAAGGGGTGCATAGCTGTCTGTATGCACAGACATATATACACAATACAGTCATAGAGTCCGATGTGGGTTCCAACATGTCATGTGATTCTCTAAGTGTAGGAGCATGCCCAGTGTGACCTTCTATAGTTAGAGTGGGACTCCATTCCAGAGATAAGTGTACTTTGGTCCTGGGTTTTGTGTGCTACAGCCACACCTCTCAGGAGTACACAGGACTTTCCTTGGGGTAATGAGTTTGTTTAGCAGACATTTTCTGACATATCTGTAGTCTGACACTGCAATGTATTGTGTCATTACCTAGTGCCAGACATCCTCAGATTATCACAGTGCTTTACCAGAGGAATACTAGTTGTATGATGCATAGACCAATATTTTGAGTCCAGCTATGTACATTCTTGCCCAACAAGGCCAGTTGGGAGGTGTGGCTACAGCCAGTTGAGTGATGACACACTGTGTAAATAGTCCAGCAACTTGGTGATATACTGACTGGGGATCTCTTGCTTGTGTGGTATCTTTCTAACCTGAGATGTCATATCCTGGTGTGGCTATACCTCTCACCTGTACATTTTTTGGCAGATTGTCCAGGTGTTTGGCTAGAGGTTTCCTCCAGTCTACGTAAACTTGTGTTTTTATGGCAAGTTAGTTGCATATAATTGAAAAGTGATGTTACAAAATAATGACAGACATTACTGTTTCAGACTACATAACCTTCAGACAATTCCTACTACTGCAAACCCCTCACCCCACCAACTTTCTCAGTATGTAAAGGCAATATTTACAACACATGCTTATCATTGTACCTTTGTTCCACTTTTATTTCTGCCTTTGTCCAGATGTCTTGCTGTCAGAGGTTGGAAGTTATGGGTGTGGGTACAGAGTGCATTCTACTGTGCAGGCATATCCATTATTTGTAAAAGCAAACAAACAAAAAAAAAAAGAATTATTGAAAATAACTACTGAAAACAGTACCAAAAAGCACCATATTCACAAAAGCCTTAGCACTTTGGCTACATGGCTTTCAAAGAAGTATGTTATATTTGTAGTATATTCCACATGGCACTGTGACTTCCAGGTATGTCAGTGGCAGAGCAGTAGGTGTCACTGACATGCATAATAATTGACACTGCAGTTATCTGCACATGGCCCTGTCAAAGGCAGCACTGCACCTAGGGCACTACAAGACGACAGCCAGGAGAACGTGCTGGCCAGATCCTGAAAGTATTAACCACACATACACATAGCTCATTGGCCCCTGCATATTGTAGGCATGCTCCACCCCAAATCTCACCACCCTACAGCAACTCGCCCAGGAATCTTTTACCTCAGTAGAAAGGTGGATCAGAGATATTCAACTTATCTTAAATCCCAACAAAATGAAACTACTTCTATTTTCCTAAACAAATCAAAAAACACTCCACTCTCCTTCTCTATCTCCTCCAATAATGGAACTGTCATTTTACCATCTCTCCACACCAAGCTGCTTGCCGTCAAAATAAATAACCTACACTTTGACATCCATATCTCTCAAACTATTAAAATGGTACACAAAAAATGGGGTCCCTATACAGACAAAAAGACTTTCTATCAGATCAAGCTCAGGTCACCCTAGCGCAAACCCACCTTCTTTCCTCACTCATGCACCTATTCTCACCTATGTAAGAATATCTGACCTGGAGAAACTTGAGTCGTGTTATAACAAAATCGCCAAGTTTGCAAAAAATTCCCTCTTCAGAACACACCATTGTATACCTCTTAAGAAACTTCAGTGGCTTAGCTCCCACAGTTATTAATCTACCACCAACTAGTCATAGCTTATAACAGCCTAAAATATCATGAAAAAAAACTCCAGCCCTTAGGGAACTACTAACTACATTCCAAATCGACCACTCTGCTCTGTCAACAAATCACTCCTCTCTATCTCCACAGCCAACAACACAGCAGGTAAAGCTCTATTTTCTCACAGTATAGCAAAACGTTGGAATAATCTCCCTCCCTCGGTGACTTCTGCGCCTAATACCAAACAATTCAAAAACTCCCTTAAGGCTGATCTTATTAGCTCTTGGCTATGTCCATGTGTTACTTAATTCTAGTGTATGCTACCACCATCTTTCTCTCTTCTCTCCAATTATCAGACCTCGTAAAAATGGAAGTAAGAAATGGTATCTCTTGACATTTGGAAATGTTGTGATCTCTGTCTGTATATTTTGATTAACTTAATGTTCACTTGTATATATTGCTGATATGATCTTTCTTTGCATACTGTTCTTTTATGCACAAAATACTGCTCAATAACAAAGTCTTTACTTTACATTATGTATTACTATCATTGTCTGTTGTATTAATTAAGTGGAGCTTTTCTCCCCGGGCCTCTGCTGTAAATGGACCTCATCCAGTTGGACCATCACGGTTAACAAATGTAAAATAAAAAAATAAATAAAAATAAAATGTGTATTGGGACAACCCTGTCAATGTGTGCTATGCTGCTATTTCCCTGCAAACATACATGTTACTGCATTTCTGTGGTTATATGGGGTGGCACACCTATTAACTGTACACATTTGCACAGAGTGTGCTGATATTTGCTTTACATTTTGGTAACATTTACCATACTATTGTGCCCCTGTCTTGGGTACTAGAGGCATATCAGTAAAGACCACAGGTCAGATTGTAATGGTATACATTTGAGTTTCAGACTTCTTACCCTTCATAGCCTTACTGCAACTGCGAGACCTGCTGTTGCTATCACTGTGTGAGTGCGCAGGGTGTGTGTGTGGGGGTAATTCAACATTGCTGCCATTTGTGGGCCTTTGCCAGACATCTCTCTCTGGTTTTCTACAGCTGAATTGCTGTGTGGGTTTGAGGGGTGGGTATGGGAACCCCACACTGACATCCAAGCCTGTGACCTATGACCCCCCCAGTTAGTTGGCCCACACATATACTGCATGGGATTTTCCACCTTTGGTACTACTGCATAGTGTTGGGAGGCCAATAATGGGCAAATATTTCCTGGTGTCTCACATAGCTGTCAGTTGTCTGCTTGCTGTCCCAGTAAGCCACCCCATTCCCTTATATGCTGCAGCATTACCATAGATATGCTACCAAAACATACAAATCAATTTATTTATTATTAAGAAGACTGACTTACCTTGTGCCTGTAGCAGTTGTGTGGATGGTGCTTGAGGGCTGCCTATGTTGGATGCACACAGTACACTGCCTATACATGGTAATTTAACAGGTAATGTGATGTGTGTGTCATCCATTTTACTGTGTGTGTGAGTCAGACAGAGGTGTCAGTCCCTGTGTCCCTACAGTGTCAATGTGTGTGCTATGCATTGCCTCTTTGCCAAGGCCTGAGCATACTGGGCATGCCTCCTCTGTTTACAGGAGAGTCCCTCTGTGCCTGTGTGGACCTTGGCAATGGTGGTGGGCTGTGTGGCCCTTCCCTGTGCTGTTCCTGCTGCAGCTGTTTACACAGGATTATATTGTGTAGCATGGCACATACTGTGAACATGTGCGCACATGTGGCTGGAGAGTACTGCAAGGCTCCACCAGATATGTCAAGGCTGTGGAACCGTGACTTGAGCATCCCAAACACATGCTCTATGATGATCCTGGTTTGTGCATGTGCCTCATTATGGCGTTCTTGAGTTGGTGTGTGTGCATTTCTAATGGGTGTCTTCATCCATGGCTCCAGTGCATAGTCAGCGTCCCCCGCCAGATGGCCATAAGGGATGTCTCCACTGGCAAATGACTAGTACAGCTGTGATGAATGCCAGATGTGGGAGTTGTAATAGCATCCGAGGCTGCCAACATACACATTCATGATAATGCCCTGGGCATTGCACATGACCTGGCCGTTGATGGAGGGGAAGCCCTTGCAGTTTATTTAGATCCTACCCTGTTCACTGGGTGGTGATTTTATGTAGATGTGCGTGCAGTTTATCACACCCAGTACCTCTGGGTATTCTGCTACATGGTGGAAGAGACGCTTATTGCTGGTCCTCTCCTCACGAGTGTTGGGGAAGTAAATGTGCTCACCAGCACGTGGTAGCATGGCATCCAGAAACTGGTGGAGTACCCTGGATACAGATGCCAGTGAGACCCCCATGATGTACCCAGTAGGTTTTTGTTAAGTACCTGTAGCTGGTATTCTTAAGGCTGCACATACCTTGGTATCCACTGGGGTGGGTTCCCCTCTGTTGGCTCTGGGTCTGAGTTGAGGCTGGCACAGCTCAATGCTTTGCTGCAGTATATCTTTGTCCACCCCGTAGTGCTCTACTATCTCCAGATCATGTAGCCACTTTTAAGTTACCCTGGGTTTGAACACTCTTCTCCTCCTCCTTGGTCTGTGGCTGTTGTCAGCATTATCCTCCTCACCACCCTCGAGCCTCTAGCACATACTGATGGATCAAAGCAATGGCAGCCTCTAACATGTTTTCGGTTAAAATTTCCCAGTATGTGTGCACCAATGGTGCAGAGTTTGTGAGAAAAAACAGACTGTAATGTGCTTGCATAGTTTATACTGCTGTGCTGCAGATGGTGCCTGTATGATTGGCTGACTATGATGCATTCCACCTGCTAGCTATGTTATTTGCACTTGACTGCCTTTATTCTGCTATTTTCCTTTTTTGCTTTTTTTCCCCTTCCCATTTCCACCCCTTCTAAGCCCCGAGGTGCGCTGCACCAACCCTGGCCCCAAATGTAAACAGCCCTGCTATTTCCATTTTTTTTTTTTTTTTTTGAGACCTGGTGCACGCTGCGCAAACCTATTTAGCTAAGGTAAACAATGAGAAATGGCCCTCCCCTGGACACGAACACATTCTTCATTTCATGGAATAAGTCAATACAGCCTCAGACATACTCCCTTGCTTAGCTGTGCTTAGCTAAGCTTATCTGGGAGTCATGGAGCTCCAATATGCTTACAGCAAGTATGACACACCCCATTTTTATGTCAGCTGCTTCTCCTGCCTACACGATCATGTTATAGCACCTAGACGGTTAGGTGCAGTTTGGCATTTAGAATATTTTTGTGATTCAGTAAATTTCCCCTCATTTGCATACCCCACTGCCTTAGTCCCTAGTTACTGCCCTACACCAGAGCCTTTCCCCTTAGCAACCACTGTTCCCTTGTATTGTTTTGATTCTGCATGCCATAGACTATAATGGCAAAATGCAGATTTCCCTTAAAATTGTATTTTCAAATTTTTTTTATTTTTGGCATGATCCTGTTTGTGCCCCGCTGAACTATGCTTAAACAGCCGAGATTGGCCAAACAAATAAATAAATAAACTTTTATTTTTAGAAAAATAAAACACTTTTTCATGCCAATGGCCATACATTTGGCCATTGGCATGCCTGAATATTATAATACATGCTTTTGTTTGAGCTGTCATGACTCTGTTTTAATGTTTGCAGAAATGTATTCGGCTAGTAGCCGAATACATTTCTGCAACTAACACTATTCTTGCATGGATGCCTGCCTGCTTACTGAAATGCTAATTCACCTCATTTGCATGGTTTTCACCAGCAAATGAGGTAATTATCATTATGCAGTTGTGTCTGTGCAGGAATAGTGTAGGCAGGCTTGTGCACATCAGAACAGTAGTTTACCGAAATGCTCGGAGGCCATATTCTGTGCAGGAGTGGGTACTCTGTTCCTGCATGGAGATTTCAGTTTATTGAATCCCACTGATAGTCTTCTCTGACTGAAATTGCAGCAAAAATAAAATCTTCTTAAAATTCTTACAAACTACTGAATGCTTTCATAGCATATATGTGTTTTCTTATTCTAGAGCTAAGCTTCCTTGAAGCTTTTCCAACATAGAATACTTCATAGTTCATATATTTACAAATATAAACTAATTTACTGCTGTTAAAGAGTTCACATGTAAATGAATACCAAAATGAGTAAGAGTCAGAGTGTGGCTTATATAGTGAAATCTGGGTCCGTGTCAAAAGATCAAATGGGCAAATCATCGAAAGCCACATAGTCAAGACCATGTGATTGAAAATTCATTCCATCGAACCATTCTGACTGAGATCGTGTTACAGTAGGTACCAAAAAATTTGTCCTTTTCCCCACCTTAGTATCAATTTGGAGTTGGTATATATAATTAGCAGGGGTTGTGGGGGTACAGGGGGGCTTGCCCTTATGCAAAAGCATTGTTTTTGTTGTATGCAGGTGTTGTTTGGCTTTGTTTTTTTTTTGACAGACTGACTTGTTGATCATATGGTCTGGTTTTAATGATTTGTTCTTTCAATCTTTTGACATAGACCCAGGAAATCTACACGACTTACATGACATACACTGTAAGTATAATTTCTTGTACCAGTATTTTTATTGTTCTCACCAGTTCCGTTCTTATTTTCTAAACACTTCCTTAGATTTATCCTTTTTTACCTGTAAACATTTTTCCTTTTTCCTTACAAATTTTTCTTACTATATTGGTGCAGCCTAAAATACTTTCCAATTGTTGCTGTCTTTCTGATTTGTTTACTGTCTTTACTGTTTGTGACTAGAAAGGTCATATAATAATTTTTAGATCTAAGAACTGTTTGGTGGTATTCATTTCTTAAACTGAAATTTACCTGACTAGAATTTAAAATAAGAAAATACACTATTCCTTTTTTATTTCATCACCACAGGAATATCCTTAACTACACTTCTATAATGTCTTTCAACAAAAACATTTCCAAATTGTAACATTCTGACGCAAAAGAAATCCATCAGTAGAAATCAGCTTAGATAGTTTGGTTATTTGATTTCTAATGACATTAGTTTTTATATGCAATGGATGTCCACTAGTCAAATGCATATAACTGTTTGTAAGGGTTGCTTTGTGAAACAGCCTAGAAGAAAACGTATTATTACCAATATCTGTTATTACAACTACTTACTTAAAAGTAAATACTAAAAATGATGTAGTTCCTTTGAGAAAATTAATAAAAGAATCAGACAAATCACTCTTTCCTTTAAAAACACTTGTTTAAAATTAGAAAAGGCTGGAACAATGACTGCCACCACTGGTACACTACTTCCTTTTGCTGTTTGTAGTATTCACCATCAAACATAAAAATATAATTCATAGGAACTAGTTGAAGCAGCCAACTTATTGTTTCTGTCTAACTCTCTATTAGTGAGACGTGTCAGGAAGCTGCATACACACTTTAGCCCAGCATATTGTGGTAGAACAATATATAAGGAAGTAATGTCACAGGTGATTTATAATAAATCCTTGAATTCCTGATGTTGATAGCTTGATAAGGAAATCCCAGGAATCCTTAATATAAGATGATATGTTCTGGATAGAATTATTGTGTATAAAAGGAAAATTAATGTTAATGTCCTCAATGTTGCTTCCAGAAGGAGAAACTACAGGATAAAAGGGGTGAATCATGTTTATATTTCTATATATACCAGGAGCTCCACTTACAAAAAATTATGTTCCTGCATGCTAATGCAATTATCATGAAGCATATCCAATAATAATAAATCTGAATACCAATTAGTGTAATTTAACTCATTTACAGCAACCTTCTTATAAAATTATCTTCATGCATGTGTATCAACTTCTATTTATATTTAGTTGCATCTCTTATTATTATACACTTACTGTTGTCATCTGTCAATTGTCATAAAGCTAATATTAGTATAATGTTAGCATATTTTTAGGAATCTGCAATGCTTTCATCTTTTTTTTGGTAAGATTATAAAATTTAGCATGTGCAGGAGAACTGAACATACTTCTAAAATCATTAATATACAAACAGTCAAATACTGATATAGCAGGGTACTGTTGTTGTCTCACAGCAAGAGGCTCCCCAATTCGATTCTTGGCTGGGGTGCCCTCTGTGTGAAGCCTGCAAGTTCTCAATGTGTGCTTGTGGGTTTTCTCTGGATGATCTAGTTTCCTCCCATATTCCAAAGATATGCAGTACGTGGATTAAACACTATAAATTGTCCATAGGTGTGAATATGTGTGTGTGTGTGTCTATGTGTGGTATGAAAGAACAACTGCAACAGAGCTGGCCACCTGTTGGTGTGAACATTGGCGCTAGATTATTGTCACCATTGAAGTGTCCCCATGTGCAAAAATGGGAAAAGAGAGGTTATGGATGGATGGATGGATGGATGGATGGATGGATGGATGGATGGTGTAGTGGGTTGAATGTACTTGGTTCATGTAAAGAAACAGTAGAAGTGACCTTAATTTTATAATGTAAAGTTCAAAATCTATTATTGTGTTTGTCATTGAAAATCTGCTGTTAGGAGCCAAAGAAAAGCCTTTTTACACTACGAACATTTCATAAGCATTAAACAACTGATTACTTACATTTATTATCATGCATTTATTACAGCCCAGTAGCTTCATTCTGACCCCTGTTATTTTGCTTATACTACAGTTTTTGATATTATTAATTTTTTTGCATTTGTTGAGCTTTTTCTTTTTTTTTCTTCTTTTTTAAATTTGAATATCTGTTTTTTTTTTCAATTGTGGCTGAGAAGACGGATGTGCTCCCATTTACACTACTTCAATGTAAGAATGAGTTTTCCATTCCTATGCATTTCTTTGTCCCTTTTGATATCATTCTGTTTGCTTTAAAAGGTGTTATCAGTTAGAATGTTTTGTTTCTTTTGGCAGCGAAGCAATTGTATCGCTTAACCTCTACATATGGAGACCTCACAGAAAAGGGATGAACAAGATGCTTCTTCTTCCGCCACACAGATTTGTTGATAATCAAAAGCTGTAGATGTACAGTGAGATGTGTTTGGTGATATATTTACTTGGCCAGTTTCATAAGCTGCAGTCCCTTTAATTAATTAATTAATTAATTAATTAATTAATTAATTAATTAATTTATTATCTTTCTCTTTCTTAAAATAATTTCCAATCTGGAAAGGCTAGAGAGGATTCTTCGTTTAAATATTGAAAAAGTCTTATCAATAACAATTTGTCCATGGAATTTTTACTATTTCACTGCAAGCTCTGCTATTACTATTTCATTGTGTTTAATAATCATACATACATGTTTACATCCTGTTTTATAAAAAATGGACACAAATCATTATTTATGTCACTGTGCTCTGAAATGCCATTAGGACATCTACAGAACTGTAAATCTTTTGGAAGAACTTTCACCTGAATAATCTTTGCTAAAATGCAAGTTACCTCAAATAATAGATTTATAATTATGATTGTTCTTACCAGCCAAATGGGTCACACAGTTTCTAAAATAACTGTTTTATATTGAATTCTTTTTGTAGAGGATTACTAGTTTCACAAAGTTTGCAATTATTGGTACAGTTCAATTTTTAGGGAGATGACCACTGGAAGAGGACATACTTTTACTATATCACCCCATCTGTTTGTGCATGTTCCCTTGCAACTTAGACAAAAAATATCTGGAAGCATCAGGGACACCATGCAAGGAAAGATGCACTGCTATGATGTCTTCTCAGAATAAGTTATCATCCACAATGTGGAAGGAGATGTAGAAGAAAAGAACAAAACCAAAATGGAACATTGCACTTAGAAACTGTCATCTACATACCACAAAATGAACTTAAATCAAAAATATTTATTCTTGATGCAACTTTTCTATAGAGGTTAAGTATAAATGCTTACTCTAGTAGGTCATGACGAGGTCACATAGAATTGAAATTTTGTTATAACAGACTGGTGAGTGTGATAGAAAGCATATAAGGAAAATAGAAAAAATGAATATCTATTGCTTCAAATGAAAACATGAGAAGAAAGGAAGAAGGAAGAGCTCATGGGGCAGATAAAACCATTTGCATTAGCGATTGACTTTATTTCATAATATAAAAAGGCAGTTCTTGAAGGATACTTATGAAATAATTTTCTTGGGTGGCAAAAGCCAGGGTACCTTTTTGGCTGGGCTTGTATAGGCCCTAGGGCTGATAGCCTAGTACCTACCTATGAACCTATGAAAGGATGAAGGTGTAGCTGAGGGAGCAAAGCTATGTCATGAAAGGAAGGTGAGGAGAATGTAAATCCTTAGTTGGATACCAATATTCAGCAGTATACCTATATAAACAGAAGCGTGGGCAAAGAATGGGTTTTTGAGGCAGAAGAAAGAAAGTAAGCAATTTTCTGGAAAAAAAAAAGTTATACATGCAGTAGCAAATTTTCTATGAAGGTTAGTTCAAAAGAAAATACTTGTGGAAGAAGAAATGAGATAAAATGTGAAGATGAGAAAGTTCATACCTATGAAGGATATGGAAAGGAAGAAACAATAAGGCATATTTGTTCTTGAATGTAGTAGATGTTAGATGATTTCGGGATGACCAGCATAAGCAACTGGTGTACTTGGCTTTAAAGAAATTAGGAAAAAGATTGTGTGAGCACTGTGAGAATAACATAAGAATTAATGCTGGAAAAATAGAATTGTAGTATTGACCATATGGACAATGAGGAAAGAAAGATGTGACACGGAAAGAAGTATCTAAATATTGTAAAACATTTAAATGTAAGGATGCGTTTGGTGCTCTTTGAGATTTAGAAATCTGAAGAAACTGAACATTAAAACTCTATGTTATCATTAGGGATTTAAACTAAAAAAATACAGATGATGAAGAAAGGTATGTGTTGAGCATTTGCTGTCATATACTTAGGGAAAATATCTCACTTGAGCAAAGCCTCTGAATGTAACAATTGCTTCACTTGTGGATGTTATATAAGCAAAAAGCATGCCACAATGTAGAGGTGTACATAAAAATGAAGATGTAAATAAAGCACCCTTACTCTTTTCGATAAATGCCACAATATTTTTTATATCCATCTGAGCTACCACCAACTCAGGCAGACTGTGTCAGCTGATGGATGACACAGTCATGAGTGTTGCAACTCCCTACGCTGCACTTTGTTTTTGTATTAGAAAATAAATCCAAACATCCGGTCTGGAAATAGAATAAATCTTCCAATTTATAAAAAGACCATACTTCCTTTTGAACTACTGACACTGTCAAATACTCAAACATAAGTGTTTTGTGGCCCTGATAGCTTCTTGTAAGTTGATGCCATTAGATTGTTTGAGTATGCATTCATCTGAGTGTAGAACTGCCCATGACCTTAGCTGTGTGCGCATGCGATTGTGTGTGTGTGTGTGTGTGTGTGTGTGTGTGTGTGTGTGTGTGTGTGTGTGTGTGTGTGTGTGTCTGTGTGTGTGTGTGTGTGTGTATGTGTGTGTGTGTATGTGCTTGTGTGAGTGAATGAGTGCATCTGTATTAATTTATTCCTATCTCTCTGTCTTTCTTGCTGTCTCTTTCTCTTTCCTTCTCTCTAGTTCTGTGTCTTTTAAGCAGTGAGAGTTTTGGCACATTATCCAAAACAAAAAAAGGCACTTTTATGCAACTGAGAGATAGAGTTCTTGCCCCTAGTAAGTACATTTGTGACTGAAGAAATTGTGACAACTAGAATAACTGGAATATAATTAAATGAGAATGAAGTACATCTGCAGTGATTAGGCTAACTCTCCTTAAACTGATTGCAATAAATGAACATAGAAATATAACACCGTTTAAAATGTCTGCTGGATCAGAACTGCTTTAGCAGTGAAGTTGTTGATAGGTGATTATAAATTCATAGTTTCAAATACTGTGAGAGGATTCTGCCTTGGAATGTAGATCCATGAAATAATGGAAATGGTCAGTTGCCGAGAGGTAAAATGTTCTATTTAATCTCAAATCAGAACTTTCCAGTGAAATTCTTTGCATGAAAGTTATATGGTTAATGCTAAAACTGTGGGAGGAAGACACAATTATTTTCAGAGGCAAACTGAAGCGTACTTAACTGCTGTTACTTGGAAAGCATTGTACATGCTATTAATTGTGTTATTTCCTGACATGTTTGGCTTTTCTTAGGAAGAACTGAAGTAGAAGGTTTGATTTAGGTTTTCAGCACAGACCCAACTGACAGTTGTCTGTGAGCTAGGATCGACTGGATAGGAGTGTGGTTGTTATAATGTGCTAAGAGCTTGCAATGTATGGTCCCACTATGCAACAAATACACTTAAACAAAAATAAATATCGAAGGCAAGTAACTATTTAAACAAATCTTATTGTGCATACAACCTTGATGTCTTCAGATTTTCTATCCAAAAGGGTTACAGAGCCACAATAAGTCATATTTAAGTATGCATCTCTGTTAAAGTGGTACAAGCCGATTAATGCATGTTTTCCATTTTTAAAGAAGACTGCCCATACTTCTTTGGAGGTTTTTAGTATTTACCCACAGTAAAAGTTGCATTTCCATGCCTGTACTTCTGTGCACAGGGGCTACATACAAAGTTACTTATATTAAGACTTCAGTGTTACCACCATGAGTAGAATAAAAATGTTGTACCGCTACATTTACAGGGGAATTATCATGATGCTGCTATTTCATCAGCTGAGAACTAAGGGCCTAATACTAGGTCTGTCTCGTTTGCTAGATTTCAACAAAATGAAACCAGTATGTCTAAGTCTTTCAAATATTCTGTCTGTTGCTCTATGCTGCTGCCACTACCATATTCACAACAATAGTAGCAACAAACAGAGACTGTAATACATACTAAAAACAGGTGCAGTCTGTCTGAAGTATCTAAGAAACAGGTTTCATTACATGTAATCGTGATAAAATTGTTGGACTACAGTGTGTCAGGGATTTTGCTATCATATGTCAAAAAGGGATTTAAACATGCACCATTTTGGTTTCTCAATAAAAATAACACAGTGTTAGTTAATTAAAAAAATGCAGAAAGTAAAATGTTCATTTTTATTACAAAAGTTTAGCTGGGGCTAAAACTGCTAAAATAATGGAAGACACTATTACATTAAAGAGTAATTTGGATAATTTGAGTGTAATATAGTCTATATTCTAACTAGATGAACTTGTATGATTCTACCACATTATTTTCTGGCTATAGACATTTAGATGTTCCACAACCTGGGAAATGCAGCTATTTAATGCCACCCAAATTAGCTCACATTATTAGATTTTTGAACAAATTTTATTGAAACAAACAAAGAAGGCTCTGACTGAATTCAAGACATTACTAAAACAAGAACATTTAAATTGGAAATGGTCTAACACAATAATTTAAGGTTAGAAATAAATATATTGTTTACATATATTATTTACATACCTTCCAACCTCTTAGCACAAGAAATCTGGACAATGACAAAAATAATTCTGGGACAAAGGCCTAAAAATAGGGACAAATTTTAAATATTGCTGTTATAAACTTATACAGCTGCTAGAATAAAAGGTTTTTGTGTTACCATGCATTTTTGAATGATATTATGTCTGAAACATAATGTCTGTAATTATTTAGTGAGTTCAGTCCTCACTGATTTGCCAGAAAGGCAAAAGTTTTATGAGGAATAGACCAAAAGTATGAGGCAAAAATGTAGACATTTTGTGAAAATCTGGACAGTTGATAGCTATAGTTCACCCTCTTGACAAGGGTAGCAATTCAGTTATTTTCAGAAGAGAAAAAAAATTTAAAAATGTGTAATACTTTGAATCAGTCTTCTATCCTTAGAAATGTATTAAGATACAAACTTTATGAAATCCTGATAGAGGAAGGGAATTAAAATATAATTTGCTGCAAGAACAATCTCAGTTTATGAAAGAACAAGAAGATCCTTGCTTTTATGCATTACTTAAGATCCATAAGTAGATTAAAGATCCTCTGGACCATCTTACAGTTTCAGTCAAGGATGTAATAACGTATAATTTAGGAGTTGAAATCTTATGGCATTATATTGTAGTCATATATTAGGGACACACAGGTAATTTTGTGTGAACAAGTAAGAATAATAAGTAGGAACAATATTTCTGATGTGCAGAGATTGAAGTAAGATTTTATACACTCCAGTATTTCACACATTGGGATTGCATGAAGTTGCAAAATGTATTGGGAGGGTCCCACAAGCAGTTTATGTCCTTAAGTGACTTATTTTTGTTTCCATCACAATTAATTTACTTTTAATGGAAATATTTATTTAAATAAATGTGAGTTGCAATGGATGCATACTTTATATGCCAAGATGTTTATGACAGATTTTGAATTTAAGTATATTTACCAAGTCCTTTTTTTACCAGACTAGAGTAGTAAACTATGAACATTCAATTTATGACCTCATATTTGTGCATAGGGGAACATGGATGGGTTTTCAACATTTTGAACAGTTTTAAAAATAATTAAGTGGGGTTATCCTTCACTTCAATATTAGATAAAATGAAAGGATATTATAGTTTCCTAGGTTATGTTGCAGCATTTGAGCCTTAAAACCATCAAAGAATACAGATTATTCTAATGTATATCCTCATCTAACAATTTTAAAAGCATCCAATAATAATGATATGAATTACATCACATTTAATTTCATTGACTAGCGTAAATTGACCCCAAAAAGATTTCTATTATGTATTATTAGCTATTAATAATAGGTTCATAGGTTCATACTAGGCTATCTGCCCTAGGGCATTTATAAGCCTAGCCAGAGTGTGTTTGGCTTTCGCCACCCATTTTAAATGAATTTCGCTATGCCCTTTTTCGAGGTTAGTATACTGTGCCTCTGTCTAACAGTGACACAGAAGTGATACCTGGGGTAAACCTACTATCTCCCATCCACTCATCAAAATTCCTCTTGAAGAGAGTCAATGAGGGACTCTGCCTAACCTGGACTGGGATTTTATTCCAGAGTGAAGGGAGCCTCTGGGTTATGAATCTGTCCCTCCAGCATGTCCTATTTATTTCAGTGTTGAGGTTTAAGTCTCTCGAGCGTGTAGCTCGATGGGATTTGGATTTTCTGAGGTGCAGCATGTCCATTAATTCCGGGTTGGACATGGCTTTATACGTCAGGCACAGATCGCCTCTGAGCAGGTGGTATGCCACTGAGTAGAGCTGGAGTTTCTTTAACAGGGCAGCATATGGCATCTGTTTGAGCCCTTTGATCCTCTTGGTGAGGTACTTTTGGGGTCTTTCCAGTTGCTGCAGGTGTCTGGTAAGGTACGTCCCAAAAGGGGCATTGTACTCAATTATGCCCCTGATGAGAGATGAGTAAAGAGGCACGATGACCTCCCCTGATCTAGATGTGAATCCCCTCATGATTAGGTGGGCTATATAAAATGTTTTTCTAACCACTTTGGCCACGTGGTTGTCAAATGAGAGATTGCTATCAACTTGGGTCCCCAGGTCCCTAATTACGTCTTCCATACTTAATGGATTACCATCTATGTGGTAATTTGTGGGCACTTTGTTTTTGCCAAAGGGGATGACTATACATTTTTTGGCGTTTAGCTTGAGGCCATGGCTCTGGCACCAGTTGTCTGTTTCTATGAGGCCCTTTTGTAGGATACTTGTGTCGACTGGAGAGTCAATTATGGCGCCCAGTTTGCAGTCATCTGCGAACTTGGTCAGCCACAGTCCTTCCGTGTTAGCCTGTACCTCCGATAAATATATACCGAACAAGAGAGGTCCCAGGACTGAGCCTTGTGGGATGCCACTTGTAACTGGTTTGGAGTCTGACATGGCTCCAGCAATTCTTGAGCCAGTTTGCAACCCATCTAGTGACATAGGGGTTTATATTTAAGCTAGTGAGCTTATCTATAATGCCAGAGTGGGGTATTGTATCAAAGGCTTTTGCAAGGTCCAGGTAGGCTGTGTGGACCACCTTCCCCTCGTCAATGGCCTTGGTGACTGTTTCAAAGAAATAAACCAGGTTTAAGAGGCAGGATCTGCCCTTAACAAAGCTGAATTGGGTAGGATCCAGTGTCTGTAGGTCCCCAATATCTTTATTTATGAGGTCCATGATGATCCTTTCCATAGCTTTGCAGACCAAGCTAGTCAGGCTTATGGGGCAATAGTTTCCAGGATCCGTTGAGGCACCACCTTTGTGGAGAGGGACCACTGTTGCTGTACACCACTCTTTGGGTACATATCCTGTAGTAAGGCTGAGACTGAACAGTAGTTTTATGTTTGGGTTTAGTTCTTCTTGGAGCTCATGTAGGACGCAGCCCGGGACACCGTCTGATCCCATTGATGCTGTGTTTTTTGCTTTGGAGAGGGTTGCTCTTACCTGAGCATCTGAGATGTCAGGGGGGCAGCACTCTGCTGGGATAAATATTTGCCCTTTTGGTGTGGAAGGGGGGGGAGAAGTTTGCGTTGAACCCGTCAGCTAGGATGTTGGCAATGTCTGTGGGTTCGGTGTATTTTTTGTCATTTTGGACTAATTCTGAGCATATCTGGGAATTCCCACTTCCTAACATAACTAAAGAAAGCCTTGTGATTATCTTTAGTGTCCTGTGCAATTTTTCTCTCGAAGTTGGCCTTAGACGATTTTATGAGTGCTCGTAGTTTTTTGCTAATACTGATCACAGATGCCTTCCCTTTTTTGGGATTTTGCTCTTTCATGTAGTAGCTTCCTCCTTCTATTGTATAGTTTGTTTATGGCTGGGGTCCACCAGACAGGATGCCTAACTTTGGAGGATTGGGTCTTGGTTTTATTTGGGATTGCATGAGCCATTAATTCCTGAAGGTGTTCATAGAATGCGTATAAAGGATTCTGCGGTCTGGGCCGTATTTTCAACAGGCCTGGGGGCTTTGAAGGATTCCACCTCAGTTTTGAGGAGTGTGAAATTTGCTTTAGAGAAGTTTTCACTGTGGTTTTCTGTCATAATCTTAAATTGTTTATTACATTTCCATTTTATGTAGATTTGTAAGCTAGGCACAATTTTTCCATAATTATTCTATATTTTATGTTCAATAAATTTCATTTTTGTAAACATTTTGGATATGTTATGCCTTTCATTCTCTTTATTTTTTTATTTTTTTTCTAAATCTTTTTTGTACTATTTCAAGTTGTTGTAGATTTTCAATAGTTAACTGGCAGAATACAAGGCTGTATTTGATTATTTATCTTAGAGCTATAGAGAAAACATAACACTAATGTGTCTGTAGAAGACAAAACCTTGAATTTTGTCACATTTATCATAAAGCCCTTATCCTGTCATTTGTAACATGTTTCTTTAATGTTAGTCCCTGTATACCTAGGTCTGTAATGCTTTTAACCACTTCTAATTCATACTTATTTATTCTGCTTCTTATGCCATTTTTTTCATAAATCATCACCTTGTTTTGTTTACATTAAAATGAAAACCAGCTTTTGTTATCTAATACATTATGTTCTTTAAACAGATGTTTAATTTATTTATATCATTTTTGTTCATGACTGCTCCAGTTTTGCAGTCATCTATCTATTATTAGCACCCAATAGTCAGATGTTTGTGGGAAATCTGAGAATTCCAGGTTAAATAGGACAGGGCCCAATGTGGACCCTGTGGGGACTCCAGCTGTTAATCTTTTCCATGCACATTTCATATCTTGAATCACTACTATTTGGTCCCTGGTCCCCTTCTCCTTTACCAAATTACTATCCAGTGAATTATCTATGTGTTAACTTGTAACTGTTTAAGCTTACTTAGTATAGCTGAATGGGATAAAATATTAAACTTTTTACTAAAGTCATAATATTTTATCAAACATTAGTTTTGGTGTTCCATTTGTTTAGATATATTAGAAAACGTAGTTAAACTTGTTAATCTATAGTGCCCCATTGTGAAACCCTACTGGGTACCATCTTTCTCAAGTTCATATAGCTTATTCCTTATCAGTAGTTGTAATAGGCAGTATTCAAAACATTTGCTAATTGCTGATGTAAGACTTATTAGCCTGTAGTTAGAAATTTCCTGATTTCTTCTCCTCCCTTAAAATTAAGAGCAACATGGGATCTAACCCAGTAACATGGTACATGGCCCATGTTCAATATACTATGAAACATACATGTAAATGGATATGCTAAGTCTAGTGAAATGATTTTAAATAACCTGGAATCATATATAGATCCATGCAGCATTTAATGTTTAACCTATTAATAGCTTCTACTACATCTTCCTGAGAAACAGTAAGATAATTATGATTGGGTTTTTGAACACTCAGTAGGTCTTTCTAACTGTCTGTGGCAGGTCTTCCAATATATATATATATATATATATATATATATATATATATATATATATATATATATATATATACATATATATATAAAATAATGCTTAAAATCAGCCATTTCATTTAGTGACATGAGTTTCTCTTTAAAAGAAACAAGACCTGGACACACTTTGTTCTTTTTATGTTTGTTCACATATTTATAAAATATTTTTTGCTATTAGGTAGTCTAAAGTCAGAATTCCTCTTGTCATGTATGCCTTTTTCAGTTTGCTTTTTCAGTTTCTGAATATAATTTAAGTGCCTTTTGTTATTTGTGTAGGGGTTCTTCTAAAGACGTTGAATAGCCTCCTTTTGAGTTTAGCACTTTTATTAATGTGGTGTTCCTCCATGGCTGGTTACATTTTTTTTTCTCTGTAGTTTTTAATGACTTAATATATTCATAGAATTGTGTGCACTTATTTTTAGAAAAGACAATTTACAAAATGGGTTTCCTCCTGTAGTTGTGCTACTCCTTTGATGTGCTTGAATGACTTTGGTTAGGGTAATATTGTCTAACTTATTTATGTCCTGTTTTATTATTCACATTTTCTTCCTAGCAAAAAATATTGCGGTGGTGGTACTGCAGTAGCGTTGTCACCTCACAGTAATATGTTGTCCTGTTCGATTCTCAGCTAGAGCATCTTCTGTGTGGTGACATGCGTGAATGGGCGTACCTTCGTTGAAAGTTGTGCGTCAGGACTGGCAACTCGGCACGTAAAAATCTATTGCCAATCATTAGCGGACAGGAGTTCTGCTGTGATGAACCCTAACTGGGGAAAAGCCAAAAGACACAACAACAAGAACATTTTCTTCCTAGCAAAGCTCAAGATTCCCCGACTAAGAGAATAATAATCACTATTGCTAATGGTGAGTTCACAATCAGCTTGTTAATAAGGCCATGGACATTTGTCAAAATAAGATCAAGTATTCCACTTCTTCTAGTACTTGATGTTACCTATCATTCAACATTATTTCAATTAGTATATCTGGGAAATGTGAAGCATGACAGGCTAATGCATTTCAGGTTTCCCAGTTTATTAAAGAGTAGTTAAAATTGCCCAATAGTATTGTTAGATTTCTCTCCATTACAGATTCTAGCCAACATAAAAAGTATACAGTGAGATGATGTTTAAACTAGGATTTCTATAGGCCAACAATATTCTTAGTGTGCCTCACAGTTTAATGTCTGATAAAGTAGCACATTATCTCTGCATTGGCTTCCTTTTTTTCTAAGTATGATGTTAAGATTCATGGACGAATACCACTGCACCACCATATTGTGTATATTCATACAGATTCTCATGTGCTTGAGTTCAGGTGCCTATGTGATGAGGCATTTTCCTGTGGTACATTTGATTGAGGACACATGGCTGAAGTAACATTCACCTGCAGTGAAATATGGTTGTTGCAAATTCCCTGTGGGCAAACATAAACACACACTGCCATGCCCACAGCTTTAATAACCAAGTGCATAGAGGCAGAAGAAGTAATGAGTGTTGTGCTCAGTGTACAGTACATGTTTATGTAACTACAACATGTAGAAGTATGCTACAGCATGGAGGAAATCCTGCATGCTACTGTAGTCTCATTTATGTTCCGGTATGCATTGTAGGTAATATTTCCTAGACACTGTGAAGAGGGTAGTGGTCCATACACACCAGTTATAAAAGCACTACCCATTCTTCACTGTATTTTTACTGCCACTGACCTGACATGCCTACTGGCCAGCTTGCCACTGATGCCTGCCATACTGCCTGTGTCTCATGTTGCCACCATGAACATCATTTCCCCCTGTGCCTTTGGTTATTGAAGTTATGAGCATGGTATCACATTCTTCTCTTTGCCCACAGGGAATTCACAACAGCCATGTTTATCTGCACCTGAATGTCACTTCAGCCATGTATTCCCAACAAATTATACCGCATGGAAATGTCTTGCTGCCTAAGTGCCTGAATGCCATTGTTCTCTTATAGCCAATTATTATCATGTCACATCAGTTCCACGCCTCCACTGTAGCTATTAAAGGGCAATAAACAGTCCTAATTCTCTTTTTTTTTTTTACTTAGGCTCTGTGCATTTGCATAATAACAACTTTTAATGTTATAAGGTCTATCAAATCTAGATACTGCATTTCTCAAAATCTTTTCTGCCTCTAACAAGCCATTTATTTATTTATATTTTGTTTATTGCACAATTCTAGTTAATATAGTATGTCTTTTAGACTTAGGTGAATTTAATCATTTTCAAATAGTGCAGTATTATGCACTAATACTTCTCAAACTTATTAGGAACCCCTGTTGTAGTCCTTGCTGCTTAAGCCAGTTATTGAACTATTGTCTTTGTACATCAATAGTAATTAAAAGACATGCATGATGGGAGAGCACACAATATTTAATATGCTTTATAGGTATGCCAGACAAATCATTTGTTCCAGTCATTATAATTATATGACTGTAGACGTCTGCTCAAGAGAGTAATTTTGGAATGAAGTTTGGTATTTCAACAAGTTTTACTCCTGGGAATGATGACACTGTGACTTTTTCCTTATTTCTGATAATGATGCTATTTGATATGTGAATCATCCATGATTAGTATTTTTTTGTTATATTTTTCAGAAAAGCACTATTATTTTGTCTTTTTTTTTTTCAGCAAATTTTGCATTTATTGTTCCTTTGCATTACCATTTCCAGGGTTATTTGTTTTTGTGTACGCTTCATTTTAGATTACTTATTTACTTCATTAGTGAGATCTTATATTTTTTGTAAGCTCATCCAGAACACTTGCTTTTTCCAAGTATTTTCTACTGCTTACGTAATGATCAGGAGATCTTATCAGTTTTCTTTCCTGTGTTCATTTTGTGCAACTAGATAATTCTGAGTCAATAAACTTGTTTCTACTTTCATTGTTATTGTGTTTCTGTTTACATATGTTTTTCCAAGATTCTCCACTTGATGTGATACAATCACTTTACCTTTTGCAGTACTTTTCATTTTCTGTTAGTTTCATTCAAAATCTGAACAACTGGTTCATTGCATATCCAGTTTCCATTTTGACTTGTCATCTTTACTGAGTTATGTGAGATAGTTGGTACATGAGTTGGATATCAATGTTGACAGAACTAAGTGAATCTTGCTTTATATCTAATTCCTGAGTGTTTCCATTCATACTAGGTTCTGTTTGTGCTCTTATTGTTGAGGCCTCCGACTTAGTAATAGAACGTTAATATTTTCTTCTTATGCCTATTTCCTTATATTGTTCTTTTTCTTTTTTGTACTTAGTTGAAGAACAATTATCTACACAAGATGAGCTAGTTTTAGTAATCTTAGGAGTAGTTAGCTGGTTACTAGCTTTTACATTAACTCAGATGAAGTTCTTATCATTCTTTGAGTCTATCCCATACGCTTCATTTATTCTGTTTTGTTGTTCCTTTCTGTTATGGATCTTGCTTCATTTTTTTATCTATAATTTACTCATTTACTAATACCCATATGCCAATAATTATGGTTTCGTTAGTCAAATTATCTGTTCCATGTATCTTCATATTAAGCAGAATTAGATCTTCTAGTCATGTATTCAGGAAATGCTTGACTGTGAGTTATAGATGTTTTGTGTAGATATTCACATTTGATTTCTTTAAGATTTGTCTTTAAATATAAGACATTTTAAAATGTATTTATCTAACATTGGTTTTCCGGGAAAGTCCAAATGGACAGAGCCTGTTTTCAGTGCAGGCTCATGGAGAAATGCTTCAGACACATGTCTTTGGAATGTGGGAGAAAACCAGAGCACCTGGAGGAAACCCACACAAACCCAGGGAGGAGAACCCCTGCTGTGAGGCGACAACACTAACTGCTGCATCACTGCAGTTAAACTAAACTAAACTTTAGACAGTGGAACCAGAGCCAGATTAAGGTCATATGGGGCCCTAGACAGGATACTGGACTGGGGCAGCCCTGTCAAATGACATCACGATGTTGTTGTACACCCCAACATTAATTAATTAATTGATTGATTAGTTAACTAATTAAATGTCTGAAAGATGAATTTGTGTCAACACATTTTAAAATTATAACTAGACTTATGACCTTACTATGAAGCTAGGACTGGAGCTTTTCTCCCCGCGCCTCCACTGAAAATGGGCTCTGCATGGGCCACTTAAGACTGAAGCTGAAAGCATCATCCAGTACCTCAGTATTCAGAGATTATGCCAGGTCTAATCTACTGAAATGGAGTGATGGCCTGGCTAAATTTAACATCATCTTCTAACTCAGTGACTTCATTGCTTATGCAGAACCCTTCATTGCCAAGTTCTATGCACATGTGAATAGCTGCATATATGCATCTATCCTACTTGAAGTAAAAATACTGCCAAAATCAAAAATAAACCCCTGTGGTGGAACCAAAATATAGACAGGCTCTATAATAAAAGCAATATCAAAAAACTCATTGCATGCAAAAATAAATGCAAACTCTCAAGATGCAAAAAAAAAAAAAAAATCTCTTGCTGAACTTAACAGGGAACTCTGGACCCTGATCAAATTAACCAAAGCCAGACACGAGGTAAAAATAGCCATCAGGGCAAAGGACAACCAGAAAACATTCTTTAACTGTGTTAGAAACCTTAGAAACAATGTCTAGCGTTACACAGAGCTAATAGTCAATGATATCACATACCCAGACCCAGAGGACATAGCCAATCAGGAAGTGGATAAATTTAGCTCTAACTTAACCACCCATCCCCTCATACATTCCCAGATCTCATACTCACATCTACGCCTCCCCCTCATATTTCCCATGAACAAGTCCTCAAGGCACTACCCAAGGCCAGGAGCACTGTTCCTATGAGACCAAA
>NC_056746.1:1029642829-1029662829 GCF_019279795.1 Protopterus annectens | reverse complement strand
AGTATTGTGGCTAGGGTGGAGTGAATGTGTTTACTTTGACCCATCAAAATTACAGTTCAACTAACTGCAATTTCCGAAGTCCATTTTCGCAAAAGTGCATTTATTCAAAATTGCACTTTTGCAAAAATGGAGTCGCTGAAAGAAAAAAATAAAGCAAACCAAAAATATACACTAAACACATTTACATAGGGGGGCAAGCCCTCTGCACCCCCGACACCCCTGCTAATTATATATACTAACTCTGAGATCGCACTACAGTGGGGAAAAGGGAATATTCCCTTATCCTTACTGCACCACAATCTACAACAACAAGCCCTCCTCCCATACACCACTGAGGAAACACCATACCTGCACCACCTCAGGATCCTGGGACCAGCGACCTCTCTTCGCTGAACCACTTTTCACAAAGGTGCATTTTCAGATAAATGCACTTTCGCGAAAATAGACTTGGGAAATTGCAGTTTGCTGAACTGTAATTTCGATGGGTTAAAGTAGACCCATGGTGAAGTGGATGCCTGCCAGGTTGTTGAGAGCACAATGGGCCATGCAGAAAACCTGATGACTAGGAGTGAATGCACTAACAACAGTGACAGATGATATTGGGACTGCTTACATTAATATGTTTATTTGTTTATAGTATGAATGTGTGCTAGATAACTATAGCAAGGAGCTACTATAAACTATTTGCTACAGCTTTATTTATTTATTTATTTATTTGTTTATTTGTTTATTTGAGGGTGGCAGTATACTGGGGCTTGCCAGGGTGCCAATTGACCTAGTTACAGCTCTGACCTATTATAAATGGGATACAAATGTAATACTTCCAAGTAGTTTGAATATGATAAGAAATTGTCATGATAAGTATAGCAAAAGGCAATAGCCTTAGACAATCATTTGGAAATAGTCTGATTTAACAAAGATTGTCCCTTCTTTTTACCATCAATATAAATGAACAATTGATCCATAGATTTGAAAGATTTAGTTCTGTCAAGATGGTACTTGAGTTATCTGTGGACATCCAAGGTATGAGGTTCTCCCTCATTTTTTGGTTCAGGAAAGAAAATGGGGAGATAGATAGTTTGGCTTAAAGTAAACTCAGATACCACTTTAGGCATAAAAGAAGGCTTAGTCCTCAAAGAAACCTGTTCCTATGGAAAATAAAGTAGGGATGACTTACCATAAGAACCTGCAACTCAGATAACCTTCCTGCTGGGATCAGAGCAATCAGTGAAACTGTTTTCCATGTTAATAACCTCAATTCAGCCAGATTAGCTGATACAAATACAACAAGTGTTAGCTACTCTAACACAAAATTAAGACCCAAAGGAGGGGCCACCAATTTATTTGGAAGCCTGTTATGCAGAGTCTGTTTCAAGAAACTTTTGACATAAGACTACCATGAAAGAAGAGGGCAGACATGTTGAAATGTTCTGGAAATACAGAGGAATAAGAAAGGCCATAGGATAGTAACTCACACAAATATTGCAAAGCCAAAGTGCAATTAGGTCTGAATGGGTGCAGTTATTTTGTTGGCACCAACTGGAAAACCTTTTCCATTTGCTTATATATATCTCCATTACTACCTGCTGCACATTCTCAGAAAACAGGTGCCTAAAAGAAATTAAGATGCCATCATCCAGGCAGTCACTTGAAGATTATTGATGTTGGGGTGTATCAAACACCTCTTCTTTGAGTAAATCCATTCTGTGAGGAAGCTTTTGGTAATTGCCCTTGCTTATTTCCAAAAGGAGTGAGAAACATGGTTGCCTAGGCTAGAAGATAGTCACCACAATTATTTTGGGGGATTCCTTCTGAATCTTCAGAAGTACTTTAGATATTAATGGAAAGGATAGAAAGGCATAACATTCCTGTCCAAAGAAAGAAAAGTCATCTGCCTTCCAGGCCTTCTTGAATGGAGTCTTGGAACAACATTTTGCCACCTGATTGTTCAGAGAGGAAGCAAAGAGGTCTACTTGGGGAACTCCCCACATATGGATCAAATCTTGGAAGACCCTTCATCTAGTTTCCATTCTTGATGGTCTGCCCTGGTCCTGCTCAGCTTGTCTGCAGCACAGTTTTGATCTGACAGAACTTTAGATGCCTGTAGAGTGAGACTGTACTGTGAAGCTATATCCCAAACTAACATGACTAGTGTGCAAAGAGGGTATGACCTGGTTCCCCCTTACTTGTAGATGTACTACATGACTGTGGTATTGTCTGTAACCAGAAGAGATTCCAAGGACCAAAGATGATTTCAAGAGTTGAGTACCTTGATAAAGGCAAACATCTCCTTGATATTTATGTTCTTGTGTCTGTTATTGGTGTCCTACATCCCTGCACATTTATCCCCTCTGAAACCACTCTCCAAGCAAAGCCTGGAGTGTCTGTGGTGACTGACTGCTTTGGAGTAGGTAAGGAGAGAGAAGGGGAGACCTGGATTTAAGGATATCTGTTGTCTCCACCAAAAAATTATCTTCTGACAAATTCCTGTATTGGGATCTGAAAAGATAAAAGGTGTTGATGATGGGACCAAAGAGATTTCATATACCACTGTATCTTTCTCATGTTGAGTATTGCCAGGGGTATTCTGAGAACCATAGAAACCATGACACCAAAAATCCTGAGGCATTCCATTGCAGTGACCAAAGTCTGTATGGAAAACCTTAGAAATAGAGCTAAATACAGATTTGTTTTTCTGTGAAAGAAAAGCTCTTTGAACTGAGGTGTTTAGTTCACATCTCAGGAACACAGTCCCATGTGAGCAAGTCAAAGACTTTTCAATGTTCTCTTGGAATCCCAGGTTGTGCAAAATATATCTCACCCAAGAGAGGGGGGGGGGGGGATTTATGACATTTTGAGAAATACTTTTCAAAGATAAGCAAACAGTCTAAATATGGAAAAATATGGATACCCTGAAGAGTACAATAAGCTAGACACTTTGCAAACACTATTGGTATAGTGGATAATGCAAATGATAAGGCAGCAAACTGATAATGTGATTCAGGCACAAAAACATTAAGGAACACCTGAAGTCTGGATGAATAGGGGATGTGATGATAAGTCCAGTGTTACTAGGAAACTTGAAAGTGGAAGAAGAGGTAACAGATTGTGAAGTGACATCATTTTGAATTTGGGCAGTATCACAAACAGGTTTAAAAAGGAAAGATCCAGAACTGGTTTCCAAACATTTTCTTGCTTTGGCACTAGGAACATCCTTGAATAAAACTCTTTACCAAAATATGAAGGAGGAACTGGTTCTATCAGTCCTTGGGACAGCATGTGATTTAGAACAAGTGGAAACAAAGCAGTTTGATCTGCAGGACAAGGAAGGACACCCTAGAAAAGAAGAATTTCCTCCCACTACCATCTGCGATCCTGATGAATGATTTTCGGAACCCATTTGTTTAAAAAAAATCTGTTGCCAATGACAAAAATAGACATTCAGAGTTTCTGGAAGAGAAAAAGGGGCCAGGGTGGCAGGGGGTTACAACCTCTCTTAAATTGCCATTCAGACTTGTTGGACTCTCTCTTGGTTTTTGGAGGTTTGAGACTTCTTTTTGGAATCTCCTTGAGACTTCTTAAATGTCTGTTGACCTGAATTTTGTTGAGACTGTTTATTTTGTGTTTTGCCAACATTAAGTGAGGAGAAAGAAAATCTATTGGACAATGTGGGAAAGGAGAGCTGAAAAACCGTACAGATTACCAGGATCAACGTGCCCCTTTTTTCACACGTTCTGATCAACTATACAGTAGAAGGGGCAAACACTAAATCTCTGTCTAAGGGAGAATTTAAAATCTCATTTTTTACATCATCTGGGAGGTTCTGAGAATGCAGCCAAGCAAACTCCTTAAAACCGTACCAGCAGCCATAGCCCTGGAAGAAGTATTAACAGAGTAATCAATACACAGCTAGCAAACAGTTGTGACCTGTGCAATAGAAGAAATTAAGTTATTAAAATAGCTTTTGCTTCAGAAGACGAAACTGTAGATAAACATTTCTCATACTTTCACAATATGTCAGAATAGACTTTAACATATCAGCCTGACAGTTTTTTTTCCCCATACATATCAATAATTTCTCCATCCTTTTCAGAAAGAGTAGGATTAGAATTAACTGTGTGCTTAGCAGAAATTGAGTCAGCTAAGGCTATAGCTGATGGGTCAGGTTTGGGAAAATTATAAAAATTTAAAAGACTGAAGAACTTTATACATCCTATCTGCCTTTTTAGGGACAGCTGGCTGACTATCAGGAAAACTGCAGGCAGTAAGTCACACATCCTCTAAAACAAACAGGACAGGAGTAATGAATGGATGTAGGTTCTGGAAAATCCTTCTGTAACAACTCATAGTATTTTCTGGGAGACTAAGAAACCTTGGTGTTTTCCCAGTGAAAACATTGGGACATTCTAGCAATAGTCTCAGAAAACCTCCCACAGTGAGAATCAGAAACTGAGCTGTCCTCTGAATCTGAATCCCAAATCTGAGGACAAAATCCTGAATCCATGACTGCATCTTCCTATTCATATTCAGAATACTGGATCACCTCAGGAAAGGAAACATCCTTCTTTCTTTTACCAAAAACTAATGCAAATGAAGGATCAACAGCCTGAATTAATCCTTGAGCCAGTCTCAGTAAACTCTTCCTATCCAAAGAAATTTAAGGAGGAGTAGACACACGCTTAGTTTCCTGTTTATTTTTTACAGGAAAAATGGGGCCAACCATGTTATTAATGGCAGCAGCTGCTTCCCTAGAGATGGGCACATCTTTCTGATACAACAGGGAAACCTTTCTTGTTCCCTCTCCCAGGACTGACAAGAGTGGTTCTCCCTTGCCCACTGAGGGAACTCCAACAGCCACTGAGTATATAGCTAATGCCCAGTCCATAGTGGCTGTAGGTGCCACACTAGTGTGATCTGGTGTAAAAGATGAGTGGTCTGAGGCACAACAAATGGCCAAATCAGGGTCAACCACCTGTGGCAGAGGAAAATTACTAGCCTGTTGTTGTGGCAAGTGTAGTTTGCTTAACTTTTATTTTTATTTTTTTTGTGGCTGGAAGAAGGACCGACATTGGGACCAACAACCTGTTCTACGGTCAAGCCAAAAATGGTGCATCTTTCTCTGGGAAATCAAGCAACAAATGCTGGTAAAACTACCAAGTCACAAAAGTTATTTTTTGACAAACAAAACAAAACAATAAAAAGCACTTTCAAACACTATAACAGCCCCACAATGCAAAAATAAACAATTTCCCAACAGAAACTATGATATCAGTTAGTTTGCATTACTTTTAAACTGACAGAAATAAATGAGTGCTCTGTTGAAAAGTACATTACACTTCTGACACAGTCCATTAAAACACATCACTCCTAGCTTTAATATAACGTTCCTGAAGAGGAAAGTAGTAAAACATCAAGAAATATAAGAAAATGGAAGTTTTCCCCCATAGGAAACGTATCTGCCCAGCAAGGGAAAGCACAAGCCAACTGTCGATCCTCAAAAGCATCAGAGGAGCATATTCTTCAGCAGCAGGAAAGTTCTGAAGGGCTTCATGCTCAAACTTATATTTTAGTCAGCTCAGCTTGAGCTGTTTGGAAGTTTGGGCATGTGGAAGGTGCCCTGAAGCTTTGGAAGCTGGCCAACTGTTATATCCTTGCATGTAACCCATATAGCTAAGGATACTGCACCAGTGAACAATATGAAGAACATCAGTACTTTGTGGAATCTTTCATATTGCCAGAAACTACATATTTTTTTATGATGTAACAGCAGGAAATAACCAAGGTATTGTATCACTTAGACCAGAATACCTTTCATACTGGGAAATTTTGGAATTTAGAGATATGAAAATGTAAGCTATATACATATTTATATTAGGGAGATGTGGGGCCTGCAATCCACATGGGTGGTGTAAGGAGGCTTGTCCAATACAAATCTACCAAAGTACTAAGAAATGTTGGAATTTATAGATCTGGAAAATGTAGTATATATAAATGTAGCATGTATATGTGTGTGTGTGTGTGTGTGTGTGTGTGTGTGTGTGTGTGTGTGTGTGTGTACTTATACTAATATTATACAGACACAGAGGATGGATTATTAAAGGATATAAACATTAATTTGAATGAACATAGTGGTAAACAAAAAAAAGAAAAGTCATTAGTAAAATAAAAGTACATTTGAAAGGATAGCTCACAGATATGCTGAATAATTCACCTGCAAGTGGGTGTGAAATGTGGATTCCATTCATGTTAGTAATACTAAAGTTTTAATATGTGCATTTGTATGCAGCCTCTGTTCATGTCCTCTATTCAGAGAGGCGGAGACACATTCCTTACAAAAGGAGCCTTCTCTGATTTTGAAATTTGGAACATTATTTCCTGGTGGAATAAATTATGAAATTAACTGAAGGCATTTATTGTAAAGTTTAAGGAAGTGTAGAGAGTCTCCTTTAAAAATGACAAACTTGCATTAATTGATTTGTAATTAATGGTATATGACTGAGTATTGAAGATGAAAGCCAAATACAACAGGCTTGGAGCACAATACTCTTCATTACTGTTTGCAGGTCCCCACCATTTTTTGCTTGTGTTCAGTTCTATTTGCTTTCTTTTTACATTGCTGCTAAGGATTTGGCTGATGGACAAAGAATTAGAGAGATCAAACAGAGTGAAAATGTTGAGAACCTGCAGACAGACCCTTTGAAAAGAATACATCTGAGGAGCACTAAAGACAAATTTGATTTCTCCACAGCATTCCTCCCATAAAAGCTTGCATGGTGCCATGAAGGGATAAAGCCTTAAATACAGCTTAGGTAACATGAGTTCAATTATCATCTTGGGTGTCTGGGGTAGTAGCAGGGAGGGATGTATGGGTGTGGATATCTCAGAAGGGAGGGTGTTCATCTAGACATTCCCTGTGGATAAGCATGGTCCATGGAGGGGAATAACCCTCAGATGCTACAGATGAAGGTAGTGGGGGTGGATGACAGTAGGTTATTACAAGCCCCCACAACAGCAAGGACGACATATAGTCCTGGGATGCCCTAAAGATACTCATCAGCCCCAATGCTTGTGGATCAATGTGAGGGTGGTTAAGAAGGGAAGGTAAACCTGACATAGGATGGAGTCACTTGGAGGAGCTGATGGCTGGCTGCACTGGATGGAGGAAAACACTCCTCCATAAAGAGTACAATGTACCTTTGCAGATCAATTGTACTGTGTTGCGGTGTGCTGCAGTTAGTTACTGTTGTTTGTACTATAGTGAACTGATGTTACTGCTGACATATCTTTCTGCATTTGTGCACCATTTTTGGTGTAACTTAATTTTCCGTGTTAGTCATTCTGAATTAAAGAGACAGTTACCTATTGCTCTGTTTCATATTATTGTGCTCTGTTATTTGGAGTATAATATATGAGTATCTCAGACACATCTTTCAGTAAGTCCAGCTCATGTGTGCAGCAACTTTATGGGCTACAGGGTAACATTTTATTGCACACAAAGGAGAGAAAAATGAAAGAAAACTGCACAGCAGGCAGATGAAAATCTTGCAATGACCAAAATAGCAAAGGATTCATTTAGTGAGAAATCTGCATACAATGACTCAAGGACATATAAGCAGTTCTGCATAATAAGTAATGGTCATCTGTAGTTCTATAGCTCTATAACGAAATGATTGGTGCAGCATTTTGTGCACAGATTTTAAAAGCTTTAGAAACCAATTTTATGTAATAGTTCAATGATGATGTAAAGGCAACTTATGTGAATTGTGTCTAATAAATGACTAATGAGTGATCATTTATATATATATATATATATATATATATATATATATATATATATATATATATATATATATATATATATATGCACATATAGTTATATAGTGTGTTTTGTGCAGACTCAGGTTGTCTGAAGGCAATATCTAATGTGTGTTTGCACAACAGTAAATTTTCTGAGTAATAGTTTTTGCATCACAATACAAGGGTGGGTTTCAGGAACAATTGATATAAAAGTGAATTGTTTTACACAGCAGAATGGGATATTCATCTTATAAAGTGACTCTTGTTTAATGAAATGTAATAATTATGTAAGACGAGGTTCAGGAAGTCAAAGCAAATGTAAAGTGACATTCTCTCTGTGGAAATTAACTGGCTTTGTTTGTATAGCAGAAATTTGGTCAGATTATGTTAAAGGAGTGGAGCTTTAGTGTGAAACAAATTACACCGGGAATTAAATCATGCTTCATTACTACTTAATGTGACAGGTGCCAGATTATATTAGCTGTACACAAGTGCTTAGAATCAGATAAGCCTGCATCTAAACCATTCCAGCTCATTGTAGATAACTTTACAAAAAGGATATAATCCTAAGGACAAACGTTATCACACAGAAATACTGATTCTGTAAGTGGTCAGTTTATACAAGAGACATTGTTTTAGTATATAACAGAACTGTCTAGACTTGAAGAATATTGTCAGTTTGTAAGCAGGTTATGTTACAGTAATTGATACATTTCTGTATTCATATCCAGGATTGGTTTTATCCTATATATCTGCATCTTGCCAGTAAAAGTTGTGACCGTAACCATGACCCTGAACTAGGTACATTGGCTATTGAGAAAAGGAATACATGTATTCTGAGTGTAAACAAGCAAGACTGTTAACAGAAAAGAAAAATACTTAACATTAGAAATACCAGATCATAATTCCTGGGATTCATGATGATTTCACTCATGCCTGTCTCTGTGAGCATTGCTACTGCAAATCAATATGACTGAAAACCACTTTTAGAGATAAAGAAACAAGTTTGCCCATCCTCGGAGGAGGGACTGGGTCAAGCCGCTCTGTATTCCCATGTTGTATGAGATCATACCTCTCAACCTCTCAGTGCAAGAAATCTGGACAAAGCCTAAAATAATGGGGGGGGGGTGACAAAGGCCCAAAAATAGGGGCAACTTTTAAATATTACTCTTATAAACTTGGAAAGTTGATAGAATATCAGGATTTGTGTTGGTGTGCATTTTTGAAGGATATGAAGTCAGAAACTCAAATGTATGTTATTATTTAGTGACTTCAATCCACAGTCATTTGGCAGAAAACCTCAAATTGCATGAGAAAAAGACCAAAAATGTGAGGCTAAAATCTGAATACTCTGTGAAAATCTGGACAATTGAAAGGTATGGAAGAGATCCTCACATGTGCAACTTATATATACTCTAAATCCATGGTTGCACAACAGCAGGGGAAATGGACATCCTCAATGATTGCTGAAAGAGGCTTTATTTATGTTGATTTTCTGGAAGATCAAATCAAATGGTTGCTAAATATTGTTATGCTGAAAGAATCAGGTGTAAAGAATCATGTGAATTACAGCAAGTTATTTTACAGCTGTCTATTGCAGATACTGAATAGTAGTGAATGTGTATACAAATGAACATGTACAGGAAGGGTTCATGGAAGCAATAAAGCCTCAAATGTGTGTAAAGTGGCTGATGTGGACAATAATACTTATTCATTGATACAGAATTGCAATTAAAAAAGGCAAAATGACTTTTCATTTTTGGAATTCATTATGAGAGTGGAGATGATCAGTAGTTTATATCAGTCACTAAAAAGAAGTAGGTGTAGAATAAATGAGCTGGACATGTGGCAACATTTTCTATAATTTTGGTTACTAATTACAAAAATATTGTTTTCATTAATACCACCAAAAGAAATAGCTGTGGAGCCAATGGCATTTACAGATGGGAACATGAATTATGCATGTGAAATGAATGTAGAGTGAGTGAGTGGACATTATGACTGTGGGAAGAATATTATAGCAATAACCCACGCCTGGGTGTGGGTAATGCTAAATTTACCCACGGTTGGCATGGTTTGGTCCCGAGGGCGAAGTCCGAGGCACCAAACAAAGCCAACCGTGCGTAAATTTAGCATTACCCACACCCAGAAGTGGGTTATTGCTATTATACCATGACATTATTTAAGAAAATAAACTATTACTTTTCTTAAATAATGGCATAGTATAATGCCTGTTTACTGCCCTTCCGCAGATGTCTGGCATCCGCGGCAGTTCAGATGTACTGCGCGCCTGCGCAGTACATCAGAGTTGTGGCAAAAGCACGAGAAAGAAGATCTCCGTTGCTTTTAGCTATGTTAAATGAGTTTAACATAGCGAGACAGTTTTAAAATAAGCAACGGACATCTCCGGAAATCAGCTTATTTTAAAACTGTCTCGCTATGTTAAACTCATTTAACATAGCGAAACACTAAAAAAAAGCAACGGAGATCTTGCTTTCTCCGTTGTTTAAACACTGTCGCTATGTTAAATGGGTTTAACATAGCGAGACAGCTTTAAAATAAGCAACGGAGATCTCCATTGCTTATTTTAAAGCTGTCTCGCTATGTTAAACCCATTTAACATAGCGAGACAGTGTTTTAAAAAAAAGAGTTATACTAATGGAAAAAAGTCCGGGCGACCGGACCTTTTTCCATTAGTATAACTCGATTTACAACGGGCACGCTGGCCAATCAGCGTGCACGTTTTGGGGGGATCATGGTATAATTCTCCTTATTCTTTAATGCCTATAAGATGATTTGCAGTGCAGCACAATGCAGCAAACTCCTTTATTTCCCTGCAGCAGCACTCTGTTTAAAGAAGCATTTGTTTGTCAGATATGACAATTGCTGAATGCCCTTTTTACCATGGGCTAGCATTTGGACTCCTCAATTGGGCAATCCTGTAGGAAAGATAACCAAATCCCTCTCCCCAAGAATGGACACTATCTTGCTAGCTGCTGAATCCTGTCCATGTCACCATTCTCTCATACCTGAGCTAAGTCACTGATTCACAAGACAGTTTGCATCAGTATCACTGACATTTCCAAGCAGGGAATTAGCAACCTGGGTTCTCTTAGGATCTTGGGTTCTAGAAAGGCCAACAGAGGGAGAATTGAATGCTAAGGAATTGTTCTTCATGTCTTACTCCTAATGGAGACTTGGGTGGGTTGGGGGGGGGTTAACTGGTTCAGTGTAACATATAATGAAATAAGACTAAAATTCAATGTATGTTTGTTGATCACTCACAAGTGCAAACAGTAATGAGGAACTTCACTGGATTACATAATAACTCAAGAATTGTGTTATCTTAGAGAATTCTATTTACATTGAGGTACAGGCATGTAGGATTTAGTATATAAGGGTGCAAATGTTATGGGAGGTGAAGCCCCCCATGCTGAGAAGCCTGAGAATGCAATTATTCCATGAAAAAAATCTATTGCTAAATTTTACAATTTTATATAGAAGTTCCACATTATTGTTTGCACTTACTATGAGTGTTGGGCAGTAATGTGTTGTAGTTTAATCATATATCCATGCTATGAAGTACATCTAAATTCTTTATATTACTAATCATACAAGTAATAGGTTTATAAGTTCATAGGTGTATACTAGGCTAACGACCAGTAGGGTCCTTAAAAGTCTAGCCATGCAACCTAAATGTGACCCACAAATCTGATTTATATTTGATTTATTGAGGGGTGATTTACTGACTGCCTCTGTTCATCAGTGACATAGGTGTTAGATCAGGGCTGAATTTCCGATTACCCATCCATAAGTCAAAGTTGCTCTTAAATAGGTATAGGGATAGGAAGTAACTTTGCTTCACATGGATGAGGATCCTGTTCCAGAAAATGGGAATTTTTTGAGAAACATATCTGTCTCTCCAACATTTATTTGTTTAACATTTCTTTACCAGGAAAGTCTGACTGGGATAGAGCCCATTTTCAGTAGAGGCCCCGGGAGAATTGCTCCAGATGCATGTGTTTGGAATGTGGGAGGAAACCAGAGCAAACCCACGTGAACGCAGCGAGGACATGCAGACTCTGCACAGAGGGCACCCCAGCCGAGAATTGAACTGGAGAACCTTTTCCTGTGAGATGACAATGCTAACTGCTGCAGCACTGCACCACCAAATGTCATATTTATGTTGCAAGCTACATTTAGGTCTATTATTCTAGTACTTCTTTTGCTGTTTGTTTCGCAGATGTGCAAAAGATTCATCAAAACAGGGTCCAGGAGTGCCTTGTACGCCAGACAAAAATCATCTCTCAGAAATTTGCAGGTTACTGAATAAAGAGACAGGGCTTTGAGGCCATCGGTGTAGGACATTGTGTTTACTCCCAGTATTCTTTTTGTAAGCCACCTTTGTGGACATTCCTGTCCTCCATGTGTCTGGTTAGGTTCATACTGAAGGAAACATCATACTCTATGATGGCCCTGATTAGGGCTGAGTACAATGGTCTGATGACCTTTCTGGACCTAGATGCCATGAACTTGCTTATAAGCTAAGCAACATAGAAGAATTTTCTTGCTACCTTGGACACATATTGGTTAAAAGCTAGTTTATTATCTGCATGAGTTTCCAGATCCCTGTCTAGTGAATCAACTGTTTAGAGTGTTTTATTGATGATATAGTTACCCAGGGTGGCGGACTTCCAAAAGGTATTATAATGCATCTGTTGGTATTGAGTTTTAAGCCATGGATTTTGCACTAAATGTTTGTCTGTATTAGATCTTCCTGAAGATTTTTCTCATCTTGGGGGGATTCAGTGACTGCTCCTAGTTTACAACATTTGCATACTTGGTTAACCAGATGACTTGGACATTGGCTTTGACATTTGAGAAGTAGATGCCAAAGATGAGTGGTCCTAGAAGACAGCTCTTGGAGACTCACACACTCCCTATAAATCAAATATAAATCAAATTTGTGGAGACCCCCACTAGTGACCAGCATATTTATGGAGGTGGCCTTACAGATTCAAACCTCCTGAGTTCTATCAGAGAGCCAGCTTAACATCCAACATGTTATAAAGGGGTTTAAACATAGTTCTATAAGTTTATTGACAATAACTATGTGGGATATTGTAGCAAATGCCTCACCTCAAGGACACCAGATGACTTTTTCCTTTTTCCTTTTAAAGTCTTTAGGGACAGATTCAGGCCAACAAAGCCAAACACCACTACCTGTGGACATGCATACCTTCCCAGCACACCATGAGTGGACTGTTTGGCTTTACTCTAGAAAGACAGACTCCACTTTTGGTGTGCTGATGAGGTCATAGGAAGGCTGAAGTGTTTGGCTTTGTTGACCTTAATCTGTCCATAAAGACTTGAAAAGGAAAAAAAATAAAAAATCATGGACATTCAGAAGCCATGTAGCTGGGACACTTAATGTTCTTGAGGGGTCATTTGCATATATCACATGGGCCTCTATTCCAGGATGTTTAAGGTATCACACAGTGATAACTCTAGCTTGTCTAGATTTTTCTTGTAGTCTTTACTAGTTGGTTTGCCTGTGTGATCTTTTTACTTTTTTTTTTTTTTGCTAGTTGGGATGTTTTGTGGACACCTTAATGGTTGTGGGCATTGGCTAGGTTTAGAGACCCAGTGTTTCTAGAGTATAGCCAAACAGTCTGCTTATGGTGTGCTGATGAGGTCATAGGAAGACAGAGGTGTGCATATCTATAGCTAATGGTTTTTGGCTTGGTTGGCCATGTATGTTTTTTTGGATATTGAATTGATATACTTATAATAAGATTTTATTTTTATTTATATCCTTTGCCAGTTTGGTTTTATACTTTTGTTTTCTCTACTTCATGTTTTATCTGTGAATGTTTACTAGTTGTGCTAAGTTCTGGTTTATGTTGTGGAGGGATTGGATAGATTTTGTAAAGCTGAAAGATCCTTTTTTTTTCTTTGAAAGCGATCTCTGTGTATTTATACAGTGGGGGGAAGTACTTTGGTTTAGGAGAACAGTTGGAATATATTGCAGTGTCTTCAGTACCATGTGATAATATATTCAATAGTCAGCCTAACTTTAGACATCTAGTTTTAATACACTTTCATTATGCCAGGTAATCTGTCTTTCCAAAGTTATATTTTTCACCTACTTGTACATGATCAGTATCTGTAGCTCAGTAATATTGGCTTTGTGACATTGTGATCAGATGTTCCCATGGGGGAGTCAATATTCAATTCATAACAAGATTCTCATATAGCTGCAAGTTATGCTGTTGCTGAGTGGTATTTAAATAGTTTGTGAATATTACTAGAATACTTTATATCTTGTTTGATCATTGCATGGTCAGTACACAACTATATTAAGACATGTGAGAGAGCACGTTTTTGCATAGTTTCCTTGCATTCTGAATTGTCAGTTAGAATTGAGAAGTGCAGTTTGTATAAAACAAAATGACTGCTAATGCATTGTCACTTCTACAACCCTCTACATTTCATCATCTATTTTCCATAGCATTTATTATACCTGCCTTAACTTCTTCAGTGTTTCCCCTCTCCTGCTTGATAGGGTTAATACCTCAGTCTTTGTATCTCGCTATTTTTTAAGCACATGTTTTTGACTTGGTGTAGCACACCTGATTATATTTGTGTGACAGTATCATGTTTAGTTTACTCTTATCAAATCTCATTAAAACTCACTCTCCATTTTTGAGATTGCTGATGAAAAAATTACTTCTGTCATTACAAGAAAGCATTTAGAGGCATGGCAGGTAATTTTTGGTCTTTCTGGTTGTGGTATAGATGCATATGCTTTCGGACATTTGATTTATTTCATGAAAGTAAAGCTTTTGTGACAACTCAAAGAACATCTCATCTACAAGGGGAAGTGAGAATTGCAATTTGTATAAAACTTAAAATGACTGTTACTTCTACATCCCTCCCAATTTCTTCATCTATGAGTGTGTGTGTGTGTGTGTGTGTGTGTGTGTGTGTGTGTGTGTGTGTGTGTGTGTGTGTGTGTGTGTGTGTGTAAATATGACCAGGCTGCGGTGGTTAGCATTGTCGCCTCACAGCAAGAGGTTCTCCAGTTTGATTCTCAGTTGGAGGGCCTTCTGTGTGGAGTCTGCATGTCCTCCCTGTGGTCGCGTGTAAAGACATGCAGGTAGGTGTGTGCGTGAGTGGGTGTGCCTTCTTTGAAGGCTGGGCACCGGGCTGGTAGATCTGCTGTGGCAACCCCCTAACCTAAAAGCTGAAAAGACTCAAAAATGTGTGTAAATATGCAAACACTATACCTTTTTTTTCTGTTACACTTTATGTGCATATCAATTTACTACATATAAGAAACCCAATTTGTATGTAATACTCTGTCTTCTGGAGCTGTCAGTCCAGGATGCCACTCACAAAGATGTCTGAATCAGCTCAGCTGGACTATTCCAGTGAACAAATATTTATTTATTTATTTTTATTTTTATTTACATTTGCTTACTGGGAAAATTCCGACTGGAAACAGGTCCTTTTTCAGCAGCGGCCCAGGGAGAAAAGTTCCACATGTACACATAAGTAAATATACAAGAATAATTGAGTTTACAGTAATGAACATGACATACAATGAAACAGAGCAAATAGGTCCATTGTAACTGAGTGAGTTTAGAGTAAAGAACAAAACAAACAATAAATACTGAGCAATAGGTACCTGTAACAACTTGAAGAATCAAAAATAAAGAAACAAGTAATTAAGCTGAAAAAGCAATTTGTACTGCAGTCTAATATGCTCAGTAGCAGATAAAATAAAAACTATATTATTTGGGATAGGAGTTTTAATTAGTTGGAATTGGAGCAAGGACAGAGACAGTGCATTTTTAGGTGAGACTTGAGTGCAATTTTAAAATGACTGCTGGATGGTAACTTGGTTATCAAGGGGGAGAGGTCATTCCATAGTTTGGATATGGCACAGGAGAATAGAGCTTCTCCTGCCGAGTTTCTGGGTTTGGTGGTAAGAAGTAGAATTTTGCTTTTGGAGTGTAGGGGTCTACAACAGCAGTAAGCATAGGGGTTTACAACAGCAGTAAGGTATGAGAAGATTTTGAAGAGATGGGATATTAAGAGGATGGTTTGTGGGCAAATGAGAGTTGATTCAGGTGAAGAAGTTGTGGGAGTTCAAGCCAGTCAAGTTCCCTGGAGTGTGTTACAGTGGTGGCTGCGATATGATGTGCTCGTTGCAAATTTTGCAATTTTCTCGTAGCAGGTTTTGAGCCTATTTAGGTCAGACTGTCTAAGGTTTGTAAGGATAGGAGAGGCAAAGAGTAAGATGAAGATTACTTGGGAAATGGCAATAAAGGTTCTGGCTACCATGGTTAGGTATTGTTTGTTTCTATATAGTGTCCCAAGTTTTTTGTGTACTTTTTAATGGTAAGAGATATATGGAAGTCAAATTTGAGATTGTTCTCAATCTCCACACCAAGAAGTTTGGTGTGATCTGATGGGGAGATGATGATATTGTCTTTGGCAAGAATGTTGAAGTGGGTGGAAGTTTGGTTATTTTTGGGGGGTTGGAAGATAAGGACTTTGGTCTTGCTGGGATTGAGTAGAAGAAGTTGGGCATTGGATAGCCAGCTTTCTGCAGATGTGAATGACTCTTATGTGATCTTTTGAAGTTCTGGTAAAGTGGGGGCAAGGGTGGAGTCATCTGCATATTGTATGAGAGAAGCATGCTTGGTGGAGGTATGTAGGTTGTTGATGAATAGGGAAAATAGTTTGGGGCCAAGGATGGAACCTTGGGGGACACAGAAAGTTACGGGAAGATGAGGAGATAGCTGATCTTGCCAAACAACTGATTGTTGTCAGCTATTCAGATAACTATGAAACCAGTTGGTGGTTGAGTGGGGAAAGGAAAGATTCGTGAGGACAGAGAGAAGTATTTTGTGCGATACCATGTCAAAAGCCTTTTATAGATCCAGAAATATAGCGGTGGAGAACAAGCCATTGTTTTATGATGAAGGATAGTGTTGGTAAAAGACAGCAAGGCAGTAGTAGTGCTGTGACACGGCCTGAAGCCATGTTGGGTTTTGGAGAGGAGATTGTTAGCTAGGAGGGAGTTTAATACTTGAGAGTTAATGCATTTCTCAAGGATCTTGGAGAGTGGGGAAAGGATGGCATTGGGGCAGTAATTGCAAAGGTCACTGGAGGAGCATCCATTGTGGAGGGGAATGATGTGTGAAATTTTCCACAGAGAAGGTACATAGCTTTCAGATATGGATCAGTTAATTAATATGGAAACTGGATAGGCTAGGGTGTTGGCTGTCAGTTTTAGGTATTCTGAGGGAAGGTTGTCAGCCGTGAGTTTTGTGGGCTTAAGTTTTGTCAGAAGTCTTTTTATATAGGAGGTGGGTACTGTGAAGAAGGTGAAAGAGGGGGTGGAGAATTAGTGTTGGGAGTGGGGGTAGTGGATGAGGGGTGTTGTTTGGCTAAGGATAGTATGGTTTCAGTAAAGTGTTTGTTGAAAGAGTCAACAATACTGCTGGAGGAGGAGGGGATGGTAGGTTGTGGGGTGTCCATTTTACCTGGCTGGAGTATGGAGTTTATTGTGGACTAGAATTGCTTAGGGTTGTGATGGGAGGAGTTTAAGGTGGTCTGATAGTAAAGGGCTTTATCAATTTTTATTTGATTTTTTACCTTATTGCGGAATTCAAGGAAGGATTGCCTAGCAGAGGGGGATTTTGTTAGGAGCCAGTGTTCCCAAGCTTTATCCCTAATATTTATTATTCCCCGGGTAGTATTTTGAACACAGGGGGAGCTTTTAGTTTTGATTCTGGAATATCTTAGGGGAGCATGGGTGTTTAGGATATTGAGGAAGGTGCATTGAAGACGTGGACAGCTTCATTTAGAGTAAGGTATTTTAGTGGTGTCCAGTTACAGTTTTGGAGGGAAGAGAAAAAAGAGTGGGGACTGAAATTTGCCTTCTTATGGATTGGTCTATGGATAATGGGATTAGCATTGTTAACATGGTGTTTTAGGAGATATGTAGGGAAATAGTCACTGAGGTTGTCAGGTAGACAGCCAGTAATGTAGGAGTGGGGATCTTTGTTAACTAGTATCCAGTCGATGATGGTATGATTACTTGGGTTTTTATTTATACAGGTGGGTGATTGTGTTAGTTGAGAGAAACCATGTAGATTTAGGTATATGGCTGGGTGGTCATTACTACAGGATAGCCAGCTGATGTTAAAAGTAGCAAGGATGATGGTTTCTTGAGGTAAAGAAAGATTGTCCCAGTTCAGGAGGTAGGTGTATTTTGGCCTGTAGGGACGTAGCAGCTGATGATGTTGATAGTTTTATTTGGGTTTAGTTTGAGGTTGGCATATAAAATTTCTTCATTCCCAATCTGGAGGGCCGAGATTTTGAGAGTTTGCATGTTGAGGTGGTGTTTAAACATAAGAGCTACACCGCCCCCTTTCTTGGATAGTCTATCTGTGCGAAGGATGCTGTAGCCAGAGGGGAGTATTTCCTCACTTTTGATGTGAGGGTTGAGCCAGGTTTCTGTTAGGATGAGGATATTGGGGGAGTATCGTTTTATGGTGGCATGTAGGTCTTGGGTTTAATTACATATGCTTCTAATGTTTAGACACAAGATGAGGAGGTCAGATTTTTTTTGCTGGCAGTGATTAGAGAGAAGGGGGAGATATTTTGAAGGTATTTTGAGGTGGGGTTTGAGGGGAATGGGCAGGGGTTTAGGTGGATGTCACCACTGAGGGTTAATTTAGAGAGGGAAGCCAATATTAGTTTATTATAGATAGTAAGGAACCTGTCATATTTTAAGGATATTTTTGTTTAAATGTTGTGGGTATTTGGTATTTGAGTAGTTACAGAGAGGGTGCTGAAAGGAAGTTGATGTGAGGGTGCAGTGAAACTGGATGGGAGTGTCTATAGTGGAGTCCTCGTATGATGTTAAGTAAGCAAGAAGAATGCAGGTAAGAAGTGTAAGCAAGTTGGGTAATAGCATGACTGTGTCAGGTTAGATGTGTGTTGGGATAAAGGAGGGTGCTGGATGGGGGGGGTGGAGTTTGGAGGTTTGTTCTGATTGGTGTAAATTGTGGGAGTGGTTATAGTCCAGGATAAACTTAGATGGGTTGGATTTGGAGGCAGGGTGGGCCACGAAGTGAGCTCGTGCAAAGCACAGGCGAATGGAGCGGGGCTTAAATCCGCAAGTAAAGGATTATAAAGTAAGTAGATTATCTTTGTATCAGTTTAAGGTTTAGGTTTATTTTTCAGGGATTTCTGGTAAGGGAGGGCAGGAAGAGTGGAGGAAAGGGAGAATTTAGAAGAGGGAGATAGAGGTGAACCTAGTGCTGGCCCGATCGAGTGTGCACAACCGTAATAAATATATACTGTTAAATGTGTAAAAGCATACACTTTGTTTTCTTTAGTTTAGGTTAGAAGGTAGCATTGTGGTAGAGGCACACAGAGGCAATAGTCCACAAGTCTTGGGTGGACGGGGGTCAAGTAAGTCAAGGGGCTGTAGCTGGAGAAACTTTTTTTCTTTTTTTTCTTTAGTTTAGGTTAAAAGGTAGCACTATGGTAGAGGCACACAGAGACAATAGTCCACAGGACTTGGGCAGGCGGGGGCCAAGTAAGTCAAGTGGCTGTAGTAGGAGAAATGTGATGAACACTCGATCGGAATACCGATTTAAAAAATAGAATAAATAAATAAAAACAAATGTGTATAACAATATTTTGAGACATATTTATCAAAGCATAATTGAGTATATGCAAATATTGCCAAAAAGTAATGTTTCAGCCAATGGACTCATGAATGCACTATGACATAAAGGTTCTTAAATAAACTCTGGCCAACAAGTGCAATGCTACTTGGTCCATAGATTTTTTTTTTCTACCTATTTGAAAATCATTTACCAAAATTCTTACATACAAATATAGTTCAACTGGTGAAACAGAATATACTCCATGGTATAGTTTCAAAATATTGTTTTCATAGCCACTTTCCCAAAGTAATTCAGTCCTTCCTGCTGCAAGAATTTCCTATGCCTAGACTACCTGTTTCACTTTCATTGTGTCCAATCACGTATAAGTTTGTTGGCTGCTAGTATTTCCTTTTGTATCCCACATCTTGCTTAGACCTTGCCCATTGTTCTAACCACTTGTATCTCATTCCTTACCTTAAGCTCCCTGATTACCCCCTTTCAGGTTTC
>NC_056746.1:1029500329-1029637829 GCF_019279795.1 Protopterus annectens | reverse complement strand
GCTGGTTGAAATGGAGGAAGCCTGAGCTTTTCTAACACAAAATTAAGAGCCAAAGAAGCTACAAGTTTTCTTGAGAGTCTCTTTTGCAACCCCCTTTTAAAAACATTTTCACATGAGAATGCATTGTGTGCGGTGAATCCATGGACAGACATATTGAAAAGGCTGACAAATGACCCTTGGCAGAGTAGTAAGAAAGGCCATATGATAGTAAGTCAAACAAAACTGTAAAACCAGAAAAACACTAGCCATGAATGTGTGATGGTTGTGTTGTTAGCTCCAACTAGAAAAAGCTTTTCTATTTCCTAATGTGTGATTTTCTAGTAGCATGTTTCTTGTCTCCATTAATACCTGCTGCATGTCCTCAGTAAACAGGTGCCTAAAGGGAATTCAGACCCTATCATCCAGGCAATCAATTGACATTGATTGGGGTTGAGATGTATGAAACACCCTTGTTTTGTGTGAGGTGATACATTCTGAGAGAGAGCTTGTTTTAATTGCCCCTGGCCATTTCCAAAAGAAGGAAAACACTGTTGTGTGGGTCAGAAGGCAATACCACAATGGAATTGGGGGATTCTTTCTAAATCTTCAGATGCACCATACTTATCAGGGGAAAGGGTGTGAAAGCTTGCAGGAATATTCCTGTTCAAGGAAAGAAAAAAGTACCAGTCTTCCAGGCTTTCTGGCATGGAGTCCCGGAGGTGAACTTTGTGATATGATTGTTCAGAGAGGAGGCAAAGAGGTCTACTTGAAGAGCTCCACACAGATGGATCAAATCTTGGAAGACACCCTCCCATCTAACTTCCATTTATGAGGGTTTGCCTTTGTCTTGCTTGGCTTATCTGCCACACAACTTTCCTCTGATGAGATGTTGGATGCCTGTAGAGTGAGATTGTGCGGCTGTTTACTGAGGACATGCAGCAGGTACTAATGGAGGCAAGAAATCCTGCTACTAGAAGATCACATATTAAGAAACAGAAAAGCTTTTTCTAGTGATAACATAGCTATTCTGCAAAGGGGGTAAGACCTGCTTCCCCCTTGCTTGTTGATGTATCAAAATACTATGGTATTGTCAGTAACAACTTGAAGTGGTCCAGGGGACCAAAGGTGGTTCGAAGAGTTGAGTGCCATGATTAGAGCAAGCAACTCTTTTATATTTATGTGCTTTCATCTGTTCTTGTTGTCCCAGATACCTTGCACTTTTATTCCTCCTAAAACAGCTCCACAGGCAAAGTCTGAGACATCTGTGGTGACTGACTGCGGGGGTGGGGGGTCGGGGGTGAGACCTAGATTTAGGGATATTTGTTGTCACCAGCAAGTGATTTCTCTTTTGACAATACAAAAAATGAAACTTGAAAAGAGAAAGTGCTGGGACCAAAGAGACTTCAGATACCATTGTAACCTTCTCATGCGGAGTCTTGCCTGGGGTTGTGTGAGGATCATAGATGCCATGAGACCCAAAATCCTGGAAAACTCTTGAAACAGACCTCAATATAGAACTATTTTTTTCTGTGGAAGAAAAATTCTTTGAAATGAGTTGTCGAGCACACTCTCAGGAACACAATCCAGAGTGAAGGAGTAAAAAAAAAAGACTTTTGAATATTCTCTTGGAATCCCAGTTTGTGTTAGAGATATTTCACCCAAGACAGCAACTCCTGACACTTTAAAAAAAAATCTGCCAAGATAAGCTCTGCCAAGATAAGCAAGTCATATAAGTACGGAAAAATCTGGATACCCTTTAGCCTGCAATAAGCTATAATTAAAGCTAGACACCTTGTGTGCACTCTTGGGGCAGTGGATAATCCAGAGGGTAAGGCAGAAAACTGACAATGTGATCCAGACACACAGAACCTTAAGAAACTCCTGAAGTCTGGAGGAATAGGGATGTGATGATAAGAATTGTTTAAACCTAGTGTAACTAGAAAACGTAAATGAGGAAGAAGGGGTAACAGGTTGTGAAGTGACAGCATGTTGAACTCGGCACCATTACAACTTGGGTTAGGAATGAAATATCTGGAACTGGTCCCATAGGTTAGTACTAGGCTAACTGCCCTTGTGGGCCATTTTGAGCCTAGCCAATTACCCCATGTGAGAATCAAACTCTGTACCTTATGTCTTTAAGTTAAACACCTTGACCATTATGCCAACCTCCCACTCCATGTCTCCAGACATTTTTTTTTTCATTTTTTTCATTTTCTTTCTTTGGCACCAAAAACTTTCTTGAATAAAAACCTCTTCCTAACTGGGAAGGAGTAACTAGTTCTATTACTCCCTGAGACAACATATGTTGAAGTACAGGGGGAAATAGAGGAGTCTTGTCTCATGGATGAGGAATTACTCCTTGGAAGGGAGGAGGTTCTTCCTACTGCCATATATAACCTTGATAAACAATCTTTAGAAACCATTTGTCTGAAACTATTTGGCCAAAGAAAGAAAGAAAGAAAATAATGGCGATTCAGACTTTCAGGGTGGAATGAAGGAACACGGTTCCTTAAATAGCCATTCTGATTTGTTTATCCTTTGTTTTGGGGGTTGCTGCCTTCTCTTTGGAACTCCCTTGTCATTGCTTCTTAAACGTCTGTTGGTTAGCATTTCATTGCGCCCATTTATTTTTTTTGCCAAAATTGGGCGATGGGGTAGGAAATCTCTTCAAGAATCTAGAAAAGGAAGGTTTTACAATGGTTTTAACAATTCTTAAACTGACTGGAAAAAGTATGCTCTTGTTTAAAAGAACAGTTCAGTGTTGTGACAGTCCATTAAAACACAAACCCCTGGTATAAAAACAACTCTCCTCACCTGGAAAGTAAGGTTAAATAATAAATAGTGGGGAAGTTTTTTTCCCAAACGGAATTTTTCTGAACAGCACAAGTCGACTATTGATCCTCAAAAGCCCACAGTGGAGCATTCTCTTTGGTATCAAGAAAGCTCTGTCTGGAGGGCTTGTTGCCAAAACCTATCTTTTTAGACAGCTCAGCTTGAACTGTCTCATGTTTTTGTGCATGGAAGGTGCACTGAAGCTTTGGAAGGTGGTCGTCTACTATATTCTTGGCAGGATATAATTCATTTAGCTTAGACTGCTGCAGCAGTGCTCAGTGTGATGAACATCTAATGTTTCTGTTACCTTCCTTAACCAGTCTTCCTTTCTTCAAAAAACACTTAATGTTAATAGTTTCATTTGAACCCCAGAACCCATCAGCTAACAAATGTATCTGCCATCTAACATGTTTTTTTTAAAATGTAGAAGGAACAAGCAAACAAACACATGGAAAGCTTCAGCAGGTAAAGATTTGCCTGGTCAGCATGCTCCAGTAAAACTCCAAAAAAGAACATCTCAAATCACCACAGGAGAAACTTTCATTAACATGCTTTTACAACGTTTCTTTAGGTTAAAAAAAATGAAATATCTTTTTTAGTTTTCTATATTTCATATTTCAGTCCTTTTATTTTCTTCATGAATAAAGTCATAATTCTAGGCAGCAGGTTCTGAAACTAGTATTTAAATCCATGCTTCTCACAAGGTTCTACCACAGAAGAGATTGTTCACTGTCTAGGGGCAATAGTTAGGACATATCTCCTTGGCAGCAGTATGATGCTGCATCATCATCCTTGATCTCCAGACTGGCGCTGGACATGTTTTGGGTTAAGACCAGACGAGGCTAAGGTAGACCTTGTAGAGCCAGTGAAAGAAAAGAAGATATGTGCAGCTGATGGTCAGCTGAGGAAAAATAAAAGGACACAGGAGTGATGAGGAAGAGTCTGTGAGAAGACGTGTTCTCTCCTCTCAGTATTCACATAGCCATGGCACCTATAGTATCACCCTGGCACATAACTTTTCTTTCATCAGATGGGATAATTTGAATGAGCTCATAGGAAATCCACAACTGTACTAATACTTATCCTACAGTGCTAGATCACTGCAGCAAGAACATTTTGTATAAAAAAAAACTCACTTGTAGTTAAACTTGGCTGCAGGTGGAGCTGACAGGGCATAGGTCAATTACTGTAAATGCAGCTCACCTGAGCATTTTGTATAAATGCTCCACTTCTCCATGTGATGATCAATGCTCAGCCTTCTGCCTTTTACTGGCATCATACAATGCAGTGCAGCTGCCAAGGTACCTTAACTTTATACATGTCATATGCATTTGTTTGTGCCGGATGATCTTGTAAGGTGCTCCTTCTTATGTTTAAAATCCAGCCCCTCCTATGTGACATCTCACTGTTTAATCAAAGTTCCAGTATTCCATTCCTCTCACTACAATTCCATCAGACAATCAATCAATCAACCAACTAATTAGTCATCCATTGTATCAATCCATCAGATATTTCATTTTCTGTTCATTTTTCTACATCTTTGAAACTCACAGGACTTTATAGATGTCCACAGATTAGGACACGTCCAGCTAGGCCCACTCTATAGATTGCAGACAGGGTGGTACAGAAACCAAAGCATCTCTCCTCATTTGAAATGCATTTTAATTTTCAGTAAGGAAATAGTTCTGAATATGCTGTACTGTGTGCACTGTTCTTGGCATCCTGGCTTCAAGTTCACCTTAAAGTGGGTTTTATAGCTCATGCATATACACGTTGGAATGCACCGCTTGAAAACTGGTAGTGAGATTTACCTTGATGTAGGAGTTCAATAAATGATACAGCATGATTGTCTAATATGCTCTCTTCAGTCACTAATCTGTGAATCACTTCAACGTTTGTCCCAAAGGACAGCTCATACTTTTGTTGAGAAGAACACAAAATTTTGTCTTGTGCAACCTAAACTTTGTGATGCAACAGAATCCATTGTTAATGCAACATTCACTTTCTCATGTCATTTTGTGACATATCTTTTTTCTTATGCTTTATTTTGAAGCCTTCCTGTCTACTAGTCTCAGAATATCATAGTAACAATAACATGACACCAGGTTTTGTTGTTTGGTAGCTTGAAGTCATCTATGGAAATAAATTGGAAGAAATTCAGTATCCCTGTTGCAAAGGCTGGGACGAATTCCACAGGACATGGGAGGTTCTGTCTGCTGGGCAATGTGCACAAAGGCGATCTACAGATATGTGTTATATATTCCTGCGGTGTGGTGAATGGCTTATCTGGTATTATACCTTTCCATGCTGATGAAATGAGCTGCAGAACAAGGCATGCCATGTTTTTCAGAGTGCAGGTCTTATGGCCTCTGTTAGTTAATCAGAGAAAGCTTTATGGCCAGCCTTGAAACCAGAAATTTAGACCTACTGGATCTTACCTGGTTAACAAAAACAAAAGTAAAAATAAATGAGTGATGTTTGGCAGCATAGTTGATGTTTATGGCATTTCACTTGGCACACATAGAGTTCCATGGTACTCCTGGCTGGTAACATTTGCTCTAACTTAAACCTGTTGACTGCATATTTAATTACTGCATACCTCTCTGCCCCAACAGGAGACATGGCACATGGCTGCACAGAGACACTTTACATGCATTGTGTAGAATGGCAATTCCATGTTCTCATGGATGGATTAAACCATTAAAACAGCAATGGCCTGATGGCAGTGCCATATCCTTTAGAATGTATTGTGACATTAAAGCAGTGAATTCCCACTGGCGATGTTATGGACATTAAAGCAGTGATGGGTCATGCTCAGAGCTCATACTATGAACAATAGCTAGGCTGGATCCAGTGCTGAACATTTATGGAGAGTGGGTGTATTGTGGGGATTAAGCTTTACACCTGAAATCAAGGAGTATGACCTGCAAGACCTTAGTTACACGTGAACAGCATTGTGAATAACTTGTTATATGTCATTTGTCCAGTATTGTCCTGTCACAACTTGAGCACTATTATGTGAGTTATCATGGTGTGCCATCATTTGTGTTTTGCACAGAATAGTTTGAACACAGATTAAATAAGAAATGCAAGCAGAGTTCAGCTGTTAATTAGCATAAGTTAGCATTTGGTGTGTATGATACTGTATGCTTAACTTTCATTAAATGAGCATGTGCAAAGAGTGAATTCATCTGACTGTAATTACATTTCCTATCTGATGGAGTACTGCAAACTGTGTATTCAGATATACATTTATTGTTGAGCTTACATCTTTTAGCTAGTTCCCATTACTGTGTTTCGGTGGATTGGATAAACCATGCATCAATCCCTGCAGGCTAACACTTGGATGTGGGAAGGAAGCAAATACCCTGAGGTGTATCTATTCAATACCTATTCTGTGTGGTAGCTGCAGGTTAATGTCTTGAGTTCTGTCCTTATCCCCAACAATACAAATGGTAACAGCAGGTCCACAGGCATAAATACAGAAAACATGAGCCAAAATGCAGTATCAGATAATGTAGAAAGCTAACTTCTGATGTGGCAAGTTCACAGCTTTAAAAATGGGCAAAGGTGACATACAAATATCAAGTATAGCAAAATCATAGTTTAGTGGGTGAAAATTGGTGCAAACCCTAAAAAGTTCACCTTTTAAAACTGTAATTCTTGTAACCAACCTCTAGCCCAAAATTTCACCTGGTGAAATTGGCAAAACTAATTCTTAGTAATGTTTCATTGTAATACTTTTGCTGTGCTTAATGTTTGCTGGACTTAACTATATACATTTTTTTTTAGAATTCTTCTTTCTTCTTGTTACTTCATTACCTAGAATTTATAGAGTTTTGGTACTACTGATTTTATAAAATATAGAAACTCTAACAATCTATATTTTATAAAATCAGTAGTAGCAAAACTCTATAAATTCTAGGTAATGAAGTAACAAGAAGAAAGAAGAATTCTAAAAAATGTATATAAAGTCCAGCAAACATTAAGCAGAGCAAAAGTGTTACAATGAAACATTACTAAGAATTAGAATCTGTAAATAGTAAACGCCTATGTCTATACCTGATTCTTCAGTCAAGTTCAAAATAACTAGCTCAGTCATTGAGTCTGATTCTTTAATAAGCATTTTTTTTTGTAATATTATCTTACTGGTTAATGTTTGCTGTGTTTAAGTATACAGACTTTTTCTTTCATCTTTCATTTCATGACCTAAAAGGCATACACCTGAGGTGATAGTTACTTTTATGAAATAAAGATTATTTGGGTTTTATTTGACCTCTAGTGTGCATCTTCAATATCTGAATCATAGTTTGTCAGAAAAGTCAACCTCTCCTGGAATGTCCTGGTGACAGATGTGGAGACAGAAGTAGCCCTCTAGGAAATTTGTCATCAGTGAAGGAATTATTGGCCGATTATACAGTAGAGGCTGACCAGGGCATTAAGAGATTTTTTTTCTGTCCTGCTTGCCTCTATGATCTGCAGGCATTTTATATGCCTTGTGAAAATACATGGCACTGAATGGCATTCACATTGCTGAGGAAGTCACCTCCATGTGTAAGCAGTGATTGTCCTTATGTTTCTTTACCCCATAATGTCATTAATAGACTTTCCACCCTGCTGCTTGAAAATGTATTAATTCATTCAAGCCTATAGAGCCTTTTTTGTATACTTCCAGTTAAAACTCATGGTTCCTTATGGCGACCAGACCTTTCCTGGGACTGACTTTTTAATTAAGTGACTTACCAGCTTATAATAGGCAGAAACAGAAAGGGCAAGGCTTTATTAATAAAATGACACTAAGATTGATAATCTAGGATATTCTGCAGTAGAAGAGCCTTGATTACAGTATGCTTTTTAAGTTGTTTTTTTTCAGAAAATCTTTGGAATGCAAGGATGTGTGAAGGCTGTGAGAGATGCAACATTCCACTGAATACATCCTATCTAAACTATGTATCAAAAGGAACAAATCAAAGGATCCATTTAATTAAAAAAGACAATGAATAAGACAACAGTAAATAAGCACCAGTCACAGTTCAGTACGTGGAGTTTTGATTTATATTAGCTAACATATTAAAACATACATCAGAAGTGGAATTACATTTTTGCAAATACATTTCGTCTGGTGATAGACAATTACATTACTGTAATGCATGTTGTGGTTAATACATATACAGATAACACATAACCATCAAAACAAAATTATTGCACAAAAGCTTAATGTTTACCTGAGGCAGCTCTTTAAACAGCAGTTCTGTGAAATAAAGTATGTGAATTGATAATTTACTTTCTCGTGCTTTTGAAGTGAGTACAAAGTAGACAAAATCTGTTGTTGCATTACATTAATAAACATTAGCAGAGGAGAGAGGCATCATCTGCTTACTTAATAGTATATTATAATAATCTGTTTCAAGTCACTGTTTGCAGTTATCAACATAAAACAGAATACATTTCATATCCTGTAGTAGACTAATACATGGGACTGTCTTATAAATATAAAACAAAACATCCCTGTGTAAAGGGTGCATAATAATAATAATAAATTCAAATTCATATTTATTAAGAAATATAAATATTTACAAATCTTGAATACAGAGCATTAACCTTTTTAAAAAATTCTAGTGAAAATGTGTTGAGGGACTTTTACTGAGAACATTCTAAGTGTTTTGCCACAGCACTTTTATATTAAGGCAGTACTTGTCATGTGTATAACACTGTACACAAACTTGTATAGTGTTCTTAGGAGCTTACTAAAGGATAAAGCTCTTAGGCCAGGAATACAAAGAATCTGTTTAATGAAATTACTAGACTTAAAATCACCTGTTGTCTAAATGTAATAAGTAATTCTTCACTAGTTCATGAAACTATCTATAGGTCTGTGTCAGAAGATCGAGTTTTCAGAAAATCGAAATTCATGCGGTCAAGACCATATGACTGAGTTTCCGAAAACTCGAATATCAAAAAAAAAAAAATCATAAAAAAGACAAAAATCTACCTTTTACTCCACATCCCCCGCAAATTATATATACCAACTCCGAGATCGCATCACTGTGAGGAAGAGGGCAAATTTCCCAATATGCACTGTACCGCAATCTCACTTTATAAGCTTTGAATTTTCAAAAACTTGATAATTTGTTCTCAACCATATGAATTTTGAGTTACTAAAAACTCGATCAAATGGTCTCAACCATATGAATTTTGAGTTACTGAAAACTCGATCAACTGATAGGGACCCATCTATATATATATACATGTATATATGGACATATATATATGTGTGTGCGTGTGTGCGTGTGTGTGTGTGTGTGTGTGTGTGTGTGTGTGTGTGTGTATATATATATATATATATATATATATATATATATATATACGGGTCTACTTTGACAAATCAAAATAACACTTCCGTGAAACTCAGTTTCACTATTCTGAAAGTGCATTTCTCTGGAAATGCACTTTCGTGAATCTACAGTTCGGCGAGAATGTTGCTGGAGATCATGGTACAGTGGGGCTAAGGGAAGTTTCCCTTTTCTTCACTGTAGTGTGATCTTGGAGTTGGTATATTTTAGTAGTGGGGGTGTGAGGGATGCAGCCCCCCACATGCAGGGTGCATGGGGGCATGCACCCCTGCATAATTTACTTTAGTGTATTTGTTTTTTCTTTTAATTCTTCTGTGATCTGTAGTTTCGTGCAAGTGCATTTCTGGAGAAATGCATTTCCGTGAAACCAGACTGTTATTTTGATGGGTCAAAGTAGACCCATATATACATACATATATATATATATATATATATATACCTCACAGCACTTAATTCTCTGGAATCAATTCCCAGCTGGGGGACTTTTGTGCAAAGATATGTTTTCCCTATGTACATTCTGTTTTTTGCTGGGACCTCCTCTTCTCCATGGTATCATCTCAAAACAACATACCATTAGGGGAAGGGGTGACCTTTTAAATTTCTGGTAAGAGCTCATGTGTGGAGTGAGACTGAGTGTGCATGCATCCAGCAATGGACTGATGTCTTGCTCAGGACTGGATCTCTGCATTGTACCACTTTCTTGATAGAATAATAAACTTCATTACCTCAATAACCTTGCCTACAACAAAATGGGTATCGGAGAATGAATGAGTGCATATCTATTCTATTTTGCTGTGTGATGACAAATAAAATGACTCTATAGATTAGTTTAGTAAGAGTTTTGTAAGTTTTGTTTGTTTTATTCCCTCTGTATTGTCCATGTGCACATAATCAATGAACTCTGCTATCAAGTTTTTTAATCATACAGCAAAACATGATTTTTTTGTAAGGTGTGACTTTGTTATCTGTGACTGGCACAGGAACAAGTTATTGGAACTTTTAAGTTATACAGATCATGTTTTATTCAATATGACTGCCATTTTTAGATACTATGCCTAATAAATGTATATTTTGATTGAATAACAGTTAGATGATAAAAGTTTGCATGATGTGCTGAGTATTTATAAAGCATCATACCACAAGAGTACATGAAAAATGGAATTTCACATACCCCATTCCATCCCCATTTTCTTTAGAATTCTTGAATGATGATGGTTGCCACATAAAATATATAGAATTAAATAAAAAATAAGTGTTTAATTTATCGCTAAATAGCAGCTATCACTGATGTCCTCTATTGAAGGAAGAGAGGGTATGCACTGATTTAGGAGGGCTACAGTCATAATTTGTTAACTTTATGACATAATAATGAAATATCAATGGATCTACTACAAGCACCTAAGTCACAGGTGCTCAAAGACCACAGTCTCAAAACCAGGGAATAAGGTGTCCTGTAGCTCTTACGAGCCTCCGCTCATGTTCGAACTCCACTACAGGTTCAATTGAGGAGTGGCAGCCACATGAAGAGAGTGGATGTGCCTCACCTTGCCTGAAAACAGCAGCTGTGCTTGAGCAAATTAAGTCTGGCAGCCATGGGTGAGAATGCAGGTTATGGTTTCAGGCAAAGATCAGGAAGGGGATATAGGTTTGGAGAGTGGGAGTTTAAGGTTAAACAATGAGAAATTTAGGGAGCAATCGTGGAACTTTAGGTTTAAGGAGTGGGTGGGGAGTTTTAGGTTTAGGGAGCAGGAGTGGAGTTTAGGTTTAAGGAGTGGCAGGGGAGTTTTAGGTTTAGAGAGCAGGAGTCATGTTTAAGTTTAGGGAGTTAAGTCTGAGTGGTGTTTTAGGATTAGTGAGTGATCAGGGACTTTTAGGCTTAGGGAGTGGGAGGGAAATGCTGTGGTTAGCATTAGGGACCAAGTGGGAGTCTTAGGGTCAGAGTTAGAGCCCTGGCAAGGCTATATGGTTCAGCAGAGTTAGGTGGTGAGGGCTAGGTTATTAAGTAGGATTGGGCTACTGGGAGATAGGGCATTTCTCATTCATATGAAGTGGCAGCAAGCAAGTGTTTTGCAAGTTACTAGCATATCAGCACTTGTAGTAGACCCAGCAAGAAATCACTGTACCCAGCCATCAATAAAATAAACTTTTGTTTTTAAAACAAATACGAAATATGGGCCATACCTCCTTACTTACATACATACTCTACAGATTAGTCAATCTTGGTGAAAAGGAGAGCCAACCTCCTAAGTACACGCAGTCATTTTGCTGAATGTCAAGTACACTGAGTATGGACTCAGTAATTCATTGGGTTTCCGGTGTGTGAAGCCACTGTCAGGTGTTGCTACAATGATGCTCAGAACATCATAACAGGAAGATTGTTGTTATTGGATGCCGAAGTAAGAACTCCCTGTGGAGACTAGGTCACATATTGAGTGCAGTGGTACACTTGAAGAAGGAGAAGGTCAGTTTTAAATTTCTCTTCAAGTCATTCCATTTTCTTCAAGAGAGTGCAACGTCAAAGTTAATATATTGACCAGGAGTGTGGGGTTTCCCTTGTATGGGGAGTGCAGGAGTCCATTGCCCCCTGGAAAATACTTTTTTTATAGTATAATTTTTAGAGTAATATTTTTAGAGTTTATAACGAGTATTATATTTTTTACCAATGCTTTCACTTTACGTGATTTTACATGCCTTTCTATATATGTTTAACATTGTCACTATTCACGTTTGGAGCTTTTCTCCCCGGGCCTCTACTAGCCCGGTCAACAAATGTAAAATAAAATAAATAAATAAATAAATAAATAAATAAATAAATAAATGTCACATCTTAAAGTATGCAATGTTTTGCATTGTATAGGTTGTTGCAAGCATTATGTGTTGCATGATGTTGCAGGAGGCAATTATACATAGTAAATTCTTTCCAGTACTACCCCTGGATTTCCTGTAGGGTAAAATGTAGGCCAGCAGCAATGAAGTATTATGCATCTCGTGTCATTTTTTAAATTTCTTCTACAGTTATTATATAACATCTTAATATTATTGTGCATACTGATTTTTTTTCCCTAAAGGGACTTGCCTAGATCAATGTTTGTTATAAATGCTGTAGTCCTGATGTAGAATCTTTTTAAAAAGCCCTTGTTCACAAGGTGCCCCCTGAATCTTGTACATACATGAACAGACATGAAGATAAATAAAACTTGTGGATCTGTATCAGTTACCAGCAGCTTATATGCTTGATTGCAAAACTACATGAAGAAAACAATTGATAGCCACGACAAATATCTTGACTAGAATGGCATTTGGACCCATCTCATTTTGTCTGACAGAAAACAGTTGATGAAGTTCTCTGCGTCTTGTTATTTGTTGATATTGACACATACAAATTATAATTTTAGACCCTTAAACTGCTATCACCGTAGTTTGCTAACCAGTTAACTGAACACTTTGATGGTGACATAACAAATTTCTTTGAGTTTCCTTATTGTGATATCTTACACCAGAAATAAACTGCAAATGTAACAGCTTATATATTCTGACAAATTCAGGGTTCTTAAGCTCCATGAAATGATTTTCTTTAGCACTTCACAGTGTTTCAAAAAGTCTGCCTCATTGCCTTAAATACTAGTAATGCCCATTGAATCTAAATGTCAAATTATATATATATATATATATATATATATATATATATATATATATATATATATATATATATATATTATTAAATACAATTCTAAACAGCAATTTGCTCCACAGGTAGCAAACTAAATAATTTATAGCCTACATATTTTGTGAAATGAAATGCCACACACAACACAACAGACATTTCCATATGTAACAGAAGTGAAAATAATCTTTAAAAAAGGTCAACCAAAACACATACAGATCAGCAACAATACAGTTAAAACAGGCACCCATACAACTATACTTATCAGCAGAAACATGCACATAGCAAGTAAAATATTAGTGGTTGTGCTGTAAATTAGTTGTGTTTAAAATATTTCATTAATGTTTGTGGAGACATCCATTGTTTTTTAAAAGGAATGCATAACCTTTTTGATATTTGGCAGAAGTTAGAACAGAGACACATTGTTTGCCAGCTGTTTTCCTTTCAAAGATGCTATCCAACAGTTTTTTTGGTTGGTTTAGTGAAGAAGTCTGTAAATAATACTGATCTGGTCCTGTTACATTTTAGAAAAATTTCAGAATTTTATAAGCAATTCCATGACATAGCTGTAGCTTTCTAGTGCAAATTCCATGAAGAAAATTAAGGTGGAATGATACATATAAAAACAAAACAATGCAAAGTGCAATCTTCCATGGCAAGTGCTGCTTAGTAATAGATATGAATCATTTCAGTGAATTCCAATTTTACATTAAAAATTACACACACACACACACACACACACACACACACACACACACACACACACACACACACACACGCACACAGTGGAAATAATTATTTGTCCTCCTTAACGTGAAGTGTTTTGTTTAGACAAACAGAAGTGAATCCAATGTGCAGAAAGAGGCTGGGCAGAATGCCAGAAAAACTGAAAGTCACAAAAAGTGATTTCCCTGCTCTTTAGCATATATATTTCATAGTATTTGCTGACAGTACTGAAAAGCCTCGACTTTAGACATCACTATTTGCAGCGTATAGCAAGACTCATGCCATAACAGCAAATTATTTCTTTGAAAGTCTTACGCATTTCCAAGCTGCGAAAGGCATAAATAAGTGGATCGATGACAGAGTTGCACATGATCAGTACCAGGTATGTGTTGAAGTGGGATGTGTAGCAGATGCAGTATGGACTCTTAGGGCATGCAATTATAAGAATGAGGTGAAGAAAAAATGGAGCCCAGCAGACAATAAATACCCCAAGCAGAATAGTGATTGTAACTGCCCCCTTCATACACGTGCGCTGACGGAGCACACCGTCTACTGGGAGAGCAGCAATTTTTTTAATGTGCAATCGTGCAAGCATAAACATATGGACATAAAGAGTAGCCATAAGGACAAGCATGGTGAAAAACATTGTAATGAGACAGACTATAACTGTTTTTTCCTCTGAATACATGATAAATATAATACCACATGTGATGCAAGAAATCCAGATGATCAGGATGAGTGCAAAGGTTTTCTTTGCTGTCATGATGCTGTGGTACCTGAGAGCATAGAATATGGTAATGTACCTGTCAATTGCAATCACCAAAAGATTACATATAGATGCCACCAACGAAATGCAAATCATTGAGTCAAAGATGTTGTCCATCTGTCGGATAAAACGGTCATCGATTCTCAGATAACCGTTGTTCAGAACTGCCATCATAATTGTCTCTAGTGCATTGGACACACTCACCAACATGTCAGCCACGGCCAAGCTGCAAAGGAAGAAGTACATTGGAGAGTGTAGGTTTTTATTCTTTATGATTGCCAGTATAACAAGAATATTTTCCAGCAAGCTTATGATTCCAAGGGTTAAAAATACCTCTGCTTTGATGAAGACTTGTTCACAGAATCCCAGACTGCTTCTGTTATTGGCCACAGTTGTATCATTAAAATCTCTGTAAAGGAGCTGAGGCTGCTGTGTCATAAGTATGTATTTAGTAGCATTCATTGTGCATTTTGATCGGAGGTCCTTGCAGAGGAGACAGCTGAAGTTGTTCTTCAAAGCTACAGTTTTCAATTATAAAATCTGGTCACTGTACACAGGTTATGTGCAGTTACTTTTGATTTTCCCTCCTTGTTTCAATAGGACACTTCATTCTTAATAACAACATGAAATTCATCAATTGAAAACGATGAGAAGTTTTTTGCAGCCGGTTTAAACTCATGGTCCTTCATTTAAAGCTTTAAAAGACACAATATTGAATTACCCGCTCCCAATTTGCCCACTCCTGGTTTAGAACCAAATGACAGCTGCTTTGCTATTTTGAAGGTTAGCTCTTTCTGTAGTCATAGTTTCAAGTAACTTGTTGCTCTATCTGACATCTGTTGCTGCTATTCAGTTTTTAAGAAAGCAGCATGCGTTTTTATATTTTCAGATGGCAGAAGTGGTTAGTGGCTCCTCCTTTGCCTTTAATGAGCTATGACCACTCGAGTTCCAACATTCTTCTGATTGACAGTTAGCTATACACTCCAGATAGGTAAGCATTCTGATGAGAATTTTGAACTTTTAATTTAGCTCTTTAGCACCCTCTGCTGATCAGTAGTTTTACTGCTAAATAAGAACAGAAATGTGAATGGGCAGTCTTTTCAAGATTCACAATGAATGAAGTAAGCAAAGGTTTCTTCCATGGAGGTAGATCCACAAGGAGGAGTGTGCTCAGAGTACAATATGTTTGTGCAGCTTCTTAACTTTTGTTTTCCAGCTTTGATATGACAGTTGCTTATAGTCACAGCATGCCAACTCCAAGAAGAACATTTTGAAACTTTCAAACTTTTTTTGAATCAATCACTGTTCTTTGAAGACCTCAAAAAAATGATTTTCCTACATATACAATAGACTTTAGTACTGAATCTGAATCAATAAACATTCAGCCATTCACTTTCAAAAAGCTGCACATAAAATACTGAATAAATAAATGTGAAGAACTATGCATCTTTCCATATTCAACTAATAAAAATAGTGGTATATACATATATATATATATATATATACATATATATATATATATATATATATACATATATATATATATATATATATATATATATATATATATATATATATACATATATATATATATATATATATATATATATATATATATATATATACACACACATATATATATATATATATATATATATATATATATATATATATACATATATATATATATATATATATATATATATATATATATACACACATATATATATATATATATATAGATATATATATATATATATATATACACATATATATATAATTTTCTAAAACCTTTTTATTGCCATTTATTAATAAAAAAAATTGGAGTATGTATATTATCAGGCATGCACTGAAATTAAAGAATTATTATATCCCTATAAAAACATCGGCTGTACACCATGCAAATTACAAATATGTTAAGTAGTTTAACTTCTTTGCCCCTTCTTACACATTTTATACTGGGATTTATTTCATTCAGGTAAAAATGCTTAGTCATTTATATATAAAATGTGTATTTTGTGCAGTAAAACTATGTACAGTAAATGTGTATTTAGTGACACACTTGTAGATTTTGCAGACTGACAGGTCTAGGGTTTAATTCTGGCCTCGTTTATTATCTTGTGAAGCTGCACGCTTCCTCATGTCTGTGAAGGTTTCTGTGACACTCAATGTTTTCTTTTGCATCCAAACAAGCTGCTTTGCTTGACTGACTTTTCTAAATGGTAATATTTTTTTTAATGATGAAAAATAGTGACATTCTCTTGCTGAATTACATCTGTTTCCTTCCTAGTTGCATGACAGGATATTGTATGACTGATTGTAAGTTTGTAAGAGGATGATTCCTTACCAGTACCCTTAGTAAGTGCAAATCATAAAGTAGTATATTTATTTTTAAGTGCTTTAAAGTCAAAGGTGTGTTCTGGATGCCCGTAGCCATCATAATATGAAGCTACAAAATGACATGTTTTGCTACAAGAAACAGTTTTTAGCATACACATAAAAGTATGCATTAAAAGTATTGCCCCAGTAATATAAAATAAAATCAGGATAATTTTATAGAAGAAAGCAGGCTTTTCACTGTAGAAATCAGTGACTGATTTTGAATAAATAATATAACTAGTATAAAACTAATATTTTATACATAAATAAAAAACTGAATTTCAGAAATTATGGGATATACAGGTGCTGCCAAACAGCCACAGGGTATGTGAAAGTATTCTTTATGTCCTCCTTTCCAGATGTATAACATCTGCCTGTGATCAGTTCTCTCACAGATGTCAAGATGAACCCAAAAGCTATATTATGTTCCAACCTTGGGATTTCTATTTCACAGACTCTTCAGCATACATTTGTCTTTGGAGTTTATTCTGGAAGCAGATAAACTCTCAAATGAATAAAGGCTTGGTCTTACAATACTTAGCTGTTCTGGTAAGGCATCTATGTCATCTATCCAGAACCAGTAGCTAAGGGCACTGAATGGCTAACATTATTTTGAAAAAGGGATTTGAGGATTTGATCAACTGGCATATCATCAGTAACAGATGTCCACATTCTCAATTCCAGTCCTGTCATTCTCAGAAGAAACAGATAATCAGTGGGTTAAGAAACAGCAACCCAGAGTTCATTCAGCTCTCCCTGCCCTTGAGCTGTGAATAAATTAAGCTCAATGTGAATGCTGCTCAGTAACCATGCTGGTGACTCTCTTTTTTCAATCCACATAGCCAGTCTCTGGGACTCACTCCCTCAAAGAATTAGATCCATGACCAGCACCACACACTTTTAAAAAATTACTCAAAACACAATTATCTAACACATGGCTCTGCTCATGCAACAATCCTGGATAAATGAACCCCTCCTCAATATTTTTCTTTTTCTTTTCTGACACTTGTCTCATACTACCATACTCTATTACTGCTACCTTTATACCTCCCTCTTTTCAGCACACCGCTTTTCTGTTTCTCTTTTACAAAAACAAGCTAAATTAAAAACTCTCAGCTGTAGAATTTATAAAATTATAGTAGTAATCTACTATATGTCATTGCACTCTGCGCTGCTCTGACAAGCTGCACTCTACTCTGTAACAGACAAGACTGAAAAGTGAATGCACAAGAGACAATGTATAACTAATCCTTTAAATGTTACAAACTATATATAATTTTTGTCTTATCAACATTTTTATTACTCAAAATACGTAGATCAATGATTTCTCATGTACATCCACTTATCATAATTTCATGTAATTTTTTATTTGTCTTTCTTAATTTTTTAATAATTATATTGTATGTTATGTGTGGAACTTTTCTCCCCGGGCCTCTGCTGAAATTTTTTTTTTTTTTTTACCCATTCAAACTTTCCCAGTAAACAAATGTGAAATAAATAAAATAAATAAAACAGTTTTTTGACTCAGAAAAGAAAGAATTATTTCCTTGCTGTTCTCACTGTGTAAACCATTAATGTCAAGAATTAATGATTTTGATTATGGTTTCTGAGCTGTTAGATGTGACATTTCACTTTTTTATTATATTTCATCTTCACTGATGAGATTTTACTAACTCTTCATACCTCTGTCAAAGAGGAGAATGAGGCAAAACTCAGATGATGGCCATGGATTATAATTCAAAAAAAAAAAAAAAAAAAAAAAAAAAAAAAAAATTTCATCTGCTTTTACTGTACTTGTGTTTTTACCTACTTCTTTTTATTTTTGCATCATATTAAAATACTCAATTGTATTTATTACTGCTTGGTGTAACTCATTCTAAGCCTTTTGGTTTAAACACTTGGGCTTCGGACCAGTTAGTTGTTTTGCACTGAGAGGGTTTGTGGTCTGCACTGTTGTGGCAGAACAGGTAGCTTACATCCTTCTAGGTTGAGAACTGCTGATTGAGGGCTCAGTGTCTGTTATTCTAAAAGTGTATTAATTCTGGTTTAAGCACTTGGTCTTTCAAGCCAGTTATTTTACATTAAGAGGGTTCGTGGTCTGCACTCTTGTGGGAGGAGAGGCTGGACTCTGCCCTTCTGAGCTGGGAATTTCTGGTTGAAGGCTTATAGTGCATGCATATCTGAACTGTTTCTTACTGAAGTTGGTGCGCCTTGTTTGCTGTGGCATAGACTGGATTCGGGCCTGCTGGATCTAGCTTTGTTTGTGTAACTTGAGCACTAATCCAGACATTCTCTAAAGTATTCAATGGTATTTATTACTGCTTGGTTGTAACTTGATTAAAGTGTAGCTATCTTTCAAGTCTTTTGGATTAAGCACTTGGGCTTCAGACCAGTTGTTTTACATTAGGAAGGTTTGTGGCAAGCACTGTGGTGGCAGGACAGGTAGCTTTCATCCTTCTAAGTTGGGAACTGCTGATTGAGAGCCCAGTGTCCAAGTGTATTAGTTCTGGTTTAGGCACTTGGGCTTCAGGCAAGTTATTTTACATTAAGAAGGTTCATGGTCTGCACTCTTGTAGGAGAAGAGGCTGGACTCTGCCCTTCTGAGCTGGGAATTTCTGGTTAAAGGTTTATAGTGCCTGAATATTTGAACTTTATCTTACTGAAATTGGTTCACCTTGTTTGCTCTAGCATAGACTAGATCCAGGCCTGCTGAATCTAGCTTTGTTTATATGCTTGTTGTTTGTTTGCTTGTTATTTCCCTGGAAGCTAATTCCACCTAATACGCAACTTCTCAGCGCTTCTGTGGATCACTAGTGATATCTGCATTGCTTACTGTACTTATTTCCTTGTTTCACTTGAAAGAAAGTTACTGTTTGTCGTTTTGCATTTAGTTACTTGTAACACATTGCACTCAAGTTACCTGGCACTTGCTCACTAAAGCAATTATATAAGTCAGCACTAAAAATTAAAAGCACTACACCCTCACTCCCCACTGGCCCTTGTTTTCAATTAAGGATTTCCCAATATTATTCTAGCATGTCCAAAGGTCAGTTGTCAATCTCCTCTCCGGTCCAGCTGGTGAATCTGGGAATCTTGAGGCAATGTTATAACTGCCTCATGTACACAGACAACCCTCTCCTCCTCCCACATAACACAAATACTTGCGAGAGATGCAGCTATTTAGCCAAACTGGAGGCTGAGCTCTCTCAACTCAGGACTGGCAAGACCAGACAGGAGGAGAAGGCAACTACACACACCACAAAACCAGCCTCACATAATGCTACCACTCCACTGAATCAAACACATAAACACACATAGACATACTCGGAGGCTCTGGGTAAAAATTTACCTAAACAGCAGAGGCCTCCAAAGCAGACACCCAAACAACTGCTACCTCAAGACACCCCACAAGCAACACATAAACCACAAAAGCAGTGTGCAAAGTAGTCACAGCCCTTAAGGCCAAATACAACACCAAACATACTTGTCATAGGTGACTCCATAGTCAGACACACTGACATCCCACTCACCAGGCTGAACAAGGAGAGGGTCACAGTAAGCTGCCTATCGGGCGCTAGAATCCGCCACATAACACAAGCACTCGGGTCACTCCACGGCAAGTACAAATATGACACAGTCATTGTCCATGCTGGTGTGAACGACCTGAGACGTACTTCCCTGGACTACATGAAAAGAGACATAGAGGAGCTCTCTGATTATGTAGCCCAGGCAGGTATGACCCTAACCCTGAGCAGTATCCTTCCTTCACCAAGAATGATGCCACAATATAGAGACAAGATGATCAGCTTTAACAATTGGCTTAATGACTGGTGTCATTCAAAGGGGATCCAGTGTCTGTCTGCCTGGGATGACATGCTTGACAAGCCACGCTGCTTCGCAAGGGACGGCTTGCACCTGTCACTCCTGGGATTCCGGATATTGGCTAAGGCTCTTGCCACCCCCATAGTGCCTTTTTTAGGCAAGGCTCAAATTCTAAACCTACCACCCTAGAAAACAAAAATGTGAAGAAACTGAGGGTAATGCTGCTCAATGCCAGAAGTCTAAATCTCAAAATGCACGCACTCGAGGCTCTTCTCAGTATGGAGAACATTGATGTCTGTGCTGTAACTGAAACCTGGTTCAAGGCTCCTGAGAGCACCCCGGCACTATTAGGTTTTACCTCATATCATGCGTTCCGGCCCCAAAACCCGGACCACACCACAAAAAGAGGGGGTGTATCCATATTCATAAAGGATACCCACACCTCCAGGTTGGTGGCAACGCACGAAGCTTCGGAAGCCATCCAGGTGCAACTAACCATAGGCAAAACTGCTCTACAAATTGTAGCATGCTACAGGCCACCCTCTCAAACTCAGGAATCCCACACAGCCTTCCTGAAGACACTGGAGGGTATAAATGTATCTCCAAACACCATCATATTGGGTGACTTCAACTACCCGAATATAGACTGGAAACATTACTCAAGCCCTAACTTTCTAGCCCAATGGTTCCTGGAGTTCATAAATTCAAATGCCATGGAACAGCTAGTCACTGTTCCCATGAGAGGAGAAAATATACTAGATCTCATTGTCACAAACATGGGGACAAAATGCTCCACACCGAAGTATATCCCTCATTGGTGAGATCTGATCATAAACTAATCTCACTGGAAATCCACATCCCGCCCCACCCCAAACAAAAAGACCATAGTGAAGAACTTCTCTAAAGCAAACTTCACACTACTCAAGACTGGTGTGGTATCCTTCAAGGCCCCTGAGCCAGAGGAAACCACAACCCAAGCTGCGAAGCCCTTACAAATGCCTTCTATGAACACCTCCAGGACTGCATGGATCAGGCAATCCCAAATAAAACCAAGACTCTTTCCACAAAGGGCAAACGTCCAGTCTGGTGGACCCCAGCCATTAACAAACTTTACAATAAGAGGAGAAAGCTATTACATGATAGAACAAAATCCATAAAAGGGAAGTCACCCCTGATCATTATTAGTAAAAAATATGAGCACTCATAAAATCAACTAAGGCCAATTTTGAGAGAAAAATTGCCATGGATTCAAAGGACAATCATAAGGCCTTTTTCAGCTATGTTAGGAACCTGGGTGGAAACTCCCAGATATGCTCAGAATTAGTCCAAAATGATACAAAAATCACTGAACCCACAGACATTGCCAACATACTGGCAGACAGGTTCAGTGCAAACTTCACCCCTCTCCCCTAAAGGAGAGATAACTATCCCAGCCGAGTGTAGCCTCCCGGACATCTCAAATGCGCAGGTGAAAGCTGCTCTCTCTAAAGCTAAAACACAGCATCAATGGGACCGGATGGTGTCCCCGGCTGTGTGCTACACGAGCTAAATGAGGAATTAAACCCGCACATAAGGCAGCTGTTTAATCTCAGCCTTACCACAGGATACATGCCCAAGGAGTGGCGTACGGCAACTGTGGTCCCACTCCACAAAGGCGGCGCCTCACGGACCCTGGTAATTACCGCCCCATAAGCTTAACAAGTCTAGTCTGCAAAGCTATGGAGAGGATCATAATGGAGCTCATAAACAAAGATATAGGGGACTTGCAGACATTGGACCGACCCAGTTTGGCTTTGTCAAGGGAAGATCATGCCTTTTGAACTTGGTCGACTTCTTGAAACAGTCACCAAGGCCATTGATGAGGAAAGGCAGTCCATACAGCCTACCTTGACCTTGCAAAGGCTTTCGACACAATACCCCACTCGGGTATTGTAGAAAAACTTACCAGCTTAAATGTAAACCCATATGTCACAAGATGGGTTGCAAACTGGCTTAAGGACAGAACCCACAGGGTTAGAGTTGCTGGCGCTGTGTCAGACTCCAAGCCGGTCACAAGTGGTGTCCCACAGGGCTCGGTCCTTGGCCCCTATTGTTTGGCATCTACTTCTCAGAAGTACAGGCCAACATGGGAGGACTTTGGCTGACAAAGTTTGCAGACGACTGCAAACTGGGCGCCATAGTGGAAAGTGCATCGGACACGGATATCCTTCAGAAGGGATTCACGGAAACAGATAGCTGGTGCCAGAGCCATGGCCTGAAGTTAAACGCCAAAAATGTATAGTCATACCCTTCGGGAAAAACAAGGTAACCCCAAGCTACCATATAGGTGGCAATCCACTAAGCACAGAAGAGGTTATCAGGGACCTGGGGACCCAGGTTGACAGTGGCCTTTCTTTTGATACTCACATTGCTAAAGTGGTTAGAAAGACCTTCTACATTGCCCACCTGATCATGAAGGGATTCACATCCAGATGTAGTGAGGTCATTGTTCCCCTGTACTCTTCACTTATCAGACCAATGATCGAGTACAATGCCCCATTCGGGATGTATCTCACCCGACATCTGCAGCAATTGGAGAGACCCCAAAAGTTCCTCACCAAAAGGATAAAGGGTCTCCAAAATCTGTCATATGCTGCCAGATTGAAGAAACTCCAGCTCTATTCAGTCGCATACCATCTGCTCAGAGGTGACATGTGCCTGACATACAAGGCCATGTCCAACCCGAATTAATGGACATGCTCCACCTCAAAAAATCCAAATCCACCAAAACCACTAGAGCAAGCGACTTAAACCTTTGCACGGATATAAATAGGACGTGCTGGAGGGATAGATTTATCACTCAGAGACTCCCTATGCTGTGGAATAAAATCCCGGTCCATGTGAGGCAGAGCACCTCGCTGACTCTGTTCAAGAGAAATCTAGACCTGTGGATGGGAGATCGTAGGTTTACCCCGGGAATCATATCTGTGTCACTGCTGGACAGAGGCACAACAAACTAATGGGCACAGTATTTTTTCATATAAGGGGTGACGTAAGCCACAAAAATTTGGGCTAGGCTTATAAATGCCTTAGGGCAGATAGCCTAGTATAAACCTATGAACCTATGAACCTATTATTCCTGGATTCTGCAAGTGGTCTGTACTGCTCAACTATTCCCACTGAACTTAGGAAGTGGTAATCAAAACAAATACTAGGGGTGAGAAGAGTTGCACTGATAAACTTCTGCATCCAGTACAAGGGCTATTTAAAAGGAAATTCACAACACAGCATACTGAGTTGCTAAACCAACTTCAGATTCATGATTATTTGCAAATTTACATTAAAAGGTAATACAAGGATGATAAGTACTTCAATTGTAAGAGGATGCTGCTTTGCATTTATCTGAGAAACAGTGCTACTACTTCATCTGGTGTTGCTTTGTTTTAACTTGTGGTATCACAAAATGCTGTCATGGGCATGTAGTGGTTCATTTTCAAATACTTTCAATTACATTTGAAAGTCTTGAATTATGAAAGCTGCCTTTATATTGCATTAATACTACACTTGTTTGATGGCAGAAGGAAAACATAAGCATTTATTGTCTGTCATGTGTATTCTATCTCCTCAGCATTTCCATCTTCCCCTTTCTCCTTCTCTGTCTAATAATGGGTTCAAAATCTCTTTGAATTTCTTCTTTACCGCATATTTTGGTAGACCATTCCGTGTGTCTACAGCCAATCTCCATGTAGACATACTTCTGCAGATCCAGGTGGTAGTTGGTTCATACATTCTGCGTCCTGTTCCTGCCTCCTTCTGTTCTATTTAGAATGACCTCTTAACATTTCCCTGACATGATCTTGGATACCCATATTACTTTTCCCTGTCTTCTGGCTTCTAATGGCCTGCTGTTCTTATAGTGCTTGGCCAAAGCCTTTCTCTTCCATTACAGGAACCCTTGTTGCATTTGCCTTCTGGAGCCTCAATCTGCCATTCCGCCAAATTTCCATGCAGTATTCAAGATATAGCTTGGCCAGGGCCTAGTAATGTGGAAGCATTAGAGGTCTAATTATGGAGACTGTCCCTGTTTTACACCTCAGCATTTGGCTGACACAATCCTCTCACTGTGCTCCTGGTTGTCATGTCCACTCCAGTTGAACAACACCCTAAAACCTTTTCCTGTTCTCTGTGCATCAGTTCTATAACAGGGGTAATATTTTATACCAACATTGTTGTGGTCAAAATGAAGTACTTTTCATTTGTGTTCAATGAAACTCAACTGCTACCTTTAGACCTACTTGATGAGCCTTTTCAAGTCTTTTCTTAGACTCCTTCCTCCCATCATTCACTGCTGCACTTAGCTGTTGTGCTATCAGAGGTTGTCCTTGTCCTCTTTTTATGTACATATGTTTGACATGAACACTGTGAAGAGTACCTGACCCAGGAGAAACCCACTGTGGTACTGCATTAATCACTTTTATTACAGCTGGTGAAGTTTCTATCCTGTTAGCCCTTAGTTTCCTACCTTAAACTGTACAGCAGTCCAATAGTTTCATACTACCACAACCCATGGCAGTATTTACATGGGATCAATTCAAAGGGCTTGTTGAAGTCCAGGCAGACCACATCTACTAGCACTCTCCTGCCAAGTTTTCCTGTAACCCAATCATAGCATTAGATCATGGTCAACTGGCAGTTGCTTCTGTCCATGAGCTCACTTTGGTTGCTGTCCTGAAGATTGTTGATCTTAAGTAAAACAACTGACCTGTCTGTTAAGATTTTCTGCATGACTTTTCCTGCCAGTAATCTTAGGGCAGTACTTTCCTAAGCTTATCCTGCTGCCAATTGTAAAAGACAAGAAGACTTTCCAACTTTAAAACGTCATGTTTTTTGACACTGACCAGTGTTCTGTGTAAGATCTCTATCAGAAGATGCAAACACATTGGAAAAATTCCTGAAAACCCTGGGGAGGGCACCTTATCTGATTTCTGTGCTTTATTTTCAGTTAGGATTGCCTTTTTCTCTCCATGTACTCCCTCTCTGTCCTGTTTTCTGTCACTAATGTTGTTATTCTTCCATACCTCCTTTTCAGCATGACATCCTACATTCTTAGTCATTCATGAGGACTCATATAAAGTAATCATTTAGTACCTCTGTTTTCTTGTCTTTAGTAATTGATCAGTCACAGCATGAAGTTATGGGAAAGAGTAGTGGAAGCTAGGTTAAGAAGGGAGGTGATGATTAGTGATCAGAAGTATGGTTTCATACCAGGAAAGAGTACTACAGATGCGATGTTTGCTCTGAGAGTGTTGATGGAGAAGTACAGAGAAGGTTAGAAGGAGTTGCATTGTGTTTTTGTAGACTTAGAGAAAGCATATGACAGGGTGCCTAGAGAGGAGTTGTGGTATTGTATGAGGAAGTCGGGAGTGTCAGAGAAGTATGTAAGAGTGGTACAAGATATGTACGAGGGTAGTGTGACAGCGGTGAGGTCTGCTGTGGGAGTGACGGATGCTTTTAAGGTAGAGTTGGGGTTACATCAATGATCAGCTCTGAGCCCTTTCTTATTTACAATAGTGATGGACAGGTTGACAGACGAGATCAGACAGGAGTCCCCGTGGACTATGATGTTTGCAGATGACATTGTGATCTGTAGTGAGAGTAGGGAACAGGTGGAGACGACCCTGGAGAGATGGTAATATGCTCTAGAGAGAAGAGGAATCAAGGTCAGCAGGACTAAACAGAATATATGTGTGTGAATGAGAGGGAGGATAGAGGAATGGTGAGGATGCAGGGAGTAGAGGTGGCAAAAGTAGATGAGTTTAAATACTTGGGATCAATAGTTCAGAGTAATGGTGAGTGTGGAAGAGAGGTGAAGAAGAGAGTACAGGCAGGGTGGAGTGGGTGGAGAAGAGTGTCAGGAGTGATTTGTGACAGACGAGTACCAGTAAGAGTGAAAGGGAAGGTGTATAAGAGGATAGTGAGACTAGCTATGTTATATGGGTTGGAGACAGTGGCATTGACAAAAAGGCAGGAGTTTGAGCTGGATGTGGCAGAGTTAAAGATGTTAAGATTTGCACTGGGTGTGATGAGGGTGGACAGGATTAGGAATAAGTATATTAGAGGGTCAGCCCAGGTTGGTAGGCTTGGAGATAAAGCCAGAGAGGCAAGATTATGTTGGGTTGGACATGTGCTGAGGATGGATGCTGAGTAAATTGGGAAAAAGATGCTAAGGATGAAGTTACCAGGTAACAGGAAAAGAGGAAGGCCTAAGATAAGGTTTATGGATGTGGTGAGAGAGGACATACAGGTGGTTGGTGTGACAGAGCAAGATGCAGAGGACAGGAAGAAATGGAAACAGATGATCAACTGTGGTGAGCCCTAACGGAAGAGCCGAAAGAAGATGATGAGTGATCAGCCTTCTAAACTTACAGAATCTTGCTATGTCTCTCCCTCCCTCCTTCTTTTGAAATATACCTAGAAATCATTTTTTCCTCTGCTCGACCCTTTCTGCTATCTTCCTTCTGAACTACACCTTTGCTGCCTCCCCTTCTTTGGTGCCCATCAGAATTTCTCTTTGTTTTGTGGTGCAATTGCCTTTTTACCCCCTCTCTTTCACACCTTGTACAGCCTGGCTTTAGCCCTAATTATTAACTTCACAGTCCTATGTAGTTGCATTGACTTTCTCTTCTTGTTCCTATTTTGTTTTTTTCTCCTTCCACTGTCCATAGCTGTGAGTATTCCATCCGAGGTCTATTTATTTATCTTGTTCAGCCCCTCGTTTTATCTCTGAATACTTTCCGCCAGCTTAGTATAATCCAGCCAATGAAATATTAAACTATTATTCTGTTTAGGGTTTCTTACCATTCTTTACATTGCTAATTAATGGCATCCATGACCCCATCTGCCATATTTAGCTCCACATCTAAAATTCTGTCCCTTCTCGTCCAGTCATTAACAGCTGGCTGAACCTATCATAATTCAAGAACTCAACCACTGCCACCACTCCATCTATGCTCTGGATCTTGGAATCTTCTAGTCTGCTCCTATCAGATTCAGATGCCCCATGAGTATAACCAGCCTGCTTCAGCTATCCCAGCTATTTTATTCTTTCATTTAGTCTTTCAGCCTCTTCTCTTGATGTGTCTGTAGACTGATACACCATACTGCTCCACCAGCACTTGCCTTCTCATTGTCCTCTTTAACTCCCAGAGTTCTTAAACGGGGATTTGACTTCTTCCAGTCCATTGTGCTATTCATGGGATGTTGTTTCTCTTCCTCTCAGACCTTGCATTTATTATCTTCTGATATGTAGATAAACACCCCAAATCTCATTCACTGCTCCTCTGTAATTCTTAAATGATGTGTACCCTAGCATTTGCGGTAGCACTCCTGTTTTTTCACTGGCCCTGTTTTTCTGATACCAGAAATGACAGCCCTTCCATCCTCCATTCTAGACCTCTTGCATTACATAACAACACTATCCTTGTTCTTCTCTCCAGCTATGTTTTCTGACCATTTCTCCCCCTGGTTAGTGCTTCTGCAGCTTCACTCCTTTCTACTTCTCTGGCACCTTCTCCCCATTCTATTTTAGTTTAATGGTGCAATGGAACTATAAAACTTAGACTCCTCAGTGCATTGCTGTTCTAAAAATGTCCAAGGATTTTACTACTTCAAACTTTCATCAGATTTTCTAAGCAAATCTAAATAAGGTTTGTATATTTTTAATTGCTGAGTCCTTTTTGTTGTTTATTGTACTGCAAGTCTAATAATGTATTATAATATTTGCAATTTTTTTCTTAGAGACGTCACTGAAAATAGAACTTTACGCTGTTATGCATTTCAACATTTTAATGCAGATCTCACTATAGTGGGGATCGGGAAATGTACCTTTTCCCTCACTGTAGTGCAGTCTTGAAGTTTGTATATATTTAAAAAGCAGGAAAACATTCTTCACTGTGTTTTGCAGGACACTACACCTTGTGGAAGTGTGGAGAATGCTCAAAAATGTCGAATTTGACATTCTTCACTTCTGCGTTTGACATGTTGCAGTTGTTCTTTTTTTTTTCACGTCTTTAGTTTGGGAATACAACTCGCACAAGGTGAGATTGCACAAATGATAGTAAACCATTACAGCACAATGTGTCCATCATTAACCAATATAATTTCCTGAAAGAATCCCAAAGAAATCTCAGAAAACCTAGACTCCATCTTACTGACATCTCAGATTCGACCAATAAGTGTGGTGTCTTTGTGTGTTTATTATCAAACACTGCAGCAGCCTATCACTAAACATTTGAAATACACTTAAATGTGCATTCAGGTTTCTGCTTGTGGAATATCAGTGCTATCGATGGATATGCAATTGTGGCTTAATGTTGCAAGTGTTATAATAAGGTTCAGTCAATACATAATTGTATTACCATCCTTACCTCCAATATTGACAACGTGCTAATTTCAAGTAGTTTAAACATCATTACCACAAACCCAGGCATAAATATATGGCTCCTCATCCATTTATCTAGTTTAATTTTGAAGACAGCAAAATGGCCGTTCAGTTCAATGTGTAAAGGGACTGCATTCCAAAGAGGAGATGCACTGGCTCAGGTGATGACCACACCAGTAGATGCTGCTAATTCTGATATGGAAGTTAAGATCTTTAGAACTTGTATTTGTATAATTGTTGGCTTTATGAAGGGAATGGAAGAAGTTGAAAAGAGGTGGTCTTTCATTGCATGATGAGCTAAACAGAGTTAATTTCTTAGCAATCTCTATGATACAAAGCAGTAGGAAAGATTTTTAAACCTATCTGATTAGCTTAGGTTGACTAAATCAGAGATCTTTTTTGGATAAGAATCTTTATGGTCTTTCAACTTGAATGAGGTGATCAGGTACTTTCCAAAGTAGGGACTGTATTCCAAGACAAGTCTGGTCAAGGAAGAATGTAATGGAATGAAGGTGTCTCTAGAGCTGGATGAAATATCTTGACAAATAGGTTGTAAATGGAGAAGAATTTTCTCACCATGACAGAGCCATAGTGGTCAAATAGGTAACATAGTCTCTGATGACTGTAATATAAGAGGCGGGAAAAATAGTGATGTGGCAAGAAGAGAGACACGTGGCATTTGCCAAAGATTGTAGGGGTGGGCCCATGACTGATATGTTAGGCATTAATCTGAAAAAAGGCCCTGCTTGAGAACTTGAGTGTCAAATTGGATTTGACAACTGCAACAATTAGCAGACATCCACAAACCTAGTAAGCTAAAGTCCTTCAGTGTTAGCTTTTTCTTCAAAGATGTAGATGCAAAACAGAAAGGAACCTAGTTTGGAACCCAGTGGACCACTGCTTGTCACATTACTCTGACTAGAACAGATACCATCTATAACATGATATTCGCTGTGTTACTGAGTCTGTTTGCTATCCAGTGGACAGCATAAGAGATAATACTTTGCTGGGAGAGTTTAGATACCTATGTGGAGGATGGGATAGAACATCTTAGCCATGTAAAAACAAAGCAAAGTCTAAGGCAGTAAAGGTCCCGTACAAACAAAATATCAACGTAAAACCTGAAAATAAGTCCAGGACCAAACACGTCATTGAAGTGAAACAATGTTTGATAAAACAACTTATTTCAAAGCTGTGTTTGGTCCTGGACTCATTTTCAGGCTTAACATCTTAGCCATGTCAAGGTAAATGGTACAGATAGAAAGAGCTTTGTCTAGGGCTTCATAGATGCTGTCAAAGAAATCAACAGGATGAGTCGACAAAACCTCTCTTTTACATATCCAATCTGGTTAGAATCAAGCGTTTGAGGAGTACTTATATCATTATTTATAAGATAAGCAATAATGCATTCCATAACTCACAAAATATACTAACAAAACTGAGAAGCATATAATATTTTCAGTCTGAAAATTAGTAAATACAGGCATTTAGAAAATATATATCTAGTGTATAAACTAAAAAAGGAACTCCAGAGCCTGATCAAATCACTGAAAGCCAGCTATGAGGACAAAATAGCCATCCAGGTAAAAGATAACCACAAAACCTTCTTTAACTATGTTAGTAACCTCCAAATCACTGCACATAGCTAATATAAGTGATGTCACAAACTCAGAACTAAAGAAAATAGCCAGTATACTGGCTGACAAATTCAGCTCTAACATCACCCCCCACCAATGTTCTCAGATCAAATACCCACATTTACCCTCATTCTAATCTCCAAAGAACAAGTTCTCAAGACACTATCTAAGGTCAAGGAAACTACAGCTATAGGGCCAGATAACATAACAAGCAGCCTAATAATTTACCTGAAACATGCCTTGTTGGACCCCCTCCCACTTTCAAGTACCCCCTAATAGCGTACTGTTTGCTGATTGCTGAGAACTGCATTTTTGAGAAGCTTTACTGGCAGGGTTAGTGTGTAACTTGTTACTTTGTATTTTTGTTGGTACTTAATTGTTATATTCCTGCAATTTTGGCCCTGCTAAAGAGATTCTACACAACTTCCTTTGTTTTAAGTTCCTTTATAAATTTGGCATGCTTGAGAAGCTATACCAAGTAAATCAAACACAAAAGCAACTGATAAAATACAAATACAAAGTAAGAAAATCACTGGGAACTGCTGCTGTACGAACACAATAAATATTTATTAAAACACTGAGAGTAAAAAAGTGAGCGCTTTCGGGCTAAACCCTTCATCAGACAAAAGTGCTCTTACAAACATCTCATTTTTAAAAAATACTTACACCAATCAGTACTCAGAAAAAACCCGCCTTTTTCTGTGGGTTGTCCTAATACAAACTATTCAATTAATAATTAAAGGCACATATTACTACTGATGTTTATTCAATAAAAAGCACGCCTATTTTGAGAGTGGGTTTCAGGGGTACCATATCATTCAGCCCTGGTTTAACATGGGCTGTTAGATCTAAAATCCATTGTGATTCTATAGCCTCTGTTTTCAGCCTGATATCACCACCTCTCTTGTTGAGAAAAACATTAGCAATCACCCTAAATTTAAAGTTATGTGTTGGGTGATCCTTAACATGAGCATTAGGACAGGATTATTTTTTGGGCATGTTGCCCATGAATGTCAAGAGGAAAGGTCCGTGGAAGCGGTCACGGAGCGACGACAGGGACTCGATGAACAAAAGGAGGACTTTGAATTGACTTCATGTTGTTTTATTCATGGTATTGTATTTAATTTATCTAAATATACACTAAACACAGAAGTTAACCTATAAATCTAGCACTAGAACTGTAAAATGCAGTTTAGTGACACATTGCACAAAGTCAAGCTCAGAGCAGCTAGCTTGCACTTCAGATAGCACTAATACCATATTCTAGCACTAATACCACATCATAGCACTAGTTCTCAAATTCTAATAGCCCTCCCTAATACAGGCCCAGACATGGATATGCGATTTCCAAATGTTTCCATAACCAGCTTCATAGATATGGGCATCTCGAGACAATGTAGTCATTGTCTCATGTTCACTGACAACCTTTTAATCCTTAAACAAACCAGCACAGTATTTGAGAGATGTACATAAACAATTTCCTTGGAGGCAAAAATTTCACACACAAGCAAGGTTGCCATGAACACACACACTGCATCCACCACACATGGTGTCCACACACACAGACCATCTTATGATGAGCCACTAAAAGCAATTTCCCCAAATCTCAAAGACCTCCTAAACCTGCAACCAACAATGTCTATTGTCAGCAATCTCTAAAGCATACACCAAAAGCAAAACCAAACATTGTACATAAGCCTATATACAATAGGCCCCCAAAAACAAAGCCTATAAGCCAAGTAAACAATTTACCTAGGACATTTATCCTAGAGGACTTATGATGCATATGGTGTGCAAATGTAAGAAACAACATACTCACGCCAATATGGGCTATGAAATCAGTAAATAAGTCCACACCTTCCATGCAAAGACTCAGGATATAATCTAAAAGTCTGAATTACAGTGGCATATCTTTCCAATATTGATATCTCATAATGTGTTGTTGCTCCCAAAACCAAAGGATTATGTTTGCAAAAATAGGTGCTGAAGCAGCACCCATTGCTATGTCTCTAGTTTGTTTAAAGTACTCAGAGTCAAACGCTGCATAATTGTTAACCAAAACCACTTGCATAAAATCAACTATAATGTTGACTTTAGGCTAAAACAATTTTTGAGACTCATGTACTAAGGGACTCATGGGATTGTCTGAGAAAAATTGCCAAATTAGATTTTGCTATCAATGGCATATTTATTACTATTGATGTTAATGACCTTTTCCTGATAATACCCCATGATATTGGGTTTGAGTAGTTTAGTGAAGCCCTGACCATTGGGGCAACTATGGACCATAGCCATATAAATGTTATAGTTGATTTTATGGAAGTGGTTTTGGATAACAATGAATAAGTATTTGGCTGTGAGTACTTAAAAAAATAGAGGTATAGCCATGGGTGCTACTTCAGCACCAGATTTTGCAAACATAATCCTTTGGTTTTGGGAGCAACAACACGTTATGATATCTCACTACTGTAAGTACATGCCACTGTATTTGAGATTTTTAGATAATATCCTGATTCTTTGAACTGGAGATGAGGACTTATTTACTGAATTCATGATCCATATTAGTGGAGTATGTCATTTTTTACATTTATTTAACATATGGATCATGATTCTATAGACTATTTGGACATAACCATTTATAGAAATTATGTGAATTTAACTTATAAATCCACAATATTTTGGAAACCAAGTTTTTCAAATTCCTATTTACACTTTTCTAGCCATCATCCCTTCTGGCAGAAAAAGAATTTGGTAAAGGGTCAATTTGTCCAACTCTTGAGACTTGTTTCAGAGGACAACAATTTTTAAAATTAATGTATTATAATTGGGAATATGTTCCTAGAAAGGGGGTACCCTGATAAGTTAACTGATGATATAAAGAATATTGTAAAGGATGATGGGAAATATAAATATGTACCTATCCTGAGGGCAACCACTGGTGTTGATATGGTAACTAGGAACACTGATATACATTTTGAGAAGGCTATAGTTTTACCCTTTTTCAGTCTGAGTGAACAGATGATATGTCTTATTATGAAGAATTGGAATTTATTCAAAAAGCTTGGGGGTAACATGTTATGTGAGTTGGATACCCCTAAGTTTGTGTATAAAAGGGGTATGAATATTAAGAATATGACTGAAAGACCAGTTAAGCAGGATTGCAGTATGACATGGCGAAATGTGGTGTATGTTCCCAGCACGATTTCATATACCACATTTCCAACATAATTATTAAAACCCTCCCAAGAAGCATTAGAAATAACTACAAATGTAAATGTAAAACTAACAGAAGACATATATGCATCGCTGTATGTATATACTGCAATGGTTTTTATGTTGAAAAGATGGAAAAGTAATTAAAAACTAGAATCGATGAACATTATTATGCAGTAAAAAGAAATGATTCTAGTAATGCATTGTATAAGAACTCTGCAGTTTGTGTTGATTTTTAAAAAAAATGTTATTTTATGTATTAGACAAAATATCAAAACCTACTACATGTGTTTTTTGGGAAGCAGTGATTGAAGATAAAGATTTCTTTGTCAGATAAAACTAAATTCCATGTCCTCCCCTGGTCTGAATGGCAAGGATTCTATTAATGGTATTTTATATTTAAAATCCATGGAAATTTAATTTTAAGTGGTTTTATATATGTATGTATGTATGTGTGTGTGTATATATATATATATATATATATATATATATATATTTTTTATATAAATTGTTTTTATTAATTGTTGGTTTAATATATTGTTTTTGGGGTGTTGTTATTGTGGTTTTATATATATATATATATATATATATATATATAAAATGATGTAATTGAATAATGAATTTTATTGATGTGTCTTTTGTGATTGATTTATCAATTAATGCTCCTGTATAAGACTTAACTTTTTAAAGGGCTGTATCTGATGAAGTCCTTAATTTTGGGATGAAAACGCTTATGTAATATATGTATTTATTTATTTATTTATTTGCAGTTTGTTAACCGGGAAATTCCATTGGGCCAGTATGAGCCCTTTTTCAATGGAGGCCCGGGGAGAAAAGCTCCATGTACATACATACAGAAACAATCCTAATAACAATTACATCATAACTGATATAGGGCAATACAGAAATAAGTCACCAGAAGTTATTACAAACAATTTCACAATACCATCAACAAATCATATCAAAATTAAAGCAGGGTATTACAGACACAAACACATAAAAATAAAAAACTGTATAGTATGCCAAAGTTATAGGTTTATGGTGCATTAAGCATTAAGATTTCTGGGAGGTAGATAACCTGCAATATTTAAAGTGAAAAAAAAAGAGGGAGAGAAGAAAGTTATAGGTGTCAGGAGAAGGAGGAAGAATAGGATGTCTGAGTGGAAGGTAAAGTTTTGAGAAGGTATACTTTACCGCAGTGGAAGTATTACGTAGAGATTAGGAGGGATGAGAGCAGGAGAATTCACATTTAGAAGAGAGATAAGAGTGGAGTATGGTCTTAAAAGTAGAGAGGTTCTGGGTGTTTCGAATGTGGGGAGGAAGTGAGTTCCATTTCTCTGCTAGAGAGAAAGATAAAATAAATTAGCCAGGAGTGAGTAATGGTTTATACACTTCCAGTAGGTTCTGTTTATTAGACCTGAGAGATCAGTCAGGAAGGTATATGGTAAGGATGGAAGAGAGAGATGAGCATTGAGAAGGCTTGAAGAGTTTATGGGCAGTGGAGAGTTGAATGAAGGAGAGATAGTTGGAGAGTTCTAGAAAATTTAAGGCATGTAACGAGTCACAGTGGTGAGAAGAAGATTTGGTGCTTATAGCAAAATTTGAGATTTTATTGTAGTAGGATGCCAGTTTAATTTTAAGGGTGGCTTGAAGATTGATAAGGATGGGTGTCCTGTACATGAGAGAGGGGAGGAGGTAGGTAGTAGAGAGGGTAAGTTTATTTGAAAAGGTTAGAGAGCGACTGTGACAGTAATGCACACCAAGTTTCTGGTGAGTTTTCTTAATGTTAGTTGAAGGTGGATGTCAAACATTAGTTGTTTGTTGATAAGAACTCCTGGAAACTTGGTATGGGGGACTGCTTTGAACAGAGTCATATTTTGGCTTATTATAGAGAAAGAGTTTTTATCTATTTTAGTGTTTTTAGATAGAGTGAATATCATGATTTTGGTTTTGGATGCATTAAGAGCTAGGTGATTGTTTAGCATCCAAGCCTCAGTGCTGTTGAAGGTAGCCTGAGTTACTTGCAAGAGTATGAGGAGAGATTCAGCAAAGCAAATGATAGTAGAGTTGTCGGCGTATTGGACGAGTTTAGCATTTGGGAGCAAAGATAGAAGTTGTTTTTGAAGATATTGAAAAGTAAAAGGCCCATTATAGAACCTTGGGGATGCTTGTGTCTAGATAGGAGGAGTACAGTTGTTCCATATAACAGCCTGTTGCCTATTTGAGAGGTAACTAGAGAACCAATTGATAGTTGGGGATGAAAGATTAAGGTGAGAGAGTTTAGACAGTAGTAAGGTATGGGAAATGGTATCAAAAGCCTTAGATAAGTCTAAGGAAAGGGAAGATACTATATTTCTTGAGTCACAGGCCTGGCTAATATTGTCGAGGAATAATAGGACAGCAGTAGTGGTACTGTGACTGGGTCTAAAACCATGTTGTGTTGGGGTAAGGAGATGATTGTCTAAAAGGTAAGGTAAGAGTTGTAGTTGAATACATTTTTCAAGTATTTTTGAGATAGGGGAGAGGATGGCTATAGGGCAGAAGTTGGAGATGTCAGTGTTGTTGCTTCCTTTATGTAAGGTAATGATGAATGCTTTTTTCCAGAGGAGGGGTACATAGGATTCTTGGACAGAGTGGTTGATTAGAATACAGATGGGGAGAGCTATGCCCTCAGCAGCTAACTTGAGAAATTTGGATGCTAAGTTGTCATGGGCATTAGGATATGGTTTTAATTTATTTAGAAGTTTTTTATAGTGTTGACAGGGATGGGTTTGAGGGAGAAGGGAGGGGTGGGTAGTATTGGTGGCAGAGGGAGAGGAGTTGGAGGGGGGAGATGTAGAAGGAGCAGATGAGTTTTTAAGGAAAGATGTAGTTAGCTTGGCTATTGACTCAATGAAGAAGGAGTTAAAATTGAAGGCTATGGTATGGTCTGGAGCGTTAGGGCTGGGGCAAGGGTTGTCTTTTCTGCTGGGACTAAGGAGGGCTGTGATACTACTACAAATTTTCTTGGGGTTGGATTTGTGATTATTTTGTAGCTTAGAGTAATGGGATTTATGGTCAGAGGCAATCTGTTTTTTAACTAGATTTTGAAGTTGTTTATATTCGGTAAGGGACTTTGGTGTCTTATGTTGTTGGTGGAGTTTCCATGATTTATCATGGGTATGCAGAAGGGTTATGGTATCTTTGGGAAGCCAAGGAGCAGTTTTTTGATTTGACTCTTTTAGTTTAGGAGGATCAAAGCTGTTTAGTATGTTAATGAAGGAGGAACTGAAGTAAGTAACAGCGCCATTTAGAGGAAGAGTTTTCAGAGGGTTCCAGTTCATTTGTTTTAAACAGTTGAGGGCTGAAATGTGTGAGGGTATGGGTTGAGATCTAGTCAATAAACTTTGGTATAGTGTGACATTCTTCATGTTCCTCATCATTTACCATACATGCATCATGATGATCTCTGAGGTCTGAAGTATTTTTACCTGTTTTAAAGCTGGTCTGGTCATTTCAGTCCTCAAGCAAACATCTTTTAACACTAGTAATACTGATAATTTTCATCCCATCTCAAATATGACATTTCTAGGCAAAGTTTTAGAGAAGGTGTTATCTCAGGTGGCATAAAAGGATAACGCCTGGCTGTGGCTTAAGTGACCCAGGTTCAGTTAGTGGCACAGACATCTGACAGAACTGGAAAAGAGGGACCATGGACCCATCCTGGGAGAGAAGGTATCCAAAGAAAAAATAGTAGCTACCACCACTTAGGAAGAGACAGTTCTTTTAAAGGGATTGAATGTTTTAAATCTGTGCATTTTGTCTGATGAAGGGCACAGCCCAAAAGCTCTCATCTCTGCAGTTTTACTTCATTTTATGTTTGTTTTTATTGTGTTGAATGATTAAACTGTCTCTTCCTAAGTGGTGGTAGCTGCTATTTTTTCTTTGGACTGTTGATGTTGAGCAGCATTACCTTCAGTGAAGTACCCTTTGCTTGTTTTTTTGAATTGGGAGAGAAGGTGTGGTGAAGTGCTCAGTGTGTGGGTGTGGGGATTTAACCGCAGCAAGCAGCTTGCTACAGTTTCAGAGTGGAGCCTTTTTCTTTTTTACTTTTTTGGTCCTCATCTTTGAGAAGATCTATTTTCCCTCAGCTTTGGATTGAGGGAGTTGGGGAGGCACCAGTTTGTGGAACTACAGACACCAGATGACCTTACTACAGTTCTGTCTGCACTTCTCTTGACTAGTTTAAGTCTTCCATGTCTGGATGCACTCAGAGGATGATTTCAAGTATTAATTCTTCTATCTCCTACACAGTGGAGTGTTGAATCCTACAGGGCTTGAGTGTGAATCTGCTACTATTCACTGTGATTATGCTGCACTTTGGGAATTTGGTTCATAAGAATCATTTTTTTGCAACATTACAGTCCACTGATATGCAACCGTGTCACTCCTTTTCTCAGAACCTAGTGAATGCTGACTTTTTATTGAATGACTCAGAGGCTGTCCACCATTAGCTTCATTATACTAAGTTAAAAGTTAGTACATCAAATAAAGGCCTTGTCAGTATGTGCTACATTGGTAGAATTGGCTGCGTTGCCACTTTAATCTTTTATTAAGTATGATGACATTAAGCTGGAATTTGTGTCGAAGGTGCATAATCATAGGCTCAGCCTTAAAAACTAGCTAACCTTAAAGCACCTGGTCCCTGCCACATAAAGACAAGCTAACATTAAAGCACCTGGTCCCTGCCACATTTAAGGCATCACAATTTTATTATTTGATCATGTCACTTTCTTTCATCTGAGGAATACAGCAGGAATTGAACATGAGATACTGTCTGATGATTTCTATGGGTCATTCATTCCTTGATTTCCTCTCACTTCAGTTATTAGTATGACCTTTGCTGTGGGCATCTTAATGTTACCATTAACTGGTTACAGCTTGTGCAAAAGTCTGCAGCATAGCTGCTTAACGGTATATGCTGCTGCCAGCAAATCTCTATTATGCTTCATTAACTTCAGTGACTTCTTACTTTGTTCTATTTTGCCTTTAAAACTCTGGTTCATTTTATTTTTTATCCCTGCATGTTTGGCTTCTGCTTAATTAAGGGGGTTAGATGTCCCCTACTGCACTCCCTGGTCTGTGCTCTAACAGCTTGGGACTGCTAGCACTTCCTAGGTGTGACTTATAAAAATCTGATGTCTGGTGGTTTGTTTAAAAATCTCTATACCTCTGGAAGTTGCTGCAATGCTGCCTTAGGGGATGTTCCACTTTGGAGTGCTATAAGAGCTCCCTAAAGCCTTTTTTGCTGAACTTGGCCCTCAGTGACAACCCAGTGAATCAATGATTCATAGGTTCATAGGTTCATAGGTTCATACTAGGCTATCTGCCCTAGGGCATTTATAAGCCTAGCTAGGGTGTATTTGGCTTTCCCCACCCATTTTAAATTAATTTTGCTATGCCCTTTTTCGAGGTTAGTATACTGTGCCTCTGTCTAACAGTGACACAGAAGTGATACCCGTGGTAAACCTACTATCTCCCAGCCACTCATCAAGATTCCTCTTGAAGAGAGTCAGTGAGGGACTCTGCCTAACCTGGACTGGGATTTTATTCCAGAGTGAAGGGAGCCTCTGGGTTATGAATCTGTCCCTCCAACATGTCCTATTTATTTTAGTGTTGAGGTTCAAGTCTCTCGAGCGCGTAGCTCAATGGGATTTGGATTTTCTGAGGTGCAGTATGCCCATTAATTCTGGGTTGGACATGGCTTTATACGTCAGGCACAGATCACCTCTGAGCAGGTGGTATGCCACTGAGTAGAGCTGGAGGTTCTTTAACCGGGCAGCATATGGCATCTGTTTGAGCCCTTTGATCCTCTTGGTGAGGTACTTTTGGGGTCTTTCCAGTTGCTGCAGGTGTCTGGTAAGGTACATCCCAAAAGAGGCATTGTACTCAATTATGGGCCTGATGAGGGATGAGTAAAGAGGCACGATGGACCTCCCCTGATCTAGATGTGAATCCCTTCATGATTAGGTGGGCTATATAAAATGTTTTTCTAACCACTTTGGCCACGTGGTTGTCAAATGAGAGATTGCTATCAACTTGGGTCACCAGGTCCATAATTACTTCTTCCGTACTTAATGGATTACCACCTATGTGGTAATTTGTGGGCACTTTGTTTTTGCTAAAGGGGATGACTATACACTTTTTGGCGTTTAGCTTGAGGCCATGGCTCTGGCACCAGTTGTCTGTTTCTATCAGGCCCTTTTGTAGGATGCTTGTGTCGGCTGGAGAGTCTATTATGGTGCCCAGTTTGTAGTTATCTGCAAACTTGGTCAGCCACAGTCCTTCCGTGTTAGCCTGTACCTCCGAGATATATATACCGAACAAGAGAGGTCCCAGGACTGAGCCTTGTGGGATGCCACTTGTAACTGGTTTGGAGTCTGACATGGCTCCAGCAATTCTAACCATGTGGGTTCTGTCCTTGAGCCAGTTTGTAACCCATCTAGTGACATAGGGGTTTATATTTAAGCTGGTGAGCTTATCTATAATGCCTGAGTGGGGTATTGTATCAAAGGCTTTTGCAAGGTCCAGGTAGGCTGTGTGGACCACCTTCCCCTCGTCAATGGCCTTGGTGACAGTTTCAAAGAAAGCGACCAGGTTTAAGAGGCAAGATCTGCCGTTAACAAAGCCGAACTGGGTAGGTTCCAGTGTCTGTAGGTCCCCAATATCTTTATTTATGAGGTCCATGATGATCTCTTCCATAGCTTTGCAGACCAAGCTAGTCAAGCTTATGGGGCGATAGTTTCCAGGATCCGTTGAGGCACCACCTTTGTGGAGAGGGACCACTGTTGCTGTACGCCACTCTTTGGTACATATCCTGTAGTAAGGCTGAGATTGAACAGTAGTTTTATGTTTGGGTTTAGTTCTTCTTGGAGTTCATGTAGGACGCAGCCCAGGACACTGTCTGGTCCCATTGATGCTGTGTTTTTTGCTTTGGAGAGGGCGGCTCTTACCTGAGCATCTGAGATGTCAAAGGGGCAGCACTCTGCTGGGATAGATATTTGCCCTTTTGGTGGGGAAGGGGGGGGAGAAGTTTGCACTGAACCTGTCAGCTAGGATGTTGGCAATGTCTGTGGGTTTGGTGTATTTTTTGTCATTTTGGACTAATTCTGAGCATATCTGGGAATTCCTACCCAGGTTCCTAACATAACTAAAGAAAGCCTTGTGATTATCCTTAGTGTCCTGTGCAATTTTTCTCTCAAAGCTGGCCTTAGACGATTTTATGAGTGCCTGTAGTTTTTTGCTAATACTGATTAGAGATGCCTTCCCTTTTTGGGATTTTGTTTATCATATAGTAGCTTCCTCCTTCTATTGTATAGTCTGTTTATGGCTGGGGTCCACCAGACAGGATGCCTAACTTTGGAGGATTGGGTCTTGGTTTTATTTGGGATTGCATGATCCATGCATTCCTGAAGGTGTTCATAGAATGTGTTTATAAAGGATTCTGTGGTCTGGGCTGTATTTTCTACAGGCCTGGGGGCTTTTGAAGGATTCCACCTCAGTTTTGAGGAGTGTGAAATTTGCTTTAGAGAAGTTTTTCACTGTGATTTTCTGGGCAGGGGCTGGGGTCGGGATGTGAATATCTAGTGAGATTAGTTTATGGTCTGATCTTACCAGTGAGGGATACACTTCTGGTCTGGAGCATAGAGTCCCCATGTTGGTGATGATCAGTTCCAGTATGTTTTCCCCTCTTGTGGGAGTGGCAACAAGTTGTTCCATAGCATTTGAGTTTATAAATTCTAGGAACCTTCGGGCCAGGGTGTTGGAGCTAGAGTAATGCACCCAGTCTATGTTGGGGTCGCCCAATATAATGGTGTTTGGAGAGACCTTCATATTTTCCAGTGTTCTCAGGAAGGCTGAGTGGGGTTCCTGGGTTTGGGAGGGTGGTCTGTAGCAGGCTATAAACTGGAAGGCAGTTTTACCCACTGTTAGTTGTACATGGATAGTCTCTGATGCTTCGCGCTGTACCACCAACCTGGAGGTGTGGGTATCTTTGACGAATATTGATACTCCCCCCTGCTCTTGTGATTCGGTCCAAGTTTTGGGGCCGAAAATCATGGTATGAGGTATAACCTGGTAGTGCTGGGGTGCTCTCGGGAGCCTTGAACCAGGTTTCTGTTACTGCACAGATATCGATGTTCTCCATGCTAAGGAGAGTTTCGAGTGCGTGCATCTTGAGGTTTAGACTTCTGGCGTTGAGTAGCATTACTCTTAGTTTCTTATCCCTTGTGATACCTATGGAGGTGGGTTTTCTTTTGAGCCTTGCCTAAAAAAGGCACTATGGGGGTGGCAAGAGCCTTTGCCAATATTCGAAAGCCCAGGGGTGACAGGTGCAAGCCATCCCTAGTGAAGCATCGTGGCTTGTCGAGCATGTCATCCCAGGCAGACAGGCATTGGATCCCCTTTGAATGACACCAATACTTAAGCCAATTGTTGAAATTGATCATCTTGTCTTCATATTATGGCATCATTCTTGGTGAGGGTAAGATGCTACTCAAGGCCAGGGTCATACCGGCCTGGGCCACATGCTCAGAGAGCTCCTCTATGTCTCTTTCCATGTAGTCCAGGGAGGTACATCTCAGGTCATTCACACCAGCATGGACAATGACTGAGTCATATTTGTACTTGCCTTAGAGTGACCTGAGTGCTTGTGTTATGTGACGGATCCTAGCGCCCGACAGGCAGCTCACCGTGACCTTCTCCTTGTTCAGCCTGGTGAGCGGGATGTCAGTGTGCCTGACGATAGAGTCACCTATTACAAGTGTATCAGGTGTGTTGTTTAGCCTTAAGGTCTGTGACTGCTCGGCACACAGGCTTTGTGAGCTATGTGTTGCATGTGTTTTGTTTTGGGGTAGCGGTTGCTTGGGTGTCTGCTTTGGAGGTCTCTGCTGCTTAGGCAGATTTTTATTTAGAGCCTCCGAGTATGTTTTTGTGTGTTTGTGTGTTTGGTTTGCTGTCGTGGTAGGTTTATCTGAGACAGGAAATGTAGTAAGTGTGGTTTCCTACTCCTCCTGACTGGTTACGCCAGTACTGAGTTGAGAGAGCTTAGCCTTCAGTTTGGCTATATGGTTGCATCTCTCACATGTGTTGGAATTTGTTGGGAGGAGGAGAGGGTTGTCTGTGTACATAAGACAGTTGTAACATTGCCTCAAGATTCCCAGATTCACCAGCTGGACCAGAGAGGAGATTGACAACTGACCTTTGGACATGCTAGAATAGTATTGGGAATTCCTTTATAATTGAAAAAAAGGGCCAATGGGGAACAAGGTACTCAAGGGGGAGTTTGTGAGGGTGTAGTGCTTTTAATTTTTTAGTGCTGACTTATATATTTGCTTTAGTGAGCAAGTGCCAGGCTTTAGAGTGGGAATAGGGTGTTTATTATGAGAACTAGATCAGTTCTAAGGGAAAAAGTGAAGAGCAGACTTTGTGGAGCCGAGAATGGTTTAAACCCAATTAAGTGACGCTGCCCGATGCTGCGCTATGCGCAAAATCGCGCAAAGCCGCACTAAAGCGGGTTTTATACAGGGGGACTTGAAAGAGCTAGAAATTGGCCCAAAATGGCTAATAGACTACCAGATTCTTGTGCTGGGAACACTCCTCCAGGGATAGATAGGCTGCTCCAAGCTCCCCACTGCCACTGGTGATCAAAGAAGCCTCCCTTTATCCAAGAAAGGAAATGGGCAACACAGGAACTTTCCAAAAGTCCAGAATACAGCAAAGCCTGTATTTGGACTACTCTAGGTCAGGAAAGACCGGAAACAAGGATAATTTAATTTTATTTGCAACAAACAGACTACCAGATTTTTGTGCTGGGAACACTCCTCCAGGGATAGATAGGCTGCTCCAAGCTCCCCACTGCCATTGGTGAACAAAGAAGCCTCCCTTTATCCAAGAAAGGAAATGGGCAACACAGAAACTACCAGATTCTTGTGCTGGGAACACTCCTCCAGGGATAGATAGGCTGCTCCAAGCTCCCCACTGCCACTGGTGAACAAAGAGGCCTCCCTTTATCCAAGAAAGGAAATGGGTAACACAGGAACTTTCCAAAAGGCCAGAATACAGCAAAGCCTGTATTTGGACTACTCTAGGTCAGGAAAGATGGGAAACAAGGATAATTCTTTTTTTTTGCAACAAAGAGCAGAAAAATGCAATAAATATGTAACACAGGCTAGCGCACGTGAGTGTGTAGCCTCAACAGGTAAATGCAACAAACAGGACAAACTTTAAATTACAAGCGCAAAAGCATGCTAAAGCTAGCTTTAAAGCAGGGGGTTAGAAAGACATAGGAAATGGCCCAAAACGGCCAATAAGCTACAGGTCACTGGGCTGGAACCACTCCTCAAAGGACAGATAGGCTGCTCAGAGCTCCCCACTCTCACTGGTGAACAAAGAAGCTTCCTCCTATCCAAATAAGGATATGGGCAACACAGGAACTATGACACAGCCCAGAGATCAGCAATACCTGAAGACTGGACGATTTTAGTTCAGTAAAGGCGGGAAACAAGGATTTTTTTTTTACAAAGTAGCAGAAATTAGGTACAGAAACACAGTAAATGCTTTAATTCGGCTAGCGCACTTGAGAGTGTAGCTTACCAGTTAAACTAAGCAAAAACAAACTTTAAAAGTGCAAAAAAACTCAGAAATACAGGCAGGAATGCAATAAAACAACTTTGCAGAGCTTATTTAGTTAAAGAAACAGAGAAGTCTATATATACAGAAAAGCTGCTAAAACACACAAACACTTCAAATGCAGTGCAACCTAGAGCACTTGAGTTGTAGCAATATTACGGCAATGAGCTAATGACACTAGACTGGGAGGAGTGTCACAGATCAGATTTACAGTAGGGGCGGGCAACTGCAAAGCCACCAAGTATAAGAGCAAGACACCAACTGGTAGGGAGGGTGGGGACAATAGCCCACAGACAGTAGCACTAGAGAAAGCACAAACAGATAAAGATTTGTAAAGATACAGAATGCTTTTAACTGCAGATTATGCATTGCTAGATCATTTAATATTTTTTTCATTTATAGCTTGTTTTTAATGGCTGCATGGCAAAAAAAGTGACATAAGGCCAACTGACACTGAGAGGTGTGACCATAAAATAATGAGAAACTCACTGATATACCATATTCTTTATATTAGTATACATATCAGACTATTACAGTTTTATGATCACATATTTGCTTTTCAGTTTATACTGTTTCTGTCTCACAACCTATATTTAACATATATAGTGACCTGTATTACACTTATTATATATTTCATTTATTGTGCTTTAATAGAGCTTAGTGGGCAAGCACTGCAATATAGTATATAAGCTCTATAAAGAAGTTGAAGTTGAAACATCTCTTCTCCTGCATTTCTTCAAAAGAACTGAGCATAAGTATTCATTTACCAGCCCTGTTTCTCAACACCTCCTCCTGTTGTATACTTAGCCATTTTGTTAAACTGCATCATATTGCCTCTTTATCTTTATTGCAGGCTTTGGTATCCAGAAAGGGCTTTATCTATCTTCCTCATAGAAATGGCAATCATTTCCCTGCTCATCTATCTGTTTTTCAGGCTTTCCTGACTTTTTCTTAACTGCGTTAATTAAGAACTCTGTGTTTCCCCTAAGCTTTCACCATACAGTTTTTTCCATCACTTTCAAAGCCACTTGTTCAAGAATTACAATGTTGTTCTTTTTCCTTAGATGTCCATGTTTGATTTATACTTGTCAATTGCTTTGGTGGTGACAGTTTTGAGGTATCCTAACATTCAATCACTTTATTCATAGGTTCATAGGTTCATACTAGGCTATCTGCCCTAGGGCATTTATAAGCCTAGCCAGAGTGTGTTTGGCTTTCGCCACCCATTTTAAATTAATTTTGCTGTGCCCTTTTTCGAGGTTAGTATACTGTGCCTCTGTCTAACAGTGACACAGAAGTGATACCCGGGGTAAACCTACGATCTCCCATCCACTCATCAAGATTCCTCTTAAAGAGAGTCAATGAGGGACTCTGCCTAACCTGGACTGGGATTTTATTCCAGAGTGAAGGGAGCCTCTGGGTTATGAATCTGTCCCTCCAGCATGTCCTATTTATTTCAGTGCTGGGGTTCAAGTCTCTCAAGCGCGTAGCTCGATGGGATTTGGATTTTCTGAGGTGCAGCATGTCCATTCATTCCGGGTTGGACATAGCTTTATACGTCAGGCACAAATCACCTCTGAGCAGACGGTATGCCACTTAGTAGAGCTGGAGTTTCTTTAACCGGGCAGCATATGGCATCTGTTTGAGCCCTTGGATCCTCTTGGTGAGGTACTTTTGGGGTCTTTCCAGTTGCTGCAGGTGTCTGGTAAGGTACATCCCAAAAGGGGCATTGTACTCAATTAGGGCCTGATGAGGGATGAGTAAAGAGGCACGATGACCTCCCCTGATCTAGATGTGAATCCCTTCATGATTAGGTGGGCTATATAAAATGTTTTTCTAACCACTTTGGCCACGTGGTTGTCAAATGAGAGATTGCTATCAACTTGGGTCCCCAGGTCCCTAATTACTTCTTCTGTACTTAATGGATTACCACCTATGTGGTAATTTGTGGGCACTTTGTTTTTGCCAAAGGGGATGACTATACACTTTTTGGTGTTTAGCTTGAGGCCATGGCTCTGGCACCAGTTGTCTGTTTCTATGAGGCCCTTTTGGTGGATGCTTGTGTCGGCTGGAGAGTCGATTATGGCACCTAGTTTGCAGTCATCTGCGAACGTGGTCAGCCACAGTCCTTCCGTGTTGGCCTGTACCTCCGAGAAATATATACCGAACAAGAGAGGTCCCAGGACTGAGCCTTGTGGGATGCCACTTGTAACTGGTTTGGAGTCTGACATGGCTCCAGCAATTCTAACCATGTGGGCTCTGTCCTTGAGCCAGTTTGCAACCCATCTAGTGACATAGGGGTTTATATTTAAGCTGGTGAGCTTATCTATAATGCCCGAGTGGGGTATTGTATCAAAGGCTTTTGCGAGGTCCAGGTAGGCTGTGTGGAGCACCTTCCCCTCGTCAATGGCCTTGGTGACTGTTTCAAAGAAATCGACCAGGTTTAAGAGGCAGGATCTGCCCTTAACAAAGCAGAACTGGGTAAGATCCAGTGTCTGTAGGTCTCCAATATCTTTATTTATGAGGTCCATGATGATCCTTTCCATAGCTTTGCAAACCAAGCTAGTCAGGCTTATGGGGCAATAGTTTCCAGGATCCGTTGAGGCACCACCTTTGTGGAGAGGGACCACTGTTGCTGTACGCCACTCTTTGGGTACATATCCTGTAGTAAGGCTGAGATTGAACAGTAGTTTTATGTTTGGGTTTAGCTCTTCTTGGATTTCATGTAGGACGCAGCCCAGGACACCGTCTGGTCCCATTGATGCTGTGTTTTTTGCTTTGGAGAGGGCGGCTCTTACCTGAGCATCTGAGATGTCAGGGGGGCAGCACTCTGCTGGGATAGATATTTGCCCTTTTGGTGGGGGGGGGGAGTTTGCAATGAACCTGTCAGCTAGGATGTTGGCAATGTCTGTGGGTTTGGTGTATTTTTTGTCATTTTGGACTAATTCTGAGCATATCTGGGAATTCCCACCCAGGTTCCTAACATAACTAAAGAAAGCCTTGTGATTATCCTTAGTGTCCTGTGCAATTTTTCTCTCGAAGCTGGCCTTAGACGATTTTATGAGTGCCAGTAGTTTTTTGCTAATACTGATCAGAGATGCCTTCCCTTTTTGGGATTTTGCTCTATCATGTAGTAGCTTCCTCCTTCTATTGTATAGTTTGTTTATGGCTGGGGTCCACCAGACAGGACGTCTGCCTTTGGAGGATTGGGTCTTGATTTTATTTGGGATTGCATGATCCATGCATTCCTGAAGGTGTTCATAGATTGCGTTTATAAAGGATTCTGCGGTCTGGGCCGTATTTTCCACAGGCCCGGGGACTTTGAAGGATTCCACCTCAGTTTTGAGGAGTGTGAAATTTGCTTTAGAGAAGTTTTTCACTGTGGTTTTCTGGGCAGGGGGTGGGGTCGGGATGTGAATATCCAGTGAGATTAGTTTATGGTCTGATCTTACCAGTGAGGGATACACTTCTGGTCTGGAGCATAGAGTCCCCATGTTGGTGATGATCAGGTCCAGTATGTTTTCCCCTCTTGTGGGAGTGGTAACAAGTTGTTCCATAGCATTTGAGTTTATAAATTCTAGGAACCTTTGGGCTAGGGTGTTGGAGCTAGAGTAATGCTCCCAGTCTATGTTTGGGTAGTTGAAGTCACCCAATATAATGGTGTTTGGAGAGACCTTCATATTTTCCAGTGTTCTCAGGAAGGCCGAGTGGGGTTCCTGGGTTTGGGAGGGTGGTCTGTAGCAGGCTATAAACTGGAAGGCAGTTTTACCCACTGTTAGTTGCACATGGATAGTCTCTGATGCTTCGTGCTGTGCCACCAACCTGGAGGTGTGGGTATCTTTGACGAATATTGATACTCCCCCTCCTTTTGTGGTTCGGTCCAAGTTTTGGGGCCGAAAAGCATGGTATGAGGTATAACCTGGTAGTGCTGGGGTACTCTCAGGAGCCTTGAACCAGGTTTCTGTTACTGCACAGATATCGATGTTCTCCATGCTAAGGAGAGTTTCGAGTGCGTGCATCTTGAGGTTTAGACTTCTGGGGTTGAGTAGAATTACTCTTAGTTTCTTATCCCTTGTGATACCTATGGAGGTGGGTTTGTCTTTTGAGCCTTGCCTAAAAAAGGCACTATGGGGGTAAGCAAGAGCCTTTACCAATAACTGAAAGCCCAGGGGTGACAGGTGCAAGCCGTCCCTAGTGAAGCATCGTGGCTTGTCGAGCATGTCATCCCAGGCTGACAGGCATTGGATCCCCTTTGAATGACACCAATACTTAAGCCAATTGTTGAAATTGATCATCTTTTCTTTATATTGTGGCATCATTCTTGGTGTGGGTATTGTCATGCTTGGAGTGAATTGTACTTGGTAAAAAAATGAACTGTTATTGCAGCACAAATGATCAAGACAAAGTGATTGTGTTCTCAAATTGCGATCCATCAGCTATGACTGAAAGAATAGGAATCAGTGTTTATGCACCCCTCCGACACACACACATACACACACACATGTATAAATATATATATATATATATATATATATATATATATATATATATATATATATATATATATATAATTACTAACTGAAAAAGCAAATGGTCATATGAGCAAATGAAACAATTGCTGTAGAAAAAGTGAATCAGAAAACGAAAAAAATATCATTAAACACTGTTTTATTGCCCACCCCCTATACTCCCATGCCCCCTGCTAATTATATATACCAACTCCGAGATCACACAACAGCAGGGAAAGTTCATATTCCAAGTCCCCGCTGTACTGTGATCTTGCACACACACAGCAGCCAGCATTAAGATCCTTAAGTCTCTTAAGCCTGTAAAACAGGAAAAAAAGAATGTTGACTCTTTTGAACACTCAGTATTATGAACTGCAAACAACCATATACATCCTAGCACAAATAAGTACTTTAAATTGATTTTTTTGCACTTTTATACAATTTTAAGAGTGCTGCTGCTGTATTTTGAAGTTACTTGCAACATTTTTCTGGCCTTTATTCACTATAAAGACCATGCTTTTCATTGAACATAGGATCATAGGATCATAGGAAATTACTAGGCTATTGACCCTGAGGCCCTTACAAGCCTATCAAAGAATTTAGCCAATGTTCCAACAAGTCAGCACCTGATGCCCCTGTCCAGCAAGGACACAGATGTAATCTCAGGGGTGTATTTTCAGTTTCCCATCCAGTTATCCAGGTTGCGCTTAAAAAGGATTAATGAGGTACACTGCTTGATGTGGAGAGGGAGTCTATTCCACAGAAGGGGTAGTCTCTGGGATGCAAATCTGTCCCACCAGCAAATCCTATTGATGTCACAGACCAGACTGAGGTTGCGCGTGCGGGTTACTCGAGTGGAGCTAGACTTGCGGATATGCAGCAGTCCCATCAGGGTGGGGTCTGAGATTGCTTTGTATGCCAGACAGAGTTCACCTGTGAAGAGTCTGTATGAGACTGAGTAGAATGACAGGACTTTTAACTTATCTGTGTAGGGCAGATGTTTGAGGCCCTGGATTCTCCTGGTGAGGATCATCTGTGGTCTCTCCAGTTGCTGCATGTGCTTTGTGAGGTACATGCCAAAAGGGGCATTGTACTCAATAAATGGTCTTATAAAGGAAGACTACAGGGATGTTATGATACTCCTTGAAGGCGTTTGCCAAAGTATTAAAGGTGAATAAAATATTGTGTTGATTCCTGCCTGTTGTTTTTCGTTTATAATATTTATTTTTTTGTCATTTTACAGGGATGTTATGACTTTCTTGTCCCTAGATGAGATACCCTTACTAATGCGGTGGGCCATATAGAAAGCCTTCTGTACAAAAGTGGCAATACGGTGGTCAAAAGTCAGTTTGCTATCACCCTGGGTGCCCAAGTCCATCACAACTGATTGCATGCTTAGGACCTTGTTATTAATGTGATAATTTGTGGGGAAGTCACTCTCCCCAAAGGGGATGATGATGCATTTTTTGGCATTCAGTTTGAGGCCATGTTTCTGGCATCAGTCATTTGTTTGGGTGAGACCCTCTTGGAGGATGTCTACATCACTAGGGACTGATGACAGTGCCCAGCTTGCAGTCATCTGCAGACTTGGTCAGCCATAGCCCACTGGTTTTGGCCTGCACCTCAGAAAAGTATGCCCAAAACAACAGAGGCCCCAAGATCGATCCCTGTGGTACACTGATCATTACGGGTCTACTGCTTGAGGTGGCTTCCCCTATTTTGATTAGGTGGGTTCTATCAGTGAGCCAGTTTGCTACCCATCTGGTAACATACAAATTGATGCCTAGTTGACAGGGTTTATCTATTATATCTGAGTGGGGAATAGTATCAAAGGCTTTGGCCAGGTCAATGTAGGTGATATGCACCATCTTCCCCTCATCCATGGCTTTGGTGACTGTTTCAAAGAAGTCAACCAAATTAAACAGGCATGACCACCCCTTGATGAAACCAAACTGTGCGGGATCGTGTGTTTGGAGATTGCCAATGTCCTTGTTAATGAGGTCCATGATAATCCATTCCATGCCCTTGCAGATCAGGCTAGTTATGCTGATGGGTATATAATTTCCTGGACTGGTGGATGCTCCACCTTTCTGCAAAGGGATGAGAGTGGCTGTCCTCCACTCGAATGAGATGAAGCCGGTACTCATGCTTTGGTTGAACTGGGTGCCTAATGGTGCTGCAAGTTCCTTCCTGAGTTCATGTAAGATGTAGTCTGGGATGTCATTGGGTCCCATGGAGGTTGTATTTTTTGCCTTTGAGAGGGCAGTGATGACTTGCTTCCTAGAGATAAGGGGAGGGGGCTAGGTGCTGGGGATGTCCTGATTTACTGATGGGAGGACAGAGGGGTGAGGTTTTCACTGAACCTGTCAGCCAGTAGGTTGGTTATAACTACAGCATTTGTGTAGGTTGTGTCCTTGACCACCAGTTCTGAGCAGATCTGAGTGCTTCCTTTGAGATTGTTGACATATACAAAGAAGGCCTTATGATTGTCTTTAGCAGATGTTGCCAGTTTGGACTCAAAGTTTGCTTTGGAAGATTTCACTAGTGCCCTTATTTGCTTGTTCAGGCTAAGGAGAGATTTCTTCCAATTAAGCACGTGCTCCTTCCTCTTCCTTGAGGAGGATGATTTTGTCCTGGCTGCTCGTATAGTACTTTGGTGTAGGTTTAGACATATGTGCCAGTTCCTATGAAGGGGAGGGGGCTGTGAAGCTGTTTATACCTTCCCTTAGGAGGTAGTAATCAGCTTTGGAAAAGTTTTTTTTTTGTTTGACCCGTGCTAGGGATGGTTGGGAAAGATGGTGACTTTGAAAGTGACCACTTTGTGGTCAGATCTTACCAGACAGGATGGCATTGTATGGATATCGCAGTGGTTAATCATGTTGGTTAATACCAAGTCCAAGATATTTTCACCTCTTGTGGGGGTACTTTTGATCCAAGGCATTTGCATTGACGAAATCAAGGAATCTTTGGGCATTTCTGTTTTTGCATGAGTAGTTCTTCCAATCTATGGCTGGATAGTTAAAGTCAACCAGGATCAAGGTAAAGGGTTGAATCTTGATAGATTTGAAGAGGTCGACGGCACAGTGATGCAGCTTTTGCATCACAGCAAGAGGTTCTCAGGTTTGATTCTTGCCTGGAGTGCCTTCTGTTTGGAGTCTGCATGTTATCCCTGCAGTCATGTGGGTTTTCTCCTGGTACTCCAGTTTCCTCCCACATTACAAAGACATGCATCTGGAGCATTTCTCCCCAAGCTTCTACTGAAAATTGCCTTTGTTCCAAGTCAGACTTTCCCAGTAAACAAATGTTAGATAAATAAAAAGGTCAAGATAGGTAGAGTGGGCATCTTGTGTCAAAGTTGGGGGCCTGTAGCTAGCTATGATTTGAACAGGGGTCTTGTTAATGGTTAACTGCACCTGAAGTGTCTCCTGTGCATCATACCGTTTGACGAGCCTGGATGGGTGTAGGTCTTTAATATACATTGCAACTCCACCTCCTTTTGCTTTGCTGCCCATGGTTTGGGGTCTGAATGTATGATAGGATGAATAACCTGGTATGACTAGGGTGCTCTCCGCAGCTTTGAACCAGGTTTCTATGACTATACAGATGTCAGCATCTTCCAGGGTTAAGAATGCTTGCAATGAGTGCAGTTTCATATTTATGCTACTGTTTTTTTGCATTGTAGATATATTAAAAGTGTGTGATTCTAGCTAGTCTGTTTGATTATCCTGTTTGAATTCATTTTGATCTAACTGTAGTATGGTTTTATATTATGAAAGCCTTGGACTGCTTTTCTAGTGGGAGAAGAAGGGGGCCTGGTCTGCCTGAGCTGGGAAGTACATGAGCAACTTTAAGTAAGACTGCTTAATTGGTCAGAGGGATATTTCTTTTAGTCAGTATTCCTTGCCCTGCTAAATTGTAATGTTTATGCACTGTTGTTCATTATGTAGTGGCAGTTAGAAAGTACATATGCAGGTACACAGAACTGAAATTAAGAATATAAAATTATCCCTGAAATTTCCACAGTATTTAGTTGTGCAAAAAGCAACTAGTTTGTGCACTGAGGAGTACCATCCCCTAAGTCTGGTCTTAGATAGTCCTGGCTGTAGTCCATACTCTTACAGGGACAAAGATAGCCTGCTGTAAACCCCGCTTGTACCACCTTCCCATTGTAGAACAAGAAATAAGGATACGTAGTCATGGACATGCACTTCCCTGTTGTCTTTGCAGCAAGCCTGGTGGCTGTGGGTTTCCTGAGGCAATGTAGCAATTGTCTTATGTTTACTGACAGCCACTAAATTCTTAAACAAACTGATATGGCGTTTGAGAGATGTAGTTACATAATGACTCTGGAGGCAAGGATCTCACATATATGCCCTTATAAAATAGCAAAAAGGCTTTAACACAGACAGTACATCCACATCACATAATATGGACTAGACTCATAGACCCACATAGGATAAGGCTCTTAAATGTAATCTCCATAAACCACAAATACCTCCCAGATATTGCACAAACAAAAAGTATCCACAGAAACCTCCCCAGCATTCCACAAAATCAACACACAACAAAATGCCTACGACCTCTAAACTCATAAAGCACACCGACATGCCACTCAATATTTTGGTCATTGGAAAAAAGAGAGTTGTGTTAAGCTGCCTGTCAGGGGCCAAGATCTGTCTGATCACAAATGCACTTAGATCATTGAACCACAAGTACCAGTATGACTCAGTCATAGTCCAAGTGGGCATAAATGGCCTGAGACATAAACTTCCTGAACTACATGAACAGAGACATGATAGAGCTCTCAGACTATGTGTCCCAGGCTAGTATGGGCCTAGCATTGAATACTATTCTACCTTCACCAAGGTTGATAACCATACTATGAACAGAAAATAACTGACTTTAAAAATTAGCTTAAACTATGGTGGCATTCGAAGGAGGTGCAGTATTTGTCAGCCTGGGAGGGTTTGTCGACAGATCATGCTACTTTGCCGGGGATGGTCTCTACCTCTCCTCTCTGGGATTTTGAATATTGGCTAAAACTTTGTCCACCCTCATTCTGCCTTTTTCAGGCATTGCCAACTTGATAAACCTACCAACATATTTAAACCAGCTCAGGAAAACCTGAAGGTGTTACTGTTCAATGTTAGGAGTTTAAACAAGAAACTTCACTCCCTGCAAGCTGTCCACAACCTGGAGAATGTAGATATCTGTGCAGTTACTGTGACATGGTTTAAAGCTGCAGAGAGCACATTGGCAGTGCAGAGGTACATTGCCTTCTACATGTTCAGAGCAATTACTGCACAAGAAGGGGCAAAAGGTGGAATTGTCCTATTTTACATTAAAAACAAACATACCTCAAGGCTGGTCTGTCAGTATTATGCACTTGAGCTTCTCCATGTCCAAATTACCTTTGAAAAAATCCTCTGCTATATCCATGCAAGCTATAAGTCCCCATCTATGACCCAGGAAAAACATAATATATACTTAAATGTACTGGAGACACTCCTCATTCAACCTAACACCCTACTCATGGGAGACTTTGACTACTCCATTATAAACTTGGAGTCATACACAACTCCTAATATGCAAGCCCGAAAATTCCTGGACTTTGTAAATGCAAATGTCTTGGGCCAGTTTGTAAACCCACTAGGTGAGTAAACATCCTTGACCTAGTCCTTACAGGTCTGTAGAATGCTGCACCCTCCCTAGTGTAATATCCTCAATGGTAAGGCCAGACCATAATGCAGTTTCATTTGAATTAAAGGTAAAACCAGGGACACTGGCTAACCCTGGAACTTTTATGAATTATTCTCGGGCAAAGGTCATACCACTAAGTGACATCCCAGCAATATTTCAAGCCTCTCAAACCCTGAAAACACCTCTACCTGTGTGAAATAATTCACAGAAACCCTGTATAATCAGCTGAATAGAGACAGCTGTACCTACCCAGATTAAACACAGGACCAACTCGAAAAACAAAGCACCCTGGTGGAATCCCAACATTAATAGTTTGTATAATAAAAGGAAGAAATTCATGGCAAAAATTAGGAGGTGTAGTGCCCATCAAGGTAAAAAAAACCCTCATCAACCTAAACAAGCCTTTCAGGGGGTGAATAAAGTCTACCAAAACTAAATTTGAAGTAAACTTTGCCTCCCAGGTCAAGGACAATCACAAAACTTTCTTCAGCTATGGCCATAATCTCAAAGAAAGTGCACAATAATGTACCAAATGAATTGTAAATGGTGTTACCAATAAGGAGCCAGAATATAGAGCAAACCTCCTGGCTGACAAATGGAACTTGTTTTACCCCCTGTCCCCACCAGATGCCCCTCAGGAAATACCCATATCCAGAACTCCCACAACTATCACTAGAGAGTAGGTGCTCAAGGCACTTACCAAGGCCAAGAATACTACATCATTGGGTCCTGATAATATCCTATGATGTCCACTTAATAGTATGAAACAGGAACTATTGGGACCACTGAAAACACTTTTTAACTCTAGCCTCCAAACAGACTTCATGCCAGCGCAGTGGTGCAGCAGTAGCATTGTCACCTCACAGCAAGAGGTTCTCCGGTTTGATTCTCGGCTGGAGTGCCTTCTGTGCAAAGTCTGCATGTCCTCCCTGCATTCATATCGGTTTCCTCTGGGTGTTCCGGTTTCCCCCCATGTTTCAAAGACATGCTTTTGGAGCAGTTCTCCCCAGGCCTCCACTGAAAATTGGCTTTGTTCCAAGTCAGACTTTCCCAGTAAACAAATGTTAAACAAATAAATAAATGGAGGTTTGTAATGGTTATCCCGCTGCACAACAGTGGGCCATCCACTGACCCAGGGAATTAACCATATCCAAACTCCCCCAACTATTACTAGAAAGCAGGTGCTCAAGGCACTTTCCAAGGCCAAAACACTGCATCAATGGATCCTGATTATATCCCAGAATGTCCACTTAATAGCATGAAACAGAAACTACTGGGACTACTAGAAACACTATTTAACCACAGGCTTCATGTTAAATGAATGGAGGCCTACAATGGTTATCCCACTGCACAAGGATGGGCCATCCACTGACCCAGGGAATTATCGCCTCGTAAGCCTGACTAACCTGATATGCAAAGCTATGGAAATAATAATCATGGATGTCCTAAATAATGACATAAGTAACCTAAAAATATTGGACCCAATTCAGTTTGGATTTGTTGAGGGCAAGTCTTGCCTAACGGACCAGGTGGACTTCTTCAAGAAGGTCATCAAAGGAATGGATGAGGGCAAAATGGTGCATATTGCCTACCTTTACCTGGCCAAGACATTTGACACACTACCCCAGCGGACATTGTAAAAAAGCTTACTAAACTAGCTTTAAACTTTTATATTGCCCTCTGAATACCCATCTGGCAAACAGACAAGACCCAGGAAGTTAGAATAGGAAAGTCTTCCTCTACATGAAAAAATGGTTAATAGTGGGTGTCTCAGGGCTCAGTCCTTAAGCTGCTCCTGTTTGGCATCTCTTTGAGGTCAAGGTTAATATCAAGGGCTTCTGAATGGCCAACTTTGTAGATAATTGCAAATTACGTCAGTCAACGACATGCTGTAGGTGGATTGGATACTCTACATTGGCCCTAGGTGTGAGTGTGTGCATGTGTGTGCCTTCTGTAGAAGGGTGGGCACTGGGCTGGCAACTCAACACCGTAAAACTCCACTGCCAATCATGAGTGGACAGGTGATCTGCTGTGGTGACCCCTAACTGGGAAAAGCCGAAAGAAGAAGGTCAGTCAACGAATCCTCCCAAACCACAAACATCTTCTAAGAAGGCCTGACATGGACTAATAACTGCTGCCATAGCCATGGCCTATATCTCACTGTGAAAAAGTGCATCATAGTATCTTTCAGATAAATGCTATCTCAGTAAACTATTACACTGACAATACACTCTAAAGAGTAGATTCTGTAGTCAGACCTTTGGGAATACATATAGACAGCAACTTGGCATTTGACCATCATGTGTCTTCTGTAGTGAGGAATTAATTCTATGTTGCAAAAACTTATAAGCAGGGGTACGGTATCCAGATCCAAACCTGTCATTGTTCAGTTGTAGTCTGCTCTCATAAGACCAGTCATCAAGTACAATGCTCTCTTTGGTATGTACCTGACAAAGCATATGTAATAACCACAGCATCCTCAGAAATTCCTCACAAAAAGAATACATGGTGTGGAAAACAAGTCCTATGTGGACTGCCTCATAGCCTTGCCCTTATATTTGGACTGCAACAGGCTAGTGAGAGGTAACCTGTGCCTGGCCTACAAAGCATCCTCCGATCCAGCCTGAATGGACTTGTTGCACATTCATAAAACAAATGGCATCAGGAACAACCAATCCAGATACCTAAACCTAGCCTACAGCATAAATAGGACATGCTGGAGGGACAGGTATGAGTTTCAGAAGCGCCTGTTTCTCTGGAACAGCCTTCCCATCTATATGAAGCAGAGTACATCTTTGCACTTATTCAAGTGAAACTTGGATTAGTGGATGGGGAACCATAAATATACCCCTGTTCTGGCAACTCCATATTAGCGAAAGGAGACTTGTAAATGCTCGGCCACTCATGTCCAAGTATATATATATATATATATATATATATATATATATTTATATTTATATCCTTCAGAAACCCCTTGGGAACAACACCTATCAAATATTATTTGGAAACATAGCTAGGCTTAAAAAGGCCCCTGAGGTCGATAGCCTAGTATGGGATGATAGGAAAAGCATGATGCATTCATAATCTCCTACAAAAACAGCTGCACTTTACAGTAGGCTGTGCATCCAACTGGCCAGAACACTGCATTGTACACTCAACCAGCTGCGATATCAACTGGATGCATATGATCCCATACCTTTTATTTAGAGATTTTTTTGAAAGTGTGCCCTCCTGATATCCAGAGCCCTCAGTTTTTATTGGATTCATTCTTTCTGGTAAACCACATTGCTTTTGATTGCATTGTTTCTAAATGGTTGTCCCCATTCACATTTGAAATTCTTTCTTTTCATCTGAGAGTAGGGTAAAGGTTGTCTTTGTTATGTAGGTTCTAATGTTGGCTCTCTAACATCTACCTCCTATAGACGTTTGACAATAAACCTGCTGTTAATTATGGCTGCAGTCAGTGTTCTAGTTTACTTCTTGATTATTTATGTATTTTTCTTATATATTATTTAACCAGGTATCGCCACTAGGCATGAGTGTCTTTTTTTCAGGGGCAACCCAAGAGCACTTCCTCATTAAGAGACATTCTCAGTTACATGATTTTGTGAACAGAGACTGAAAGACTGAGACTTAGGCCATGGACTAAAACAAGAATTCTATTTGCACATCATTCCTTTAGATCTTTTGCAAAAATGACACATCATTAAACTCCTCAGTTTAATTGCCTACCACTGTTTATTATTCTTAGAACAGTCATTTTCTTTCCTTTTTCCTCCATATGAAGAGATATTCTGAATTTAAACTATGTGTAAGTGGACTATGTAAATTTCCACTATCCAAGGTGATAAAGTGCTTTTTTCCATCTGTACTTGTATATTCTGTCAGGTCGATCCCTTCACTTTTGCAGACAGCAAAACCACCTCCTGTCCCCCCACCCCTTACTTGCATCAAGTCCTAGTGGGTCTACCAGCACCTCAATTCACCTACTGGTCCAGTGCCCCAAATTTAAGCCAGTGACAGCAAAAAAACTTCCTGCAGGGCCCACTGTCCATCTTATAGTCAGGTGTTTTTTTTTTTAATATTCATTTTCCCCACTCACTGTTCCCTGCACTCATCTACTCATATGAAGGCAAATCACCTCTTTGGATCATGCTTCCCCTTAGGGAGAAATTCCCCCACTCCGATCCCTTCCTGCCACTCCATCAGTTGACTGAGCCACTAATCAAACCCAGATCACTTGGGATGTAATTAGAGCTTTATCCTTCTATTGCCACCAGAGTGGCTTGCAGCACCAACTCCTGTTATATCCACTCTTTCTCTTCTATATACGGTATGTATCCTGGTATGTTTATATCCCAAGCCTTGCTTTGTACTTGCAGAGTTTCTGTTACTGCCATAATATCAAGGGAATAGTTATCTATCATTCTTAGTGTTTTATAGAACTTTTTGGTGCATTGTATTTGCCTTTTTCCCTTCCCCATTACTTATTATCTTTCTTTGATTTTGGTCTTTATTTTGGAGTTTTGTTTTACTAACTTTCGTGAAATTTGAAGGTGGACTCTTCATAGTTGATTTAGTACCCCTCCATGATTGTCTAATGTTTATATTAATTAATGAAACCACAAGACCTGCCTTGTGAGTTCAGGCATTCTTTGTACACAAATGCCTATTGGTCTCAGTCAATTTTCTATTTTTTTGTTATTTTAAGATATTATCCACAGTTTATTTTTCTTCAGCGTGATTTCTCCATACTTAACCATTCAGCTATGCTCACTTAAAAGAGTAGATGACACCTTCTAGAATGTGCCTATGAAGCAGTTATACTTTTTAAAAAAGTTGTATTATATGTTACAATTGTATTTTCATTTCCATGATTTATTGCTGAAATTATATTCATTACCATATTATTATAATTGTTTCTGATTACTTAGCATATCTTCTGCCTTTTATCCACACACAGTCACAGTGGCATTATTGTGGTATCATACTGTGGCGACAGCAGAGTATGATGTTGTAAAATGGGATTATGGCTTCACTTAACTAGTAAGTTGTGCAGGCAGATGAACTCAAAATGAAGTATACACATTTGCATACAAAGAAAAACAATATAAAGCATTAATGGAATTCAAAGTGAATCAATTTAGAAAAACAAATTTGTATGTACATTCACACAGTATTAAGAACAAGGAAAAACAATGCAGATCTTTAGTGTTAAAAGAAAACATATCCACCATTGTTTATTAGTATTTTTTAATTTTTCTTTAAAGGATCACCAGCTCTTAAATATGGAAACTTCATGAAAGGGCAACTGTGCTATACAGAACTTCTGACATGTGAATAATAATGCATGATGAAGCTGGTAACATCACTATTTCACACTGCTTAGCTACCCAGTTCACCTTCTGCCCGGGGTGGTTTCTGTGTAGCCTGTTTGCCCTTGTTGTTTCTCTGTGGATTTTCACCAAGCTCTCTGACTTTCTGCTAAACACGTACCAGTAGGGGAATTGGCGAGCCTCTAATTTACCCATGTTTATATTAGCATTCTGTGAAGAACAAACATTCTGTCCATCAGAGGTTTTTTGGTTTATGCTGTTCATGTCTCATTGATTTTAGGCTGTCTCCCTCTCCCGACCCACCTGGAAGACTTTAAAGCAGATATTTAAAGAATAAATAAACAAACAAATAAATATACCCCTGTTTATTTATTTACCAGTTTGTTGTTGTAAGCTAGGTAAGTTCACTGGAAAGGTGAGTTACAAATTTTCAGACATGACATGCAAGAATACACCAATCACAAATAAATGCTAATGTTTGTAAAGCACTACTATGTAAGCTGCAAATTACTGCATTTCTCTTCTTGAGACACTGATTCTTTTAACAGGCTACTTCAGATTACTGCTGATGCTATTAGTGGCACATGGCAAAGAGCGGATTTGTATCTTAGAAAGCTTTTCAGAAGCAAACTAGTAAATCTCTTAATTGGAAATGATCCATGTGGGACTTGCAGATGTCTAATCAGTGTAATATACTCTCTTTGGAGTATAAAATGATTAATGTTTTGAACAAGACTGGAATTAAACTTGGAAAGATTGACAGATTGTGTATTGTTGTGCCTGGTCTAAATTCTAGAAAACTTATCAGCTGCAGCTAAGGTTTTCTTTCTCTTTTAACTGATGTGCTTTGTCACATTTTATTTAATTATTGTTTAATGGTTCTAGTATCCATACTTCTCAGCTGCTACAATTTAGGCATAGAGCTATGATTTTTTTCTCTCCAATTTAGCTTTGCTCTTCCTAGATTTATAATGTTCATCATAAATTCAGATCTGTTTATGAGTACTTACTTAATTAGCTACATAAACTAAACATATACAAAGAGTTGCTACCATTATCTATATATGGGGTCTATATTAGAACATCAAAATTTCACAATTTTGAATGTTCTAACATCGACCCCTTTTCAGCGAATGCTGACATTATCAAACATGCAGAACAGCAAATGTTTTCCTAGGGAAAAAATTTGCTGTTCCGAAACACATACATGCAACACAAGCACACCAAACAAACAGCAATCCACACACATACACCTAAAATCTTACAGCTAACCCTACACTAAACTGTACAAATACCGCTAACTATCTACTTACCTTAAGGTCCGTCACTATCGCACACTCACCTCACCCGCGCCCTAACCTTAACTCACCTAACCTTCCCTAACCCTCACATCCACACAATCTTAACCCTCACGTCCACACAATCGCACACATACCTAACCCACACCCTAACCCTAACTCACCTAACCCGCTCCCAATTGCACACTTACCTGAACCCAACCCGTACCTTTCCACCACAGTGCTGAAAATAGCGAAACGACAGAAATGGACAACCAAATTCTTTCCCTAGGAAAAAATTTGGTTTTCTGTCATTTCGCTATTTTCAACATTCGCTGAATAGGGGTCAATATTAGAACATTCGAAATTGTGAGATTTCGATGTTCTAATATAGACCCCTATATATGGTCTAGTACGTAAAGACTTTCTATTTTAAAAAATAAGAAAGTGCTCCGCCTTTTGACCTTCTGCTATATTCTTTTTAAAGGCCAGTGCTATGATTTTGAATTCTAGGAGGCTTACAGCTATGTATCTGGCTCTTTGTAGTCTGAAACTACTTGTTCATGGTAACCTTTTGTTTAATTAAGGACACTATTTATAATTCTTTATATTTTGCATTGACTGGATATTTTGCTCATAACTGGTAAATGAGTTAGAATTCTGCTGTTGATTACCTACTGTAATATCTCCTGATAACCCAGAAAACTTAGAAAATAGAAATAAAAAACAGATCTAGTGTTTTAGTTCTTAAATGGAGAACAAATGTAATGCCTAATGCAAAACATTTTGTTTGAAATAATAATGATCTGCAAAGCAATTTGAACAGAGAAGAATGTGATAGCAGCAGACAAAAATGTGATTATACAGTGTGCAAATTCACTCATTAACAGCTCTTGAGTGACTGTGGGAATTCTGAAAGGTTAATACATTTGGGCTCCCTATGTCAGCACTTGTAATGCCGAGTGCCAACATGTAAGAAAAAGAAATCAGAAATGCAGAAGAGCAAATCTCGAACATTGCTTTTCTCCTTTAAACTACACCTCCCAATCTCTCTCTCTCTCTCTATATATATATATATATATATATATATATATATATATACTAACTACGAGTTCATCATACCTTGGCATAAAGGGAACAGTCTGAGAAATAGCCATCTCAGACTTAATACATGTAAGCCCATTTTTTTGGCCAGTCAGTCTCTGTTACCATTTGGATGTTGATGGTATAGATGATTTGCATAATGCGTAAGACCACACAGCTGTGCAGTTTCAGTCTGTTCTATGGGGCACCTATCCATAGCTGCTGCAATTACTTAGGTAGATGATTTATAAAAGCTTGTTGTTAACAACATGTTTATTATACATGTTTCTGGATTATATTTTTGTTGAGTAGTACAATTCTGCCAAAGTGTGCAGGGAAAGTTGTTCTGCTCTAGTGAACCTTATAGATACTACACCATGTTGTGCCAGTGTCAGTGTTGTAGAAGAAAAGGGGCAAATGTGGGACTAATATTTTTACAGCAGCTATTTGGATTTCAGATGAAGACAGATAATTATGACATATGCGATCTTATCTGTGTGTACAGCCAGGGGATTTTGGTTATAAAAAGACAGGAGTGAAGATCAGCTATTTTTGGAATCAGTGGTATCTGTCTGCAATTCCACTGGCTATTTATAGCTACGTGGTGGAGTAAGGGGACACTATCTGACAGGAGATACTTCGTTGACAATGTGAAATTTGCCTTGCCTATTCTGCAAATAATAGGTGATATTCAATTGTTCATCTTCATCAGCTATTCACTACAAACCAAGGAGTAAAAAGATTACAGAATGACATCACATGCATCTGGTCATCTGACTTCTGGTTCCCATGCTACCTCCATTGTTAGAAACTGCCAGTATTTAGCATATATGTGTCAATAATATACATATATAGTTTTGCTGAGATCTGTTGCAGCCTCTGGAAGTTATAAAACAATTCAGAGCTCCACCATTTCAGAGTAGCAATTAGTTCACCCCAAAGACAATACTGAAATCTTCCTAGTACAGACTTTTTATCTCTGGCTGTATTGAGAACTGTAAGATACAATCTTTATGGCCTAAGCCAGGTAATTTAATTTCAAGCTCTTTTCAAAGTTAGGTGGATTGAGGTTAACCTCTTTTCTTCCAGTATCCTCTGTTAAAACATATACATTTAAACAATTACATTAATGCATGTCTATTTCTTTTTCTAACAGGACACACTGTTTGTACATTTTTAACACAAGCAGCTTTACAAATCCATTTTTTCAACACAAGCATCTGTACAAATAAGTTTGATATACAAATTACATATAATTCTTCACAAAATTCCAGCTAGCTGTGCTGGCATATGTTACACATCCACTGCCCTACTTCTTCTGGCATAGCTGGCAATAACTCACATTGTCATAGGGGAATACCCCCCCATATGGGGATAACAGGGTTGTGGGGTTGCATTTCTGCAAAGCTAATATTTGACATTAATATTTTACTGCATTTAAATGATTCATTGAAATGGTATTCAGTGAATTATTTGCAGTGAGTTGTACTGAAAATAAAATATGCTCCTGTGCTGTCCCATGCATCTGATATTTGTATTTCTTCATAAATATGATTTAATAACCCCCATCCAAAATATGGTCTTGACAGATGCCACCCAGTCTTTCTGCATCCTTACATTAGTAAAGTTATATAAAAGGCAGTCTACATGCAGTTGTATTTACATGTCAAATTCCATGATTTCCTGTATGCTCATCAACCTTGTCTTATATATAGATACATCACTGAGCATGCTCTCTTCAGGGCTGTATATGAGCTTTGATAGAAAACATTAAAGGTTGCATTCTATCTTACTTGTCCTTGATCTTTTAGCAACATTTGATGGCATGGAACACAAGAGTCTTGACTGAGCACCTGTTTGCCCCCACTGATATCTTCCTTCTACATATCTTGGGTGTTTTGCCTATGTCTTCCTAGGGTGCTGTCTGTGGTCCATCACTGGTGTTAAGTCATCACAGAGCTCACTTGCAGAGTTCTGGGTCTCATTTGCTTTTCTGGTATATATGTATTGCCACTGTAAAGGACCATTCTAAGGAGAAGTATTCATTTCCAATATTATACTGATGATATTCAGTTATATCTCTTCTTTTCTCAAAAACAAATGTCATCTTTTATTATCTTTGAAGATAAGCTGAGCTTTATCTTTCACCTCTTGACTAGTAATCAACTCAGAATGCATGCCATGAAGACCAAGGCGAAGCTTGCGCATAGCCCATTAATCTACTTCAAGACTCATATCTTACCTTCTCCACCTTTTGTGAGAAGATGATGGAGGTTGTAACAAGGGGATGTGATTTTGAATAACATGCTGTCACTGAAGGGCAAGGAGACAGGTGTTGTTAAGTTATCATACTTCCATATGAGAAAAATGCTCTTTGTCCTTAGGAATATGGGACCTATAATGGTTTCCTCCTGTCATTGTTACTGCAATTGTCGTTGCCTTGACCTTTTGCAGGGGGTCCTCACGCTCTTCAAGGCAATGCAGAATTTCACTTCACAGTCAGAATATTGATTGCTAACTTCTCATAGCAGTCCTATAACTTACATAATGTACAATCTACACTGACTGTCAGTAGCCAGTAGGTAAGCCTTTAAAATATTAGATGTTGCATACTGAGTTCTGTACAGTCTGGGTCCTTACCATTAGAAGGAATTTTGTTGCTCAGTACTCCACTCTGTCCTCATCGTGTGTAGGTGAGGACTCCCTAATAAAACACTGACTCTTTTGTGATGGACTCTCATAACTGCAGTCCAAACACATTGGAATAACTTGACTGCAAACCAGAGTTGAACTTTAAAAGTAAATAAAAGAGTTTCTTTGAAGGGGTCAAGCCTTCCTTGTATCCCCAACATGGGTGCCTGTTTTGCCCCATGTCTCCTGCTATTTTTATATACCAACTTTGAGATCACATTATGCAAGGAAAAGAGAGATCCCTGAGACATCACAATCTTAATCTTCTAAGGCAAAACCCTGGAATTGTGCATTAATGATCATATATTAAAGTGTTGATGACAAACCTGGCACTTACGTGTTAATTTGTCTTTCTTGTTGTCTGTCTTGTTAAATCCATTACATTATTTGCTATGAGCATGTGAGTCAGACTTTAGTAAAGTAATATCTTGTCAGAACAGTCTAAATAAATCTAAGGAGAGAGATTTTCATGTAAATTAATTTAACAATTTTAGGTGATTTAATGAATTTACCTATTCCTTTATTTATTGAAGTTATAGCTGCTGCTTTTCTTGTGTTGCTGTTTTTTTTTTTAAGTGTTGACTCCATAAACAGTATAATGAAATAACATCTGAGTAAGGTGTGTGTTGCTTGTCTAGTCAGGATGTAATAGACGAGTCTTTGTGGGTTCTGTTCAAGCAGCCTTATTATTTACAAAGGCATCACAACTGAAGCTTAATAACTTTAACTTAGGTAACTTACATACAAACTAGCTATTGCAGTCATACATACTCTCTGGCTACACTCTCAAAATGGCACTTGGTATAGCACGTGATTGCTATTTATATATGCACGTTCAGTCTTTGAAATGGTTCTTAAAGATACAGCATGCACACTCTTTTCTACATCCTCCCTCTTTGAGAAACAGATCATGCAATACTGACAACATCAGTTGCCATGCAAACAATACAAATAGTTCTTTGTCATTCCATTATACAGAAATAGATACATATGCACAATTATGTCCAGGTCGCTGTGTATTTCCACTCGGTCAGGAAATATGACTAAATCATGTGACATAAAACTTAGAATTAGATTTAGCAACTGGGACTGTCTCTGCGGAATGTTCAATGTTAGGGACATCAGGAACATCATCAGGAATGGAAGTAGAAGTTAAGACACATTCTGGAACAGGAGCATTGTCTGGATTGCTCGGAGATCTAGAGTCTGTATCACAGGAACAATGCTGCGATAATGATTCTGGTACAGGAAGACGATGTTTTAATTTTCTTCTGTAATCCACACCCTGAGATTCTACAAAGTAGGATCTTGGTTCGGTGCATATCATCGCTACTTGACCAATCTGGTCAAAACCTTTTGCCGTTTGTATTCTTACTGTCTCTCCTTCTTCCAATAGACAAAGAAATCTGCTTGATTTATCATAACTGGACTTCTGGGAAGAACACTTCCTGAATAATTGGGCTCTGATGGTTCTGTTGTTCTTAGCTTTAGGCCTCAATAAACTGGAACTAATAGGCAGTCTTGTTCTGGTTTGCCTGGATAGAAACTTCTGAGCGGGCGAGCCAAGTATATCATCAGGGGGTATGTTTCCGAGATTAGGTAAATTCAAAAGGACCTCGGTATTATCAAGCTTTGAATTCTCCAGTAACTGATTTGCACTCTGCACTGCATGTTCAGCTAGTCCATTTCACTATGGATATTCTGGACTACTTGTAACATGTGCAAAGTCCCATTCTGTTGCAAATTTCTGAAACAGCTGACTAGTAAATTGAGTACCATTGTCAGAAATAACTTTGTGTGGACTACCACGGACTGAGAAATGATATTTCAACTTAATAATAACTACAGTGGATGTTAGATTAGGTAGTAAATCAATCTCAAACCAGTTTGAATAAGAGTCTGCCAATACTAAGTAATGCTGATTGTTCCACTCAAATATGTCAGTGGCTACTGTTGACTAAGGTAGTTCAGGAACTTGACTTATCTGAAGTGGTTCTCTTTGCAAATGTGGTTTAGTACTATTGTATATTAAACAAGAAGCAAGTACTTTATTAATGTCTTTTACTAGTGAAGGTCAAAACACTCATTTTCACATCCTTGCTTTGGCAGATTCGGAACCTGAGTGACCACGATGCAAAATCTAGATATATTCATGTTGTAAGGAAGCAGGAATGACAATTTTAGGATAATGCCATCTTCCATCAACATCTCATCTCTGTAAGGAAAATAGGTTTACACTTCAGGTGGTACACTAGGTTGCTTTGATGGCCATCCAACATTAATGTAGTGGTTGAGCTTTTGCAAAACTGGATCAGTCTTTGTATGATCTCTCAGCTCATCTTGTCTCATGGTAGAAAAATTATGCACTTCCATTATGTCAAAATCAAAATTCTCTGTGTCAAGCTGTTCCATTGTATTTCTGGGTAATCTGGGTAAGGCATCAGCCAGATAAAGAAGTTTACCTTTTGTATAGACCATTTTGAAGTTGTGCTTTTGCAATTTAAGCAGAGCACGGAAAGATGTGCAGCAGGTAAGGGTGATAAAGGACAGTGACGGAAACATACTCACAAGTGAGGAGAGTGTGTTGAGTAGATGGAAAGAGTACTTTGAAGGGCTGATGAATGAAGAGAATGAGAGAGAGAGAAGGTTGGATGATGTGGGGATAGTGAATCAGAAAGTGAAGCAGGTTAGCAAGGAGGAAGTAAGGACAGCTATGAAGAGGACGAAGAATGGAAAGGCTGTTGGCCCAGATGACATACCAGTGGAAGCATGGAGGTGCTTAGGAGAAATGGCAGTGGAATTTTTAACCAGATTGTTTACTGAAATTTTGGAAAGTCAGAGGATGCCTGAGGAGTGGAGAAAAAGTGTTTTGGTACCTATCTTTAAGAATAAGGGTGATGTGCAGAGCTGCATTCACTACAGAGGGATAACATTGATCAGTTACAGCTTGAAGATATGGGAAAGAGTAGTGGAAGCTAGGTTAAGAAGGGAGGAGATTATTAGTGAACAGCAGTATGTTTTCATGCCAGGAAAGAGCACTACAGATGCAATATTTGCTCTGAGAGTGTTGTTGGAGAAACACAGAGAAGGTCAGAAGGAGTTGCATTGTGTCTTTGTGGGCTTAGAGAAAGCATATGACAGGGAGCCTAGAGAGGAGTTGTGGTATTGTATGAGGAAGTTGGGCGTAGCAGAGAAGTATGTAAGAGTGGTACAGGATATGTACAAGGGTAGTGTGACATTGGTGAGGACTGCGGTGGGAGTGACAGATACGTTTAAGGTGGAGGTGGGATTACATCAAGGATCAGCTCTGAGCCCTTTCTTATTTGCAGTGGTGATGGACAGGTTGACAGATGAGATTAGACAGGAGGCCCCATGGACTATGATGTTTGCAGATGACATTGTGATATGTAGTGAGAGTAGGGACCAGGTTGAGGAGACCCTGGAGAGGTGGAGATATGCTTTAGAGAGGAGAGAAATGAAGGTCAGCAGGGCTAAAACAGAATATATGTGTGTAAATGAGAGGGAGGGTAGAGGAATGGTGAGGATGCAGGGAGTAGAGCTGGTAAAGGTGCATGAGTTTAAGTACTTGGGATCAACAGTTCAAAGTAATGGTGAGTGTGGAAGAGAGGTGAAGAAGAGAGTACAGGCAGGGTGGAATGGGTGGAGAAGAGTGTCAGGAGTGATTTGTGACAGACGGGTACCAGTAAGAGTGAAAGGGAAGGTCTTCAAGAGGGTAGTGAGACCAGCTATGTTATATGGGTTGGAGACGGTAGCATTGACGAAAAGGCAGGAGTCAGAGCTGGATGTGGCAGAGTTAAAGATGTTAAGATTTGCACTGGGTGTGACTAGGATGGACAGGATTAGGAATCAGTATATTAGAGGGTCAGCTCAGGTTGGACAGTTTGGAGACAAAGCAAGAGAGGCAAGATTGCATTGGTTTGGACATGTGCTGAGGAGGGATGCTGGGTATATTGGGAAAAGGATGCTAAGGATGGAGCTGCCAGGTAAGAGGAAAAGAGGAAGGCCTACGATAAGGTTTATGGATGTGGTGAGAGAGGACATGCAGGTGGTTGGTGTGAAAGAGCATGATGCAGAGGACAGGAAGAAATGGAAACAGATGATCCACTGTGGCGACCCCTAACGAGAACCGCCGAAAGAAGATGATGACTTTTGCAATTTATGCATCATTCTTTGTAATCTTGCTGGAGCTGAATGCATAAGCTTCTTTAAAGTACTGTAGGTTGGTGATCAGTTTCAGTCTGAATAGCTCGACCATAAATGTAATCATGGAACTTTGAACATGCAAATACTATTTCCCAAAGTTCTTCTCAATTCAAGCATATTGCATTTCACTTTGGGTAAGGGTTCTAGATGCATAAGCTACTGGTCTGCCTTCCTGAAGAATAACTGCGCAGTGACCAAATTTTGAAGCATCACAGGAAAGAGTGACTGGTTAATTGACATCATAGTATCTTAATGTAGGTGGGTGGAATTTTCTGCTTAAGGTCTTCAAATGCTTTCTAGTGCTGTTCCAACCAAGTACATGTAACATTTTTGCATGTCAGCTCTCTTAAATGTGCAGTCAACTCACTGATGTCTGGTATAAACTTGCCTAAATAGTAGACCATGCCAAGAAAACGCTGTAGAGCTGGAACATTATCTGGTGCTGACATCTCAAGAATAGCTGCTTGCTTGGACAGGTCTGGTTTTAAGCCAGTTATAGTAAATGAATGACATGCATATTTAACTTCTGGTAGTTTGAATTTGCACTGCAGAGGATTAAGCTTTACGTTCACTTCATGTGCTCTGTCTAGAACTCTCTTAAGGTTTCTGTCATGCTCTGCTTCACCATTGCCTCCAACCAATAAATCATCTACTATTATGACACAAGGATAACCTGAAAAAATTTGCTCCACTGCACGCTGGAAGACTTCACTTGCAGAGTTTATTCCAAATGGCATCCTTAAGAATCTAGGTCTGCCAACCAGGGCACTGAAAGTGGTCAGTAATGAGGATTTGCGATCAAGCATCACTTGCCAAAATGAACGTTTTGCATCCAAGACAGAAAAAAACAGTGGCATTCGGTATTAGAGCTGCGACCTCTTCGACTGTATATATTGGATGATGTGGTTTCTCCAATGCTTTGTTCAAATCTCTTGAGTCAATGCCTATTCTGATTTTGTCTGAGCCTTTTTTTTGAGCTGCTACCATGGACAATACCCATTCAGTTGGTTCTGTAACTGGACAAATTACACCTTGCAGCACCATTTTATCCAGCTGAGCTTTGACTTTATCCTGCATAGCTATCAGAACTTTTGTTGCTGGTCTGACTACTGGACTGACCTCTGGGTCTAACTTCATAGAATATGCAACTGAAAGTTTGCCCAACTTGTCATCGAAAACATCAGCATACTCTGAGAAAATGGCTTCAGAAAAATTAGAACTAGGATATGTGCTTATAGGTGAACTTCTTTGGTAAATGAAAGCAGATTCATTCTCAAACTGTCTCTGAGCCCCAGTAATGACTGTACAGGTCTTCGGACTACGTAGAATAACAAGCTGTAAGAGTTACTAGCCAAATAATAAAAAGCACTACTGAGTCTTTGGTTTGAATGTCTTCACCTCCATATGCAACACGTTTCGCACTACTAGCCATACTGAGTTATTCATTAGTTCTCACCTTAGCAAATGTGTCTGCTGATATAACATTACACTTTGAACTAGAGTCTACTTTCAGTTTGGTGGATTAACCATTGATCTGGACAGTACAAAACATTTTGTTCTTTGCCAACAGATTCACGGCATCAACCTTTTCACCAGTTAATGATATACCATCTACATAAAAAGTGAAGTTGCAGTCTACTTGATCAATTAGCTTTTTTGAGTGACCCTTCTTTACAACTGTGTGGGGTTTACTTGATTTGCAAAATTTCTGAAAATGGTTCAATTTTTTACACTTGTGACATTGCTGACCAAATGCTAAGCATTTCTCTCTTTTAGACTCATGATTGGCACCACGATTGCAACAGTTAACAATAAAACTGGATTTGGGTTTTGCTGATTCATGCTTGTACTGCACTGAGCATGCTCCTTTCTTAGAACTTGCTGGAAAACTACGTTGTTTCCCTTGAGAACCAGCAGGGGCTGTGGCTGCCATGTGCTAAGGTCTACTTCTGTTTGCTACATGTTGCATGCTGTCCACATTTGCTCTGGAGCCTGCTGAAACCATGCTCTTATCACTTGCAAGCATATTTGTGTGTCTCTTTAACTTCATGGATTTGACAAATCTCAGTAGCTTTAATCAAAGTTAAATCACTGTCACCAAGCAAAATCTTTCTCACAACACTACTATTAATACCACACAAAAGCCTGTCCTTTATTAACTCATCTTTTAAGTTACCAAAGCAACACATTTTAGCTCTGTTTCTCAGGTCAGTAATATAAGCTGTAAAGTTTCCCCTGGTTTCTGATCTCCTGTATAAAACAAATGCCTCTCTAATGTAATATTTGGGGGTTGCACACTTCCTGAATGTGCACTTCAAACACTCAAGGTCTTCCCTTGATTCAGCCTGTACAGCAATATGATGATTTTCACCTTCTCCTCATATACTGCTGGTGCATGCAGAAATAAAAAATCTCTTTCAGTGGCCTCTGACAAAGCTAGGTTTAGCAAAATAAATGCCCTGGTGCGTGCATCTTTGTCAGAATAAGCTGCATGTATAAAAATATCATACTCTTGCTCAAATATTCTCAAATTCTCTGCAATATTCTGAGTAAATACAAGTGGTGAGGGCTTTCAAAATTTGTCTGCTATATTAACAGATGTCAGTGAAGTGTTTTGAAATTATGCACGAACATACACACATATGGGTCTACCTGACATGGTCGACAGTTCATATAATCGACACTCATTTGGTCGACAGTTCATTTGGTCGACAAGCAGATTTGCCCCCTTCCCCAATGTTGTGCAACCCTGGAGTTGATATATATAGTTAGGGGGGGGTGGGGGGCACAGCCCCCTCACATTGGGGGGTGTGGGGGGCGCTTGTCGATCAAATGAACTGTCGACCAAATAAACTGTCGACCATATGAACTGTCGACCATGTCAGGTAGACCCACACATACACATATGCCAATATTTGTAACTTTGCCCAATAGCACAACAAGCCTCTGAATAACTGAACTTTGTGAAATAAATCTCTCAGGCACTGTAATACTCTTAAAATTACTGTACTGCAAAAGTAATTTATCATCATTTTAAGAAACACTTCAAAATAACTGCACTGTGTGAATAAACTGGCAGTTGAAGCTCAGAGTAAGAAACATTTCAAAGTAACTGTACTTTGCGAATGAACAGTACACAGCGTACTGAAACTTCCCAAAAATGGTGGTACCTTACCAGATAACTCTCTACAGTGCAAAAAACACTCTGCAATGGTGGCACCTTGCGAATAGACACACCCAGCACAAGAAACTTTTTGAAATGGCTGTACTTCACAAAATAGTTGCACTTTACAGACAAATAAGCACACTGTACACTTTTAGATACTTCAAACAACTCTAGTTATGCCCTTGATACAATACGAAGTAGTAGTTATGCCAAAACACAGTACTTTTCCAAAAAAAAAAACATGCAGTTGCCTTGCTTTATTTATGCTTAATCTGCCCTTGTTGCCCTTATTATATTCATTTGGCTTGTTTAATCTCCTTTTATGCCCGCTGTACTTTTCTTGTGCTCATTTTACTCTAAACATGTCCATTCTGCTTTAAATATACTGGTTTTGCTTTAAACATGCCTGTTTTGCAATTTTCAGGTAATTCCAACCCCCTTATGTGCCTTTCTGATAATCATTTTATCAAATATCTTTATTTTACACATTTAGTTTAGTTAGTAAACCTTTTGTGCCTCTCGCTCATTTAATAATGCAGTTTGTGCCCTTTTTTATAAAATAAACTTCTCGTGCAAGTTTTTATTACCTTTGGTTCTTTTCTGGCCCTTTTTTTGTGCTCATTTCTCTTAGTTTACCTTCACTGTTATCTCTGAACCTCGTAACTCTGAGTATCACTCCTGGTATCCTACTTCTGACACCATGTCGCTCATCAAGTCAAGATGTTATAGGTGAGTCATTGTGGGTTCTGTTCAAGCAGCTTTATTATGTACAAAACAAATCACGATTGAAGCTTAATAACTTTAACTTAGGTAGCTTATATGCAAACTAGCTATTGCATTCATACATGCTCACTCTCTGGCTGCACTCCTAAAATGGCACTGGGTAAAGCACATGCTTGCTATTTATATATGCACATTCAGTCATTGAAATGGTTCTTAAAGAAACAGTACACACTCCCAATTGTACAGTGTGTGTAACTTCTGTAATGAAATTACTTTCAGTTAAAGTCGAACATATTTACTGAAATGAGTTGAATAATGATCCCATTACTGTTGGGTTCATCCATACGTCTGACAGTTTCAAATGTGTCCTTCCAGTCACATCTACATCACTGAGTAATTTGCCACGGTTTCTTTTACTAACTATCCTGTCTTACTGAGTAGAAATTTAAGCTTTGCCTAATGTGTCTGTTTATGTAGAATATGTTACAGTTTTATGACTATCTTAAATGAACTGCAATGGTACATATTTCATTAGTAGTCATTGCCACTTTAAGTTCTGTGGATGTCTGCATGATTTGCACATCATTCTGCCTTGGTTGTACTTGATTTTTTAAAGCTGTTTCTGAGCTTGTTGAAATCTACCAACTCCCTTAAAGCCAATGAGCTGAAAGCAGAAAAATCTGTCCGAAATACAAAACTATGGAAAAGCTCCCTATAACCTCTGAACTTATATATACAAACACCACAGCTGCACCAACTTGAAGAAGAGGGAATGCTCCCAAAACAAGTGAATCATTGCTGCTGCACAGTTAGAAATTGTAACAGCAATGATTTCCTGTGGGAAACTACATTCGGTGTTATGCCATTTGTCATTTTTTTCCAATGTGTTACTGATGCATGAGCAATTTCACTTCAAGTGTAGGATACCCATGCATGCTACAGCTACAAATATGCAAACTGAGCATGGGCTGCATCCTTCATTTAATTAAGTTTAATTAATGTAGATGTCAATATGAGAAATCAAGTGATCCTGATGAAGTACAACATTTTTTTGGCTATACCTGAATCAAAACAGTACACATCTCTTGATAAATGGCGCAGAATAGTTTTGTTCAGATGCTGGTTTAGGAGATAAATAGTCAAATCACTCAGTCAGGTTGAGTTTCTGTAATTATAAATTCAAGCCTTTGATTAGGAAGGGCATGCTAGGCTTACATGTTCAGCACTCAAGGTTTAAGTTGTATTATGAGCCATAATTCCAGTTAATGCAAACTTTAGTAATAAGTCAATTTGGACATTTCTAATGTCAGGACTAATCACTGACTAGCTAGGCTGAATGCCATTGAGGCATGATGTATTGGACTTTCTAAACAGAGATTTAGGGCTTTTCTGCTGTGAGAAGCCGACTATGTCTGTGGACTAATAGACCTGTAATCAGCTCAATTATATCATTATATCATCCCTAAGTAACAAGAATAAATACTGCCATAACTAAGAATATACAGACCAGAGAATTGTAGTTTTAAACAGAAACATTTCCAATCTGTGAGCTCATGAAAGAAAATAAAAATACTTTTAATGTGTTTGTATTTTGTATTTGCACTATGCTAGTTTTTTCAATTATCATCTATTGTGATTCATGACCATCCTGTAATATGATAGATAAGGTCATGAAAGTCAAACAAAACCATGAAGAGTGATGATAGTACTTAGTCATCATTTCTTTTGACCTCTTTTTAAAAATGTTTGTTGCTGTCTGCTTCCTCATCATAAAAAAGTAGACATGAACATGTAAACACCAGCATTGCTTAGTGGGTTAAGGTGATGAGCTGAGAACAGCCAGGGGATAAAAAGTTTATTTTGACAATAATCTATAAATATATTACATTGACTCTGGTATTGTTTTTCCACAGCTTTCATGGGTATACTGTTGTTGTGTCTTTCGGCTTATCCCGGATTGGGGTCGCCACAGCGGAACTCCGGTCCGCTAATGATTGGTAGTTGATTTTTACGTGCCGAGTTACCAGCCCTGACGCACAACCTTCAATGAAGGCACTCCCATTCACGCATACCTCCACACAGAAGGCGCTCTAGCTGAGAATCGAATGGGACAACGTCTTGCTGTGAGGCAGCAACGCTACCGCAGCATCACTACCGCGGGACATACTGTGTTTCCCTAAATTATTTAACAAGAAAAATGCTTCAATCACCACTGAAGAGAGGCATTTTTGTTGATTGTTCGTGTTTAATAAAATTATTTAAAATCACTGCACTGTACAAATGATTTATAATGTCATTTGATGTAAAACTATATAGGTAGGCATAAGATATTTACAACTTAAATTCCTTGTTATAGCTACTAGAATCTCTCATGATATATTGTGTATATATGTCTTGTGATTCTTTTATTCTTTAGTTATAGACTTTGCATTACTTTATTTGTATTATTTTGGATTCATTTATTGGCTTTTGCTATTTGCCTTGGAAAGAAATGTAACTCGTTTTAGAAGGTCATTTGGTTCTAAACCTTCATTTATGAATTACGTCCATAAATATCTCAGCCCCCTCGGATTCAATAAACCCCACATGGTTATTGCACGCAGAAACAAACAGTTTGCGATTCAGTAAACTTCATGTAGTGGTGTAGAATTACATGCACACTGCTAGAGTCCATGTATCTTCCGTGGCACCCCTGTAAAGCTGTTCTCGGTGATTCAATAAACTGTAAAGCAACTGTGTAGACTCAATGTAGCTCCTGGCCATGTATTCAAACATTTTTTGAATACAGCTGCAGAAAGGAGTTTAGACGGAAACCAAACTAAGTAAAAGTGATCACATCAGCACACAACTGACCTTAAAAAGTAAAAACGTACACATTAATATGTATTTAGTCATTCTTGTTCCAAAAAATAGTGAATAACAGTGTTCATAATAATTACCAAATGTCATGTCATAAATGGAAGCCTCGTTCCCCCATACCACTATACTTATAAGTAATGTATGCATTCTAAATATAAAATGGCATGAAAAACAGCAGTGACACTGTAATGTAGGCATATTGAGTATGTAGTTTGTGAAATACAGTAAAATGTAAGAAAAAATAGTTGTCCCTTTTGAGTTATGCATACCTCTCCCCTGCAGTTACCCTATCTACATGGTTACTAACCATGTAGAAGAGGGCCTCTGTACACAGTTACTATGCAAATGAGGTCCACACACTTTTGATTTACTGAATCGCTAAAATGTGTAACTGTGTAGAGCAGACCACTTCATGTAGGGACTTCTACAGTATTTTTGCTCTGCAGCGCTTAGTGCAATCGCTGGAAAATGAGGAATACATAGCAGGTGTCTGTCACCATGTTTATATTCTTGGGCTAGAATACAGACAGTGCAGGGTTGGAGTACAGGCCTACAACCATCTTATTTACCATTTTTTTTTTGCCGTTGGTACACGCAGGAGCACATAGTGGTGCGTACTGGCATAACCCACAGCAGTGACTGAAACTACACTTAATAGTTGCAACTAAGTAGCAGGTGTGTCTCATAGGTGCTAATTATAGCAGAATTATGTGATTTTCAGCACAGTGCTATTCCACAGGTTATAAAACTGCCAGGTAGACTCAAGTCTGTCTTTTCTGCCTGCTGTAATACCATTATAGTAGAGTCAAGGAACTTTTAATCTGAGACAATGCTAGGGGCTGCTGCAGCTTTAATCCATATGTTTGTGCTGCAGGCTGAAGCTGAGGCTGCTGATGGTGATGACAATAGGCCTAGGCTGAGGAGGAGAAGAGTATTCAGGCCCAGGCTGATGTTTCACATGCTACATGATGTGGAGATTGTAGAGCACTCCAGAGTGGACAGGGACACATTACAAGAACTCTGTGAGCTCTGCCACTCTTAACTTCGACCCAGATCCAACTGAGGGGTACCCATCCCAGTGGAAACTAAGGTATGTGTAGCCCTTAGGATATTAGCTACAGTTACCTTTCAAAAATGAACTGGAGACATGATGGGCATGTCACAGGCATCAGCATCCAGGATCCTACATATAGTCCTGGATGCCATGCTCCTGCTTGCCAGTGAAAACATATGTTTCCTCGTAGGTCTGAGGAGAGGGTCAGCAATATGGTCCAATTCTACTGGGTAGTACTCTACCCTGAAGTACTGGGTGCTATAGACTGCATGAGTAAAAACGACTCTGGACCAGCAATCGGACAGTAAAAAAGTGCATAAAGAGTTTTTCGTTTATTATCATAAACTTCTTCAGATACATAACACATACAAATAAACATTTACTTAAATAAAATCACAAGGGGATGCATTAGCCAATCAGTGCTCATGCTGTGATGACATTGGCTAGAAAATTAACTCTTTCTTTTCCTATACTAGATATAAAAATCACTTCTGTTTCTGCTACTCATAAGTAGCACGATCAAGGCTACAATTTTCAAATGCATCTACCATATTAAAATATTATATAATGTAGATGCTGAATCATACATATAATAAAAAAATGGAAGTATATACGTATACTCTCCCTGAAACATACAATAAAATAAGTTGGACCACCCTAAAGGTAGAACTAAATAAATGTGCATATAAAGTGTATGAAAAGGTGCTCTTTCTTTTCCGATACAAAATATAAAATCACTCTCTATTTCTGCTACTCATTTGTAGCACAACAAAACTACAGTTACAAATGCACTTATCTTATTAAAATATTAAATAATATAAATGGTAGGTTAAACATGTAATATGAATAAATATATATGCCCTCACTAACACATGCATTAAAGTAGGTTAAACTGACCTAAAAGTAAAAATAGATAAATATACATGTAGAGTGAATATACAGTACATATAAAGGTACGGGAAATGCTCGCAAGACCACTCATGCATAATCATGGGTAACCATAAATATAAAAACTAGGACTAAACCGATACCTATTGTTCATTACTATGCTATTCACTAAGAATCATGTACAAATTATCATATGCAAAATATTAACTATCACGAATAATATAGGTATACTTAGTGATGCAAATTTGGATGTATATTAATATTAATATCTCTAGTAAGCAAAGCTAAAGGAACATAACCTATTATCTAGTTAAGCTTTTCAATTTTAATATACATCTAATCAAACACAGTTAGTTTCAGGGAGAGTATACGTATATACTTCCATTTTTTATTATATGTATGATTCAGCATCTACATTATATAATATTTAAATATGGTAGATGCATTTCAAAATTGTAGCCTTGATCGTGCTACTTATGAGTATCAGAAACAGAAGTGATTTTTATATCTAGTATAGGAAAAGAAAGAGTTAATTTTTTTTAGCTGATGTCATCACAACCTGAGCGCTGATTGGCTAAGGCATCCCCTTGTAATTTTATTTAAGTAAATGTTTATTTCTGTGTGTTATGCATCTGAAGAAGTTTATGATAATAAAGGAAAAGCGCTTTATGCACTTTTTTACTGTCTGATTGCTGCTCCAGAGACATTTTTACTCATTTAGTTAGTTTTTTGTGTTTTTCATGATTTGGTTTGTTCATTTTATGGCATCTGGAGGTACAGGCTGTCCGAGTATGTTTACTCAAAGATAAAGCTGAGAGTGGGGAGCTGACAGCATTGATCGAGGCCATCTCCAAACGTATGGAATGCTCACATCACATTTGGAATCTTTAGACCATCAACACCGAGTTCTCTGTGACTCGATTTCGGCGTCTAACATCAGGTTTACACAAAATAAACCTGGTGTAAGCAATGTACAACTACCAGCAATTGCTCATTTAAATTCAGACACGGGCAATGTTTTACATTTAAGTGGTTTGCAGCCACAAGGTGACAGTGGAAGCTCACAAATACAAGAAGGACCTACAACTTGTAAGCAACAGAAACATAATACATCAGGGCTTATTGGGGCCTCTGTATTAATGGATTGGCTTAATGGGAGCTTCTCATTTTCCATGGAAGTACACAATCCACTTCGGGTGCAACTGGCTGGAGGTAATGAAAATGTAAATAACAGTATTGCTGTTATGCTTAAGTTGTTTGATACCAAACTGGTTAAACTTAAAAAATTATAACTTGAAATCTCATATTTTAAAGAATGTTTACAACAGTGTATTGTGCCTCAGGGCCTAAGGAGGTTCCAGTACCCAACAGGTTTAGTGAATAAATCTGTCTTTCAGTCTGAACTGCTTCAGTTATATGATAAACAGGGATTCAAATTATTGGAACTCATGATTAAACATTACAGTTTATGGGTGGATACCATTTCAAGGGAAGTGACTGAATTAGACCAAAGCATTAAGGTGCATATTGACTTTAATAGGTATCAATATGACTATACAAGAACTTTCACCAGTATTGACCAATACCTTAATAAACTTAAAACTACTAAAGTAAAAAAGTTGCAGTGGGACCGTACAGCCTATGATAATGGTATAGCTTACACAAGCCCACCTAAATCACAAATTTGGGCACCTAATAACAACAACAGTACAAGAACACAAGGTCAGTTACAGGTGGGTGACCTGGCTTTGAGTCCCAACTTTGAGCACCAAAGGAACTCTCAGACGTTTGGTCAGGGGGACATGATTGAGTCCTTCCCTGTGAGGAGACGTGAAAGAATTTAAAATCAGAATGGAGGGGAACACCAGTTAAGTGGGACTAATATTACACCAACTGCAAATTTTCAGAACCCCAACCGACGGGTGCTATTCCCAAACAGTTGAATCATATGAAAAACAGGAAGAACAACCGGAAGTACAACAAGAGGAAACGTTGGTTACTTATCCTGATTTGAATGATAACCTGACCATTATCAGAAACAAGACAGGTGACTTTCAAAATTTTAACTATTCTGAGGTGGACATCAGCCCAGAAATAGTAGAACTGTTGGCTAGGGGGTACACTTTCATACCTTCGCAACACATCAATGTGGCCAGGACAATTTTGGACATTAAAAATTATACTAGGAAGTTGAATTTGAACATATTATTAGGAGACAACAACAGTAATGATTCAAATTCCACAAATTCCTTACGTGTTCCTAGTACCTTCAACCCACCACTACACCCTATATTACAAATATTTGAACATTCATGTGAATTAGATTTAAGGTACTTAGAGAAAAATGCTAGGAATAATAACACTAGGATGAATGTAAATAAATGTCAGTGGGATGAACTGAATTACCTAAGATCACTTGAGGTCCATATCTCAAAACCTAATAAAGGTGGTGGCTTGAACATTATGGATCATTATGACTATGTGAAATGAATGAAGGATATCCTAGCTGGGAAGGCATATCAAACAGCATCCCTAAGTGAAGTTAACATGGCATATCAACGCATCAAGATATACTTGAATGATTTATTCACTGATGCTAGAATCGATGTTAACATGTTCAGTTATATGACTATGCCATACCCAAAGATCCCGAGATTATTCAGGATCACTAAGATCCACAAGGATCTGGCCAATCCACCAATTAGACCCTTGGTGGATGGTCAGGACTCTGTTACTTATCCATGTGCCAAAGTAATGGATTCCATCTTGAAAAAATATTTGACAAGTGAAGGGCAAGTATGTAAAGATTCCTGGTCATTCCTAAGGAAAATAAGTGAACTTAGGTATTGTGAGAATTACAACTTTCTCACAATAGATGTGAAAGACCTATACACATCTATTCCCCACTTGGAGGGTATAGAATGGGTTGGGGAAATGCTAAGTAAGAAAGGGACTTTCAAGTCAGAAATCTCACCGGTATCTGAATTATTAGATATTATCCTGTCAAACAATTATTTTGTTTTTGAGAATGACTTTTATTTGCAGAAAGTTGGGGTTGCCATAGGTTCCCCTTGTGGAGCCAGTTTGGCAAACCTAGTTATGGCATTTTGAGAAACAGAATTTGTCTTCAAGAAAGAAGAATGCAAGAACATAATTCTATTTTACACTTGTTTCTTGGATGATATTTTTAGAATGTTGAAAGGGGAACTATTTGATGCAAATTGGTTGGTCGATTATTTCAACTGCACCACATCCTTCCTGAAATTTACTTACACATTTGATAGGGAGGAAATTGCTTATTTAGATATCAATCTAAAAAAAGACAGAGTGAATAACTGCTATGTTTCAAAAATTTTCAGGAAAAGTACCTATTCCAGCTCGTTTCTCCATTATTCCAGTTGCCACCCTTATCATCAGAAATGCTCACTCGTTAAAGGCCAGCTAATGAGAGCAGCTAGAATTATTTCATTAGATGGAGATTTCGATATGGAATGTACACCATTAAAGAATATGTTTCTAGCCCGTGCCTATCCTAGTGATTTAATAGAATCATTTATTGATGAAGTTAAAACTAAAAGAAGCTTGGGCACTTATACACCAATCTTATGCCCAATGGTGGATCCAATCCTAACATCAAGTAATACACCAAGGGTTGATGTTACAACGAATAGTTTAGCAACACAGTCTGACTTTACCCTTAGTTTGGTTACTACCTATAATGTAGATAGTAATCTGTTACAAGATTTAGTTTGTAAGAATTGGGAATGGCTCAGATGTGATCCAACCTTATTCAGTAAACTAGGCAACTTGCCTAAAATCATCTACAGGAGAGGTTGTAATATAAAGAATCTTCTGGAATCAAATAGGACACAGTCAGTGAAATCTCCAGGAATGTATAAATGTGAATCCTGCAATTTTTGCAGGTTCATAGAAGTGGGTAACACATTCGAGATCAATGACCATGTCATTAGATTAAAAGATAGATATAATTGTAATTCAAAACTTTTAGTTTATTTAGCTAAGTGCCAGTCTTGTCCAGTATTTTATACAGGAAAGACGGAGCATGGGCTCCGAGATTGGATGTATGAACATCAATATGGCATTAATAAAGGGAAAATGGAGAACACACTAGCGAAGCATATTTCAGCAGCACCAAATCACAAATTCAAGTTCAAGATTATTGATCATGTTAAACAAGATATTCGAGGTGGCCCGACCTCTTTAAAACTTGAAGAACTTGAACTCTACTGGCAGATCCATCTTAATGCCTATTATTTCCCAGGAATTAATGACCTGTGTTCGATTAGATGTATATTAAAATTGAAAAGCTTAACTAGATGATAGGTTATGTTCCTTTAGCTTTGTCTTACAATAGATATTAATATTAATATACATCCAAATTTGCATCACTGGGTATACCTATATTATTCGTGATAGTTAATGTTTTGCTTATGATATTTTGTATAAGATTCTTAGTGAATAAATAAGTATCTGGTTTAATCCTAGTTTTTATATTTATGGTTACCCATGATTATGCATGAGTGGTCTTGCGAGCATTTCCCGTACCTTTATATGTACTGTATATGCACTCTACATGTACATTTATCTATTTTTACTTTTAGGTCAGTTTAATCTACTTTAATACATGTGTTAGTGAGGGCATATGTATTTATTCATATTACATGTTTAACCTAGCATTTATATTATTTAATATTTTAATAAGGGGGAGGGTGGCCTAATGGGTAAGGTGTTTGCCTTACAAACACAAGGTGCAAGGTTGGAGTCTCACAAGGGATAATTGGCTAGGCTTACAATGGCCGGCAAGGGTAGTTAGCTTAGTACTAATCTATGAATCTATGAATCTATGAATCTAAGATAAGTGCATTTGTAACTGTAGTTTTGTTGCGCTACAAATGAGTTGCAGAAATAGAGAGTCATTTTATATTTCATATTGGAAAAGAAAGAGCACCTTTACATGCACTTTATATGCAAATTTATTTAGTTCTATCTTTAGGGTAGTCCAACTTATTTTATTGTATGTTTCAGGGAGAGTATATGTATATAGGTTCCTAGGTAGATACTAGGCTATCTGCCCTAAGGCATTTATAAGCCTAGCCAGAGTGTATTTGGCTTTTGCCTCCCTTTTAGATTAGTTAACTATGCCTCTGTATAGTAGGTCACAGAAGATAGCCCTTAAATGTTAGTTTACTGTGCCTCTGTCTAGCAGGGACACAGAAGAGATCCCAGGGGTAAACTTACGATCTCCCATCCACTAGTCAAGATTTCTCTTGAAGAGGGTCAGTGAGGGGCTCTGCCTAACATGAACTGGGATTCTGTTCCAGAGTGAGGGGAGCCTCTGGGATATGAATCTGTCCCTCAGGCATGTCCTATTTATTGCTGTGCTGAGCTTCAAGTCCCTGGAGCGTGTAGCTCTAAGGGATTTGGATTTCCTGAGGTGGAGCATGTCCATTAATTCTGGGTTAGACATGGCTTTGTACGTCAGGCATAGATCGCCTCTGAGTAGGCAGTAAGCAACTGAGTAGAGCTGGAGTTTCTTTAGTCAAACTGCATAGGGGATCTGTTTGAGGCACGTGATCCTCTTGGTGAGGTACTTTTGGGGTCTCTCCAGTTGCTGCAGGTGTCGAGTAAGGTACATCCCAAATGGGGCATTGTACTTGATTATGGGCCTGATGAGTGATGAGTAGAGGGGTATGATAACCTCTCTTGATCTAGATGTGAACCCTTTCATGATAAGGTGGGCTATATATAGAAGGTCTTTCTAACCACTTTGGCAATGTGATTGTCAAAGGAGAGATTACTATCTACTTGGGTCCCCAGATCCCTAATTACTTCTTCCATACTTAATGGATTACCACCTATGTGGTAATTTGTGGGCACTTTGTTTTTCCCAATGGGGATGACTATGCACTTTTTGGCATTTAGCTTGAGGCCGTGGTTCTGGCACCAGGTATCCATCTCTGTAAGACCCTTTTGGAGGATGCTTGTGTCAGCCAGAGAGACAATTATGGCTCCCAGTTTGCAGTCATCTGTGAACTTGGTCAACCATAGTCCTCCCGTGTTAGCCTGTACCTCAGAGGAGTATATACCGAACAGGAGAGGTCCCGGGACTGAGCCTTGTGGGACACCACTTGTAAATGGTTTAGAGTCTGACATGGCACCTGCAATTCTGACCATGTGGGTTCTATCCTTGAAAGTAAACCACCAATGACCAGTTTTTTGCTGGTCGTTGGTGGTTTACATTGTTGGCTTGACCCTGCATGCCATCCTTGCGGAGCGTATGGTTGTTTGCTTTCTATCCTTGAGCCAGTTTGCAACCCATCTTGTGACATAGGGGTTGATATTTAAGCTGGTAAGCTTATTTATGATGTCCGAGTGGGGTATTGTGTCGAAGGCTTTTGCGAGGTCAAGGTAGGCTGTGTGGACTACCTTCTCCTCATCTATGGTTTTGGTAGCTGTTTCAAAGAAGTCAGCTAGGTTTAAGTGGCATTATCTGCCCTTAACAAAGCCAAATTGGGTAGGGTCCAGTGTCTGGAGGTTTCCACTGTCTTTGCTTTGCAGACCAGACTAGTCAGGCTTATAGGGCAATAGTTCCTGGGGTCCGTTGTGGCACCACCTTTGTGGAGCGGGACCACTGTTGCTGTATGCCATTCTTTGGGTATGTATCTTGTAGTAAGGCTGAATTTGAACAGTGACTTTATGTGAGGGTTCATTTCTTCTTGGAACTCATGTAAGATGCAGCCCGGGACACCGTCCGGTCCCAATAAAGTTTTTTGTTTTCATAGGTTCATGGATTAGAACTAGGCTAACTGCCCTTGTGAGCCATTTTAAGCCTATCCAATTATCCCTTGTGAGACTCAAACCCTACACCCTGTGTTTATAAGGCAAACACCTTAACCATTAGGCCACCCTTCCATTTTTTATTATATGTATGATTCAGCATCTACATTATATAATATTTAAATATGGTAGATGCATTTGAAAATTGTAGCCTTGATCATGCTACTTATGAGTAGCAGAAACAGAAGTGATTTTTATACCTAGTATAGGAAAAGAAAGAGTTAATTTTTTTGCCGATGTCATCACAGCATGAGTGCTGATTGGCTAATGCATCCCCTTGTAATTTTATTATAGTAAATGTTCATTTGTATGTGTTATGCATCTGAAGAAGTTTATGATAATAAACAAAAAGCGCTTTATGCACTTTTTTACTGTCTGATTGCTGCTCCAGAGTCATTTTTACTCATTTAGTTAGTTTTTTTGTGTTTTTGTGATTTGCTATAGACTGCACTCATGTACACATCATGGCACCACCTGGTGAGCAGGGTAGAATCTACTATAACCACAAAGGGTCTCCTCCATCAACTGCCAAATCGTGTGAGATGCCCAGAGAATTATCTTGAATGTGTGCGCTGTCAGTTCTGGCAGTTATCATGAGTCCCATATCTGGCACACATCACAGCTGTACCAGATGTTTGCTAGAGGGGACATCCACAGGGACATTTACTGGGGGATGCTGGCTATGCACTGGAGCTGTGGCTGATGACACCCATCAGAAGTGCACACATACCCACAGAGGAATGCTATAATGAGGCACATGCTCAAACTAGATACAGCATAGAGTGTGTGTTTGGGCTGCTGAAGTCACACTTCAGGTACCTAGATACATCTGGTGGAACCTTGCAGTATGATCCATGTACATGTACAAACATCTTCACAGTATGTGTTGTGCTACACAATCTGATCCTGTGAAAACAGCTGCAGCAGGATCAGCAAAAGGAAGGGACACACATCCCCCCACCAACACCTACTACACCACAGACACAGTCACAAGAGTAATCGGAAGGGAAAACACCAGCTACTATGAATGGAGGCATAACTAGGCATGCACAGTATGTCCTTGCACTTGCATAGTACATTCACTGACCACCTAGGTGCCTAATACCATTCTCTGATTCACATACATAGATTAATAGTGATGTCAGGTGAATCACACGACCTTTACCTCTCCATGTAATGGCTGTGCACTGCTTGCATCACAGAGTCAGACTTGAACTAAAACTGTGTCAAATGCTGCAATTACAAGGTAAGTGCTGACCTTACACTGTATTCTGCAATAATAATATGCCATATACGTGACTTTCTTAACTTGGTACAGTAATCAAGTAAATGTAGTTGTCCAGAAAGTATCATAAAATGTGACAGCAGACTGATTGCTTTACTTGTATGTAAAGGTGCTAGCCATGCCCACTATGGGCTTGATTTGTCAAAAGAGACAATGCAGAGCACAGTCACTGAACACCTAAGGGCCTAATCTCTTTCTCCTACTCACATACATGTGTAGTCAAATTTATGCCAGACAACTCACATAACCTTTACCTCCACATATATTGCCTGTCTAATGCCTGCATCACACAGAGTCAGCCCTGAACTTAAACTGTTGTCAACTTCTGCAATTGCAAGATGCCTCACAAACATTCCTCTCAACTGGACAGATTGTCACACAATGTCCAGAATCCGGCCTTATACTTTTGGTCTGTTTTTCATAAAGATGTGTGGTGTTATGGAAGATTAACAGCAAATCATTAAAGACTGAAGTCAGAAAATAACGATAGACATCTGAGTTTCAGACTTCATATCCTTCAGTAATTTCATGATAATGTAAAACCTGTTATTCTATCAACCTTCTTAGATTGTAAGAGCAATATTTAACAAGTGTCCCTATTTTAGTGCTTTTGTCCCACTTTTATTGATGGCTTTGTCCACATGTCATGCTATAAGAGGTTGAGACCTCCCAACCTATTGTCACCCACATGGCCTGATGATGTCACCTACTATAATTTCACCTGCACTCTTGTAGAACTTCAACTTGTGCTGTGACACTTGCATTAAGTACTGCATTCTGTAGTCTATGCACTTAGGTAGGAGTTCTAATCGCATTGCAGTCAACTGCATGTGTGAGAGTGAGCTGCTACATAGAATTACCTACAGCATTTTACAACAGCATGGTTTTCCCTTGTCCTCTCTTTAAGAGACACTGCTGATGTCATTGCCTATGCTGTGATGCTTCTGTACTTTGCTGCACTCTCTAGTCTCTGTACTTAGGTAGAAGTTCTATTCCTATTGCCATCAACTTTGTCATCAGCTATATGATACTTTTCAATATATATTAATCACACAAGTGCATGTTCAGACAATGTGCTGGAGCTGATGTCATTGCCTATAAAGTGTTGTTGGAGACACTTTCAAGATGGAAATGAGCTGTGGTGCTTGTGTACTTTACTGTGTGCTCTAGTCTCTGCACATTAGATAGGTAGGAGTTCTAATCTCACTGCATTCAACTGTGTGAGAGTGCGTTGCTATTTAGAATTACCAAGAGCATTTTACAACAGCATGGTTTGCCTTTGGTCTTTCTTTAAGAGACACTGTTGATGTCATCGCTTATAAAGATTTATCAGATGCACTCCAAGCTGGACTTGAGCTTTAGTGTTTGTGTACTTTGCAGTGTTCTGTAGCCTATGCATCTAGATAGGTAAGAGATATAATCTCACTGCAATGAACTGTGGGTGAGAGTGAGCTCCACCTTAGAATTACCTAGAGCATTTTACAACAGCATGGTTTACCCTTATCCTCTCTTTAAGAGACACTGCTGATGTCATTGTCTATGCTGTGATGCTTCTGTACTTTGCTACGCTTTCTAGTCTCTGTACTTAGGTAGAAGTTCTATTCCTATTGCAGTCAACTTTGTCATCAGCTATATGATACTTTTTAATATATATTAATCACACAAGTGCATGTTCAGACAATGTGCTGGAGCCGATTCATCCATCCATCCATTACATCATCCTGTACCACACATATTACACTAACCTGTGTTTTAATCTATCCACATAGGATCAAAGGATCATAGGAAGTTACTAGGCTTTTGGACATGAGGCCCTTACAAGCCTAGCCAAGAATTTAGCCCATGTTCTGGCAACTCAGCACCCAATGCTCCTGTCCTGCAGGGGCACAGGTGGAATCCCAGTGGTGTATTTTCTATTCCCCATCCAGTTATCCAGGTTGCACTTAAAAAAGGTTAATGAGGTACTCTGGTTGATGTGGACAGGGAGTCTATTCTATAGAAGGGGGAGTCTCTGTGAGATAAATCTGTCCTGCCAACAAGTCCTAGTGATGTCACAGACCAGGTTGAGGTTGCACACATGGGTTACTCAAGTGGAGCTTGACTTGCGGCTATGCAGCAGTCCCATCAAGACGGGGTCTGTGATTGCTTTGTATGACAGACAGAGGTCACCTCTGAGGAGTCTGTATGAGACTGAGTAGAGGGACATGGCATTTAGCCTGTCTGTGTAGGGTAGATGTTTGAGGCCCTGGATTCTCCTGGTGAGAAACCTCTGTGGTCTCTCCAGCTGCTCTATGTGCTTAGTAAGGCACATGCCAAAGGGGCTTTGTACTCAAAAAATGGTGTTATAAGGGATACATACAGGAATGTTATGACTTCCTTGTCCCTGGATGAGATACCCTTACTAATGAGGTGAGCAATGTAGAATGCTTTCTATACAATGTAGGCAAGGTGGTGGTCAAAAGTCAGTTTGCTATCAACCTGGGTGCCTAAGTTCCTCACGACTGATTGTGTGCTTAGGACTTTGTTATTAATGTGATAATTTGTGGGGCTGTCACTCTCCCCAAAGGGGATGATGATGCATTTTTTCAGTTTGAGGCCATGTTGCTGGCATCAGTCATTTGTTTGGGTGACATCCTCTTGGAGGATGTCCACATCACTAGGGGAATTGATGACAGCACCCATCTTGCAGTCCTCTGCAAACTTGGTCAGCCATAGCCCACTGGTTTTAGCCTGTACCTCAGAAAAGTATATCCCAAATAACAGAAGCCCCAAGACCACTCATTATGGGTCTACTGCTTGAGGTGGCTTCCCCCTATTTTGACTAGGTGGGTTCTATCAGTGAGCCAGTTTGCTACACATCTGGTAACATGTAGATTGATGCCTAGTTGAGAGAGTTTATCTATTATACCCAAGTGGTGAACAGTATCGAAGGCTTTTGCCAGGTCAGGGTAGGTGGTGTGTATTGTCTTCCCCTCGTCCATGGCTTTGGTAACTGTCTCAAAGAAGTTGACCAGATTTAACAGACATGACCTCCCCTTAATGAAACCAAACTGTGTGGGATCAAGTGTTTGAAGGTTGCTAATGTCCATGGTAATGAGGTCCATGATAATCCACTCCATGGCCTTGCAGATCAGGCTAGTTAGGCTGATGGGTCTATAATTTCCTAGATCAGTGGATGCTCCACCTTTGTGCAAATGAATGACAATGGCTGTCCTCCACTCTGCTGGGACAAAGCCAGTACGCAGGCTTTGGTTGAATAGGGTGCCTAATGGTGCTGCAGATTCATACCTGAGTTCATGTAGGATGCAGCCTGGGATGTTATCGGGTCTCATGGAGGCTATAATTTTTGCCTTTGAGAGGGCAGTGATGACTTGCTTCCTAGAGATAAGGGGAGGAGGCAGGTGTTGGGGATGTCCTGATTTAGTGATGGGGGGCAGAGGGGTGAAGTTTTCACTGAACCTGTCTGCTAGTAGGTTGGCAATATTTACAGTTTGTGTATGTGGTGTCCTTGATCACCAGTTCTAAGCACATCTGAGTGCTTCCTTTGAGATTGTAGACATACATGAAGAAGGCCTTATGATTGTCTTTACTATATGTGGCCAGTTTGTACTTGAAGTTTGTTTTGGAGGATTTCACTAGTGCTCTTATTTGCTTGTTCAGGCTAAGGAGCGATTGATTCAGATTAGGCACCTGCTCCTTCTTGGTCCTTGATAGCAATTTTTTCTTTCTATTATAGATTTTATTTATTGCAAATGTCCACAAGACAGGTTTACTCTTTTTTCAGGATGATGATTTTTTGTCCTGTTGGGTATCTCTGATTCCATGCAGCTATATAAATGCTTGTATAGTATTCTGGTGTAGGTTTGGACATATGTGCAAGTTCTTATGGAGGGGGATGGGGCTGCAAAATTGTTTATACCTTCCCTCCGAAGGTTGCAATCAACTTTTGAGAAGTTTTTTTTGTTTGACACTAGCTGGGGGGGGGGGGGGGTGGGAGATGGTGACTTTGAAAGTGACTGCTTTGTGTTCGCATCTTACGAGGAAGGATGGCACTGTAGGGATTCTGCAGTGGTTACTCATGTTGGTTTATACCAAGTCCAACATATTACCACCTCTTGTGGGGGTGTCAACCAGCTGGTCCAAGGCATTTGCATTGATGAAATCAAGGAATCTCTGGGCATTTGTGTTTTACATGAGTAGTTCTTCCAGACTATGGTTGGATAGTAAAAGTTGCCCAGGATCAGGGTAAAGAGTTGAATCTTGATAGATTCAAAGAGGTACAGATAGGTGGAGTGGGCATCTTGAGTCATGTTAGAAAAATATGTATTTGAACATGTATAAAGTGTTAGTTTAAAAGCAAATAGTATATAATGCATTTTATTCTATTTACAATATGGCAATAAGAATGATTTTACATGTAATTGCTTGAAGCTTTGGAGCTGCAGTGTATTTGAACTCTGACCCTGGCAGTAGCCAGCTCAGCAAGCTTATGTTTTTCATTAATGATTATCTGCTGGGTCAGGAAATTAAATGTATAAAGCATTGAAAATCTTCTTCCTTCCTCTGAGATAATTGGCCTTGTGAATGTTATCAAAGATAAGACACAGCTGCTAAAGTAAAGTTGCAAGAAGAACAAAGAAGTATATTACAAGACTGAACCAACTATTGTATTCGAGCAGGCCTGAAACCTTGAAGGAGTAACATTTACAGAAAGACATTATAACTAACCAGGTGCTTTGCAAGGCTGTATTATTCCCATGGGAAAACTTTTAAAATGTATAACATCAGCTTTTTCTTATGAATAGAATATTGTAGACCATAGTGATATAGGTGCCCTGTGACTAACCACGTCAGTAAGGTGGGCACAGCTTGAATGTAAGACTATATAAAATTGTGTGTTTCCTGCATCATGTCAGACAAAACTCTGTACTTGCATATTTTTTTGCCTCCTGGTGTACACTAGTAAACTTTTGCATCTGAGCCTCCTGTGTTGTTATCATTGTTTTTATTTAACAGTTTGGTCCTCCTTGAACCGGAAGCCCTCAGACAGCTACAGATCAGAGTGTACCGGTGGTCGAATACTGCACAGGAGAAGCTACCGAAACGGTTTTTCTTGAAACACAAAGACCTCCGACTGAATTGTCATTTTGAGAGGCTGGCCACTTTCTGATCTGCGGCCGAAGAGTGGTCTCGAACTGGTCGACCCAGGCGGCTCAGGTAGGAAGACATTTGCCTTTTTTCTGTTTTAGATCAGGGACTAGGTTACAGTAAATGTCATTGTCAGAGATTTGTTATACAGATCAGGGACAAAAGGAAATTACTGTATATTTTGTCAGGGATCAGGGAAACAGAGTAAGGTAGGCAGTTATTCTAGATAAACTGTGTAAGGAACTGAAATACCACGTGGGAAAAGGGTTACGTAACATTTTCTTTTAGAATGGGAAATCAGTGCACTAAAAAAATCGCGAGATCCGCCCCTAACTGATGACGCAAAATATATGCAATTACAACGGGCTGATAATGTAAGGTATTATACAAAATGGGTTAATAAATACGGATTTGACGGTAAATTAAACAAGATTTCATTAGTTAAACTTTTAAAACAGCTTAAATCTGATGCAGAAGGTCAGGCAAAAAAACAACAGCGATTAGGCATTCTTCAGGCACACAGGTGGATTGAGGAAGTAAACCGAAGGGAACAAAAAACTAAAAATGCTGAGACGTTATTTTTAGATAAAGAGGATAATAATACAGTAATAGCGACGGCCCCTCCTCCTCCGCCCCCTCCAATGCCTTTTTCAGGATATGAAGCAGGAGGACAAGCTGGTCCATCTCCACGTTATCCTGAAGTTACAAGAGCACTAAAACCATTTGTTAGAGATCCTATTGAAACTAGGTCCCGGACACGTAAAACACTTGGGGACACAGACTTATATCAAATAGGGAGAAACACACTAGAAGAGAGTGAGGAAGAAATCTGTCCACTAATCGAGGTACCAAATCCTCAGGCAGGACAGGAAGGGCAGGACCCAACTCTTCTAGTATATAGACCATGGACACCGGAAGATATTCGGAAAGCTACAGAGGGAATCCCTCATCCAAAAGTTAATTACACAAAGTTTTTACAAGATTTGCAAGGTATGAGATTAAGTTACCACTTGAATGGGGAAGAAGTAGAAAAGGTAGTTGGACAGATTGTGGGTCCAGACTGGCACATGATTTGTGGCACCTGGAATCCTCGTAATGCAGAGCTTAAACCACTCCCACATAGTGACGCAGAATTAGACAACAGAGTGAAAGGTCTTACAGACCGAATTTCTGAAAAATGGAAACCTAGAGCAGATTGGACTTGCATTAACCAATGCATACAACAAGAGAATGAAACTGTAGGTGGGTACTATGGTAGATTATTGGAATGTTTCAATAACCATAGTGGTATGGCTATCCCTGAAAATCAGACACATGATACCTCGTATGAACAGCAACTGAAAAATGCATTTTTAAAAGGTTGCATTGCACCTATCAGTAGCTTTATTACAACGCATATGATAGATCATCGAACAAGTAGGCTACAAGCCTTACTTGAATATGCTAGACATGCTGAAAGACACTTTAATAGTAAAAAGAAAAAGAAGACACAAGTCTTCACAGCTGAAGATGGAGCTGAAGTCTTTGTAGTACAGTCAGGTAAGAAGGGTAAGAAAAATACCCAGGGAAATAGACAATCTGACAAAAGGTCAGAAGATTTTGAAGAAAGAAAAAAGAAGGGTGAGTGCTTTAAGTGCGGTAAGAAAGGACATTTAGCAAGGGATTGCAGGCTAAATAAAAAGGTGACTACAGAAAATAAAGGTGATGAGGACTGACTATATGATAGTGATGAAAATCAGAAATCATCAGGGAAGGAAAACAAACAAGGGGCAAATGTAAATGTAGTGGAAGGAACAGAGGAAGTACAAGCAGATGTAGAGGATGAAGAAAGTGAAATTTTAGATTTGGCATTACTGAGCTTGGAGCTCTATTTGGCAGACACAAAACCAGAAGTTACATTTCTGGTGGAAGGAAGGGAAGTGAAATTCTTGTGTGACTCAGGAGCGTCTCGAACTTTGATACACCCTTCAAAGTTACCAGAACACTCTGAATCACCTGACTATATATTAGTGAAAGCAGCAAATGGACAGCTATATAGGGAGCCACTCTCCCATGATATAGCAATAACTGACCCTGTTTCAGGTATGACTCAGAAAAGTAAAATTGTATTTCTGCAAAATGTCCAGTAAACTTACTGGGAAGAGACCTTATGCAGATATTTGGCATAGCGGTAGTTCCCACTATGCAGGGTATGGAGGCACAAAGACAAATGGATACTTTTGTGGTGCAACCGGAGGGTGAAACTTTTTACTGGTACAGCCAGGACCTAGTCATGACTGGTCCAGGGGCAGTAACCGGAGAACTGATGAATGTAGCCATCAGTAAGGCCCCCTCCCTTGACACTGACCAACAGCATTTGTTACACTGTACTCTATACTACTGTAGCATGCCAGGACCTGATAAAGAATACGAGCAAGAGTTGTTCAAAAATCCTGCTAACAGATTAGTATTACGAACCTTGTATTGGGATACTGAGGGAAACAGTGTGGTAAGCTGTTCATTACCTCAGGAATTCATGACACTGTACAAATCTAATAGACTACCACATGTCAGCTTGACAAAGAATAAGGATGTGAGATGGGCAGACTTAGGAGAAAAAGTAACAAGATGGGAAAAACAAACTGATTTAGAATTATCAGAACAGGGAATACAAAAACAGAAATTGAATTGGCTAACACAGACACATCCAGCTGTACACTTACAAACTAGTGAAGACAGCTGATTAGCATTCTTATTAGAAGAAGAAGAAAAAGCCTTGTGTGACATACCAGACATTCTTTGGTCAACAGGTAAATCAGATGTAGGACTTATTCAAACAGCAGAACCAGTAACTATTACACCAAAATCAGCATTTAGACGACAGAAAAAGACAATACCCCTTGAGGAAAGATGCAGAGCAAGGAATCAAGCCTATAATAGCAGCATTACTCAAGGAAGGAGTACTGGTAGAATCTCTTGATTCACCATGTAACACCCCTCTATTTCCTGTTAAAAAGCAAGCGGGAATGGCGGATGGTACAGGATTTACAAGCTGTAAACAATGCAATAATACCTAGAGCACCTACGGTGCCAGACCCACACACCTTGTTGAATGATTTGAAGCCACAACAAAAATATTTCACTGTGGTAGATATAAGCAATGCTTTCTTTTCAATACCTATACATCCTGATAGCCAGTATTGGTTTGCATTTACATTTCAGGGTAAAAGATATACCTATACTCGGCTACCGCAGGGATATTGTGAAAGTCCAACGATATTTGCACAAGAAATGGCAAGCAACCTGCCAGGGTTTGCTCCACCAGGAGGTAGTCAGATTCTACTTTATGTAGATGACATCTTGCTAGCAGCCCCTACCCAGCATCAATGCAGGGAGGATACGATAGCATTATTGAAATTTTTAGCACCACAAGGACACAAAGTAAACAAAAGTAAGTTACAACTTTGGAGAAAACAAGTTAGATACCTAGGATATGTAATATCCAGTGAAGGTAGAATATTAGACGAAGACAGAAAAACTGCGATTTTACAGGCACCTAAACCAGCAATCAAGAAGGAAATGATGTCCTTCTTGGGAACGACTAATTTTTGTTGAAGCTGGATATCAAACTATGCTTTAGAATCTGCTCCACTGGCTGATTTAATATATAAAACACCAATGGCAGCACAAGATGTATTACAATGGACACCTGAAGCAGAAACAGCTTTCTGCAGACTAAAACAATTGATAGCTTCATCATTAGTTTTAGGACTTCCAAATTACCACAAAAGATTTTTTCAGACCGTAGATTGTAAACAGGGATACATGATGTCAGTTTTGACACAACAGCATGGGGATAAGCAATGCCCCATAGCTTACTATTCATCACAGTTAGATCCAGTGGCATGATCATTGCCTCACTGTGTGCAAGCAGTAGTCGCAGCTGCAATGGCAGTACAGGCTTCGGCCTCAGTGGTGTTGTTCCACCCTCTCACACTGAGAGTGCCTCATGCAGTTGCGATAATTTTACTGCAAGAGAAAATAGCATATCTATCTCCTGCTAGACATCTTTCATGTATGACCATACTGCTGAGCCAACCTCATATGGTAATTGAACGTTGTACAACATTAAATCCATCAAAGTTACTTCCAACTCCTGTGGATGGCACACCGCACAGTTGCCTGCAGGAAATTGAGCAAATAACTTTGCCCACACAAGACCTCACTGATATGCCCTTGGATGATGCCGAGGTGACATTTTATGTGGACTGTTCATGCAGAAAGGGTCCTACAGGGAAAAACCTAGTAGGATATGCAGTAGTCACAGATACAGAGATTTTAGAAGCCCAACCCTTACAGCATAACCTGTCTGCTGAAGCAGCAGAACTGATAGCCTTAACATGGGCTTGTACTCTAGCGAAAGATAAATGTGTGAACATATGTACTGACAGTCAGTATGCTTTCTCTACAGTGCATGTTTTTGCACAACAATGGAAAAATAGGGGAATGATAACATCTAATGGTAAACCGATTAATCATGCGCAACTTATTTTGAACTTGTTAGATTCCATTCAGTTACCTACTAAAGTAGCTATTTGTAAATGTTTAGCTCATACAAAACAACAGGATGCAATTTCAAAAGGAAATGCAAAAGCTGATGCAGCTGCAAAGCAACCAGCCTCAAACTCAGAAACTTTACTTTTAACCGAGGAATTACAACCCTCTGAGATTTTAGATTTAGAAATGTTAAAAACGATGCAGACATTAACTACAAAAGCTGAGAAACAGAAATGGGAGAAACGAGGTGCAATCCTCGAAGATGGACTGTATATCTCCAAAGAGAAAAAAACAATATTGCTGTCTAATTTATTTAGATATGCAGCTTTGTTGAGCCATGGGCAGTGCCATGTCTCAACAGGGGGGATGGTACAGTTAGTAAATCGAATATTCCAAACATATGGATTCACAAACTTTACACAAAATTTTGTGCAGCATGTCATATCTGTAACAAACATCATGCACAAGGAGCAATCAAACCCAAGCAAGGGAGTTTTCCTATACCACCATATCCGTTCCATACTATCTGTATGGATTTCATAGAACTGAACAAATGTGAAGGGAAAAAATACTGTTTAGTAATTATAGACATGTTTTCCAAATGGGTAGAAGCTTTTCCAACTAAAAATCCGGATGCAGCAACAGTGGCAAAGGCCCTAATAAAAGAAATAATTCCTAGATTTGGCATACCGGAAAGAATCTATAGTGACAATGGGACACATTTTGTTAATCAAACGATTCACCAACTTGGGAGATTCTTTGGGATCTCCTTGAAGAATCATTGTGCTTACCACCCACAGTCTGCAAGACTGGTGGAAAGGTACAATGGAATTTTAAAAAGCAAGTTGAGGAAGTTAATAAATGAAACACAGAAGAATTGGATTTGCTGTTTGCCTTTGGCACTGCTGAGCATAACAGTTCCAAATGTAAAGGGTTTGACCCCCTTTGAAGTGATATTTGGAAGGGCATATTATGTGCCACAGTGGAAAGCTCTCATGCCTGCAGAACTAGAGGCTGACAGCTCATTAGCTAGCTATATGAAGAAACTGTTAGCAAATAAAACTGTTTTGCAGTTGAACTCTTTTTCAGATAAAAGACAGACCAGACCGTTGGAAGCAGTGCTGACCCCAGGTTCCTGGGTGTGGTTAAAGGTCACGAAGAGGAAGAATTGGGCGAGTCCAAAGTGGGAAGGACCGTACCAGGTACTGTTGGCGACGCCTACTGCAGTCAAAGTTGCTGAGAGGTCGTCCTGGGTCCACCTGACGCACTGTAAACCGGTAAAGAATTTTCAACTTGATAAACATTTTGTGACTGATACACAACAAAGGCAGGATGGCCAAGAGCGAAATGAGTAAAAATGCAGATCAACCCCGAAGATATTGTTTAATCATCTTGCTAACTATGCATTTATTGACTATGATTGTGATGACTTTCCTTTTGTTGTGGTTTTTCCTACATATAACCACACAAGTGAAAGTGGAAAAACGTGATGAACTGTCTATAGACTGGCATCCAAACTTTAACACATACCTAGCTATGAAGCGTGTATATGTAGAGACTATGAACATTTCAAATTGCTGGGTTTGTACTGCCATACCAACAGCATATGGAGGACTGTTGATGTCCGCTGTCCCCTTGGGGATAAATGAGACTTGGGAGAATTTGCTTTTTGATACAGGTTCTGTAAGATCACAGGACAAAATTGCATTGTATTTGCCTATTACACAGAGGAGAATTGTATGTTTCTATAAGAATGATACACTCTAAGTGGGTTGGAGTAACTGTAACATAACTATATCTTATAAATGCTATATTAAAGCTAAAGATAAAGGCACTGTTTGTAACACAAATTATGATTCATATTTGAGCTTAATGAAAACAACATTAAGTGATGTGCAGAGAAATCCTGTCTTGCATAAACAATTGTCTGTTATAGACAAGAAAATGTTTCATTCAGAATTAACCCGCATCAGTACTAAAGTAGAAAACTGTTATTTTGTTTGTGGGAAAAAGGCATACAAATGGCTACCTGAGAATTGGTCCGGCAGTTGTTTTTTGGGTTATCTGGTTCTGGCTATAAGGCATACTGCAGAATTACCTCTAGGTAAGATACGAAATGTAAGAGATGTAGCCTGAAAACCTGAAGATCCAATCGGAAAACCTGTAAATCCAATGGGAAAAATCGAAGCTGGTTGGAAGAACCATCATTCCGTGAAAGATAAAGAAAAATTGACTCATATGGACTTGAGTGACAGTGTTATATCCTGGGCTGGAATATTTCCAGCATATGGAGCAGTCAAATCGATCTGGGAGTTGAGAAAGCTGTCAAAGCTTTTTGAAGTAATGAGTAACGCAACTTTTTCTGCTCTTGAACTAGTGACTGATGAACTGAATGCAATGAGAACTGTTGTGCTACAAAATCGAATGGCTCTTGACTTCACCCTAGCGGTGAGAGGTGGTACGTGCGCGCTTATCAAAGAAGAATGCTGTGCGTTCATACCAGACAATCGACACGAGATTAATGACCACCTAGAGGTAATACAGCAGGTATCGGCCATGACTGAACCAGGCCCAAACCCACTGACGGACTTTTTCCAGAGTCTGTTTGGTGGATGGGGTTCTATCCTAATGAATATTTTGATTGCTATTTGTGTTGGTCTACTCCTATTAGGAGCATGTGTCTGCTGTGGGATCCCCTGTATGAAAAGATTAGTCAAAGATTTTGTTGATATATCTGTAACTGAAACTTTGTACCAAGACATTGAATTGGAACTATTGATTCCAGACGAAACTTTTTCCGAAATATAAACTAAATGACTTGCCTAGTTGAAAGTCCTTAAAAGGAGAAGGCTAGGGGACGATATAACATTGTTTATGTTTCTGAATAGAATAAAAAGTATTAAAAGGGAGGAAAATGTTAGAAAAATATGTATTTGAACATGTATAAAGTGTTAGTTTAAAAGCAAATAGTATATAATGCATTTTATTCTATTTACAATATGGCAATAAGAATGATTTTACATGTAATTGCTTGAAGCTTTGGAGCTGCAGTGTATTTGAACTCTGACCCTGGCAGTAGCCAGCTCAGCAAGCTTATGTTTTCACTAATGATTATCTGCTGGGTCAGGAAATTAAATGTATAAAGCATTGAAAATCTTCTTCCTTCCTCTGAGATAATTGGCCTTGTGAATGTTATCAAAGATAAGACACAGCTGCTAAAGTAAAGTTGCAAGAAGAACAAAGAAGTATATTACAAGACTGAACCAACTATTGTATTCGAACAGGCCTGAAACCTTGAAGGAGTAACATTTACAGAAAGACATTATAACTAACCAGGTGCTTTGCAAGGCTGTATTATTCCCATGGGAAAACTTTTAAAATGTATAACATCAGCTTTTTCTTATGAATAGAATATTGTAGACCATAGTGATGTAGGTGCCCTGTGACTAACCACATCAGTAAGGTGGGCACAGCTTGAATGTAAGACTATATAAAATTGTGTGTTTCCTGCATCATGTCAGACAAAACTCTGTACTTGCATATTTTTTTGCCTCCTGGTGTACACTAGTAAACTTTTGCATCTGAGCCTCCTGTGTTGTTATCATTGTTTTTATTTAACAAGTCAAAGTTGGGGGCCTGTAGCTAGCTATTATTTGAATATGGGTCTTGTCAATGGTTAACTGCACATGGAGTGTCTCCTATGCATCCTGTTGCTTGAACAGCCTGGAGGTGTGTATGTCTTTAATATATATTGTAACACCACCTCTTTTTGCTTTGCTGCCCATGGTTTGGAGTCTGAATGCATTATAGGATGAGCAACCTGGTATGGCTGGGGTGCTCTCTGCAGCTTTGAAATAGAACATACCGCATGGTATGCTTTCTAATGTCTTAGTCACATGAATGAGAAAGGACTGTGTTATTTAGAGGTAGTGCATGGTTTGTTGAGGGTAATGCAAATGCCAGGTTTATACTTTTATTGGTGTTTTGCTCATGTTTCATTACAGTGTTGTAAGGTATAGCAGTGTGCACAGTTGATATGGGGGCATACAGATTTAGATTGTTACACTCTAACAACTGCTATTGGGTGTCATGTTTTACAGTAGGCCATTAATGGGGCGACCATAGTCAAGCAACATAACTATCAATAGCTTTTAGAATGTAAAGTGAACATATATGAATAATATTTCCGTTTGTAATCACAATTCATGTGTCAATATCTAGGTCATAGTATATGTAGGCCTTTATGTATGTCTGTTATAAAAATGTGGGGACAATGGCAGTCCAGATAGTAGAATACTTATAGGACTATAGTACACAGTTAACACACAGCCCTCATGTGAAAAACTGTGTCATGCATGCATATATACCTAACATAGTTCCAACATATTACCGTATCATACCTCATACAGACATAAAATGAATAACTGCTCCTCCATGTTAAGTGCTATAAGTGATAGGGCCGACTATGTGAAGTTGAACCACAGGTGGGTTGCAGTTGTCCTGTTTGCACACTGCTGCACTCAGACAAAACATCACATAATGGGGACTACAGAGGCATGTCTTTGAAAGGCTGAAAAGGATGCTATGACATACACAACCTAAAATAATGTCCTTATCCCCTCAGAGTGATCTGCTGCTGACTTACATTTCCAAGTGTAGATGTAACAACTGTGTAGACTGAAGATGACACCCAGTGGTTTTAAGGCAGACTGCAGTACAGTTGCAATTTTCCCCTCCAAAACAGTAATCACTCACAGCTGAAATCCATTACTACTCTACAAGCTATAAAAAGGCAACCCTGTAGTTAGTCAAGTTCTTGTTAGCTCTATATGTTTCAAACATTGCGAACCAACAACATTTCCAACCAGTATTTCCAAGCTTTCTCTACAGAGTAGTCATCAGTCTCACAAAATGTGTTTAATTTTTGTCAACAACATATAGGATTTGCTGGACTGTATTTCAAGCTTCTTTGAAGCAGTGTTCTCAAATGTTATCTTTATGTATGACTTACAAGTCTAATGACAGCATGGCCCAGTTTGTCAAGCCATTGTATAATTACTCATGTATATCAAGGCAGGCAAATACATGGGTTAGACTGCTGTGTGGGATATATCTAAAAATGTTTCATGGACAAGCACATTGACACAGACAGTTATAGCAATTCTAAGATGTAATGTTACACAACAGTGGTAATTGCCTGTACCTTTGTGGGGATGATAGTTAAGGTGAGATAGTGTTATGGCAATAAGAATATGTTTCAATAGTCAATTGCCTTGTTTTGCATCTTGCCTGTTGCTGGTTCCTATGTTGACTGCTGTATGTTTCTCCATTGAGTAATACTGACTATCTACCTTCTATGTTGCATCCATATACAGTTATGTTGTAGTTATGTGATACTTATATATACTCTACATCTGTCTTCTTTCAGACCAAGTACAGCTACGGCATTCAGAAGTTTGAATCCCCAACACCCACCATTTACTAATGCGGAAAATACAGGTTATAGTAGATGGCCTATGCATCCATGGTGTTTTTCTACTCCAAATGGACAGATTGGATAGTGCCCATCAAATGACATTATGGCAAGACATAGTTACCAATGTAAATGTCGTGGGCAGCCATGGAGTAATATATGACTAGGTGTGCCACAGGGCCACTGACATAATAGCTGCCAGACAAAGAGCTGCTGCATTAGGCCGTGACTCATGGGTGCAGATGGATGCCCTTCTATGCAACAACCATTGATCCCAATGAGCAGTTTCTCACTGACTTTAGGAGCAGCCAGAGCTCCTAAAACACTCATGTGCAGCATGTCCTTGATGTGGGTGCCAGTGTGTCACCATCCCAGGAGGAGCTTACAGGTAGGCCTTGCTATGTGTACTGTTGAATAGTGTTGTATATTGCCAGAAGAGAAATTAACAAGTTAAGTGCATGTCCCATGTAGCTGTTTGTTGGGATTGCAGATTGCTACCATTATAAGCTTAGCCTGTAGTTATCAGCGATGTTATTATGTAAATATGTGTTGTTTGCAGCTTTAAATGTGAAAATTTATTACTACCTCTGTTAAATGTGTTTTTTTTGGCCTTACATCTTTCTTAACTTCTACTAGGTGCACAATCAATGCAGCAGGACCTGTCACCATCAACCACATCACAAGAGGATCTTCCAGGTAAACCTAGTTATCTGAATAGTTGAATAGTGTTGTACAGGTCAATGCATTTGAATGAAGTAGTTATTTATTGCACATCTAGTTTTTGTTTTAGTGGTTAGAAGACTGCTACAGGCATAAGCTTAGCTTGTGATAGTAAACCAGGTTCTTGCATAACTGTTGTTTTCTGCTATACAGGGGACAATGTAGTAGACCCTGTGTTACTGTTGATTGTAGTGTTGTTGGCCTTACCTCTTGCTTCACTTCTTCCCGGTCCATCTGGCCTGTAGGCACGCTTGCCATCTGCAGCTGATAAGTGAAATACCATAATTTCAATAGTGCCAATCAATATAAAGCAATATTGTAAAGTGTAATTTGTATTTAAGTTATGCTTTCCATATTACTCAACTTTCAATAATACTGGCAGCATTGTTACTTTGTTAGCATATATTGCAGTGTAGTAATTCTGTTACCAAGCTATTCCTGTGTTTCTGTATTTTTCTCTCAGGTGTTTCTGACAGTGGAAGTGTGGGCACTGGCCACCTGTTGTCAGTATGCCATCTGAGTCTGACAATGACCGTGTCCAAAGGGAGGCACAGTCTGGGTTGGCAAAAGTTGAATCTGCCAAATAGGTTGTCATCCAGCCATCCCCTACATTGACCTTTCATACAGCCAGTAGGTCTACACCTACCCAGTCCACTAAGCCTGCAGATTTTGGACAGGTTCAGGGCAAGGACATTGACTGGGGCAGTGTGGCTACTGTGGCTTCAGTGCCTGTTGAGTCTGAAAGTAGCCAAAGTCTGGGTGAGGTGCCACACAGGAGGAATGATAATGGTACTTGGAGGAGGCCTGTTGTTCCTCCACCATTTGGTGTAGGTGTCACTACCTGTGCCATGAGGCAAATGCTTAGGGCCATCATAGAGGCTCAGGCATGTTCTCATCATTTGTCCAGACAAATGTTCAGGATAATGGATGTGACATAGCTTGACATGCGTGAATGCCTACACCGTGTTGCTGATGCCATGGAGTGCATACATGACACACTGGAATGAGCAGTGTCTGTGATGGAATGTCAGCAGGGAGGGGAACAACATCTCCATGGTCATAGGACAGCAACATCACCTGCTGTCAGCCAACATGGCAGTTCCAGATCACACTCACATAGTAACAGTACTTTCACTGGTAGCTTAGTGAGTGTGCTGTCCACGCAGACATGGCAGGCTATGGGGTCATTCCCAGGAAGGGAGCTCATCCAGCTGACAGCAGTCATGTAGCAGCAGTGCATTTGAGCATGGTTCTGTATGGCAACATGCCAGTGCAACTCCTGGCAGAACCAGGTCTCACAGTTGGGCTGACAACAATGAACTGCAACTTCTACCATGCATAGCTCACACCTGTCCAATAGACCAAGATGTAGAGCTAGCACTTCACTTGGCTGTGTCCATGCACATACTCACACACCAATTTCACATGGACACACACATACGCAGTAAGTATTTGCTTTCTCTATCTTCCCTTTTTTATTTTGGCCCAAATCTCTGCCTTCTTACTCACACCCACTCACCAATCTTTCGGGTCAGCCTAGGCCTCCTGCCCCACACATGCCACCTTCTGCAAGTGATGATAAGTGTGCCATATTCCTGTATTCCACCTTTGTGATTCAGGAATACACAATCAGTATCTGATGCTGAGGGTGCATAGTTAAGTTATTGCTTACTATATTTGCATTTCTGTTGTAGAAATGTTCATTTACCTGTGACATATATTGTGAAATGATATGTAAATAGTTGAGAGCATGCAGTTGTCACTGCATTCTAGTGAATGCTGTTTTAAGGCTTGGGAATTGAGAAATTGCAGGGTGTATCATCAGTTTGTGACTCCTGTCTGTAATGACCAACACCAAACACCCTGTGCAAGTGATGTGAATTGTGCCACATCCCCTACTTTATAACAAATGTTTTACAGGATGATCCAGCCAGCACCTATAATGCACCGCAAAGGTCATACCATGATAATCTAATGTTAGATTTCTGCGACAGCACAACATGTATTTTTCCTTTGTTTGCAGTTTTATATTGTAAATGTTTAGTTTATTTTTTATTTTCTATTTGCACAATATGCCATGTAGTGCAAATCGAGAAAGCACATGTTTGCTTTATGGTAAGCACACCATAACACTGGCCCACCAATACATTTCTATGCAAACTATACTTCTATTTTATAAAAATATTTACAAAATATTTACAGTTGTTCCTTCCAGCTGTCTTTGAACCCAGTACCATCGGGACAAAGAAAGGGTAAGAATTACCACATTAATAGGTGGAGCTGCACACTCAGTTGAGAAACGGGAATTTTAAGGACTTTTTAACAACTGGAAGACATAAGCGGTGTTGCATATACCTGTTACTTCACTGACTGTGTGGTAGCAGGTGCTAAGGATATGTCTAATATGCTGTACAGATGGTACTCAGTTCAACTACAGATGTATGTTATTGGGTTTGTTGAACATTGCTGCTTAATGCCCAACTTAGCACAAATGGCTTTGACTATGAGCATTTTGTTTGCGCGTAAAGTGGCACTGCACAAACTGCATGAATGGGCCACCCCCATAGCAGACAGGACCCAGACAGCTACACACATACAGCAGATGTATTCAATGAATGCTATTGGCCATCATGCAAATAAATTTTGCGTCAGCGCGCACTCTTGCGCAACGTGTTTTTGCAATGGTAAGTGATGTGCAACACTTTCAAATGTTGCAAATCCAGAAAGTGCACACTCCCAGTAAATGCAATACCTGAAATTGGCAGAAAACATTATTCCACGTTGGTCTTGATCTGTAATAGGCATGGATGGCATTCCTGGAAAGTTTTTGATATTCTGTGCTCAAAGATGGGGTGTCCAGGAATCCAAAGTGATTTTTTGGACTCCTAGTCAATGAACATGTGCCAATGCTGTTGCAGAGGGACTATTGTGGATCATAGTACAAGGCAGAGGCATGGATTGTCTGTCTCAGGCTCTGACCAGTGCTACCAGTATCCCCTGCACTGGTGAACAATGTAGGAACCACTAGAGAGACCTCAGAATGAGGACGAGGGATATTGTCAACCATTGGATTGAGGAATGTAGGACTGGAGGCACCCCACAGATGTGTAAGTGTCACTTTCAGAAACTACTTGTCAGTGTTAAAAGCTGAATATAGTCATGACTGGTATGCTTAATGGTATTCTGTTGTGTCCTGCTTTTCCGCAGTTGTCACAGACTGAGCACTGAATGTGCAAACCCATGCCGCTAGATTGGCATCGATACAAAATGCATGTGGTATGTATGCATCTCAACATTGGGGTTATATTAGCAATAAAAAGTTACAACACATTTATTTGTTACTTTTACAGTTGTATCAAACTGAGCATTCATTTCTTAAATGTAATAGGGAAGTATGCAAGCATTACTCTGGAGGGCAAAACAACAGTTCATTTTTACAACATGGTCATAGGCTGTCGCTTCAACATCCACACTTCCCAAATATATTAAATATGTATAATATATTAAATATGTTAAGGTTTCATCAATATTGCAATTTAACATCACAGCTGTAAAGCAGTGTCACCAGTGGCTTGCTGTAATCTGTAATCAGTATATTTGGACCACGCATACATGCAAGGTATGCTCACATCAAGGATTGCTTACTGCAATCTGTAGTATATTCTGTATCTGTTAGAAGCTGGGTAGTCTGAACAGTAAGCAGAGGTATCTGTTAAGAGTTTGTAGTGTTAAAAGTAAAGGTAACAGAATAGAATAAAATAATTGCATCAATGCTTTGTATGTTACATATGAAGTTGCTAATGTTCTCCCTTTTTTACCTCACCCCAACCCTTTTCCTTTCTTTTTTGTGTTTATTATTTAAATTTTTTGGGGGGGTATTATTTTTTTTATTATTATTTTTTGTGTTTACTTTTTTTTTTTTTTTTTCCCACAGCACTGTGGAGTAGAACTGCCTCACGGGATCCACCTGCCCCCACTCCACTGGCTACAGCACCACTGCCAAGCACATCTGGTGCAGTACCTGGTAGCACCCCCTTCTCCTGCCCCTTCACTACCCGGCCCCTCAGGTAGATCTGCCCCAGAGGACAGGCCTGTGTCTCTCTCTGGGTGCAGTGGCAGAAGTGGTGAGTTTATCACCCATGATGAACTTTTAGGGATGGTGCATAGGATTGTGCACCACACTGGTGGTGCACACCTATGCTGGCTGGAGCCACTACTCTCCATCATTGTATTAAATAACACAAGGAGATGCTGATGTCAGACACTGCAACCATTGGTGCAGTGAGGTGACAGTGATGACAGTCCAGTGTATGAGGACTTGATTCTCAATGTCACCTAACTTGATATCCATGGGTTCGTGATATCCCCACCCTCACCCCAACCATGGTGTTCACCTGTCTCATGTGTCCTTCACCATCCCTGAATCTTGTCTTGTTTGTTTTGTCTGTCTGCAATTGCTTCCTCACCTGCCCAACTTACCTCACCCAGAGATTCCTACAGCCCTTGCCCAACGTTCCTCTTTCTCTGAAAAAAAGTGCACCTGTCCACAAAAAAAAAAAATCATCACATACATAGCTCTCCATTTCACACATGTGTGTTCATGACACATATGATTAAATTCTCGATACAATGGATTGTGTTGTGGTCACCACTCTCTCTGTGGGTGACAGTCCAAATTCAGCCAAATTTGTATGTTTTATTCTGGAAGAAATGGATAGCTATGGTTCTTTCCTACATCCTTACTGCACATTCCTGCCTTATTTTCACTTTATTCTTCTGCCTGCTTGCTCCCCATTTCACCACTTCTATATTGCCCATTTCTTTTCTTTAAAGAAATATTACGTGATGGAAGAGCGATTGGATAAGCAATTCACAAGTAAACAATGGGAAGAAGTTTATGGCTCTGAAATATGCAACAAAGTCTGGAAGATTTAGGAGTTTTGCTTGGAAGTGTTTTGCACAGGTGTTTTTAAACCCCAAACAGACTTCAAAGAATGTTTCCTCAGGTAGATGGCAAATGTTGGAGGTGTAATAAAAAGGTAACTGGGAAGATATATTTTGGAAGTATAATGAACAGACAAGACTTTAAAAACTTCCTACAAAGTAATCTGTCAGGAATATTATTTGAGCACATGAGTTTAACTAAGGAAATATTTTTTTGAGCTGGGATACAGCATCTAAATTGCCTAGACACAGTAATGTCTGTTAAGTTTAATTCTGGTGCCTGCCAAAAAGCAATTACTTGAAAATGAAAATCAAAGTCTAAACCAACTGTATTTGTAGTATTGAATATTGTAATAGAGATAAAAGAACTGGAAATGGGATTTTTAGAAAAAGGTAGGTGCAAATTACTAGTGGAAAACTAAAATTGTGGGAACAATACATGCAGAATAATGTTTTGGAGGAGGAGTGAGGTTTAAGGGAAGGCAAGACTTATGTTTATGATACTAGTATAAAAGAAGGTATGTGATGTATAATGCTTGTAACTGTGAACATATTAATATGGATTGTTTTCTTTTATACAAATGTATTTTGCCTATGTCTTAAGTGATAATTCAATAAAGGTTTTAAAAAATGTATTTCAGATACAATTCTCAAAATCTCTTGCTTTTTGAGGTTAGGGGTATTGCATTAACTGAGAAATGCATTAAGTAGCAGTATGTATCAAAACATTAATTAACTTAGAGAAGATGAGATGTTTGCTTACTATTTGAGAGCTATGGAAAATGTTTGTCATGACATATGAATCTAAAAGGGGGAAGAAATGGTCAGCAGCATAGGTATGCAGAAATGGATAAGATGCACGATGTCTGTGTAGAAATAAGTCCTGTGCTCTTTGGGTATGCAGAAACAGGTGAGGAGTACCACGGGTGTGAAGAAACAAAAGTGCACCATGGGGTGTACATAAATAGATGAGGCGCATTATGGGTATATGGAAACAGATCAGTTGCACAACAGAGTAGTGGCATATATTTGGTCTTGCTGGGAATGATGTAGTCATATGAGCAGTACTTTGGTGCTGTTCTGACATAAAACTGAAGTCATGTCAGTGTAGCACTAGAACAGGCAATTCTGACAGGGGCAGTGCATGCCTTCTACAGGTGTCAATGAAAATCAGTGAAGTAATTGAGTGGCTCTGTGCTAAATCCTTCAGCCTCTAAAGGTGTACTAAACTTGGAAGAACCACAGATCTCCCCCAGAAGGGTACTACTTGCAACTCCCCAAGCAAATACAGCATAGTCCAAGATCCTAGCATATTAGAGTATGTCACGCTTGCAGAGTTCTTTGGTGATAGACTCATTTTGGTTTCATGCGTGTCATTTTTAATTATGGAGCTTTTCTCCCTGGGTCTCCCCTGAAAACAGGGTTTTGCTCAGTCAGACTAATCTGGTCAACAAATGTCAAAGTAGAATAAAACAAATAAATATTCCTTTAATACACTAAAAAGGTAATAGAATAACAGCTTTTTCATCCACTTTCATTTTTAAACAATAAGAAATATGAAACTCTAATGTTTGGCATTATTGACTAACTATAATACATAGTGGTGACCAAAAAATCCAAAATGTTTTGGGGGATGTTACAAAATCAGGAATGTTCTGTGAAATCGTGGATAGTTGAGAGGGTTATAGTTCTTCTAGCCTTCTGAATGAGATGGTAATTCTGAAGCTCTGGAATGGTGTCTCCATAGGAAGACATTCCTGGGACACAGCTATTCCTTGAACCTCCTGCATTATCTTCTACCCAATAAATAAATCAGTTAAAGAAATATTGCATCCGTGATGTATAGTGGTCTTCTCAGAGGTTGAACTTTATCCTCATTAACACACACGACTTCTTACCATATAGTAGGTTGTAGTAATTGTGAGTCACTAGCCAATTAAAGGTATGACATGCCGAAAGCACTATGCTCCACTGCATAGATTTCAACCTCTTAGAGCATGAATCAGGGAGATATCCAAAAAAAGCAATTAAAGATTTAAAATCAGATACAGGTTTTAAATACTGCACTTGGTTACTTAGAAAGCAAATTTAGTATTAACAAACATTTTTTGAAGGATACAAAATCTTAAATTAAAATATCTATTATTATTTATTGACTGCAACCCTCAATGATTCCAGAGAAATTCTAGAAATTGCGGGACATCATTTAAGAAGTAAGATTTACAGACACACACCCCCCACATACACATGAAGACACATGCCAAAAATAAAGTAGTGTTAATAATTGCCAAAGAAGGAAACAGGTTAGTATTTGATATGCAGTAAATAATTTGGAGTTTCTCTGCTGTCGCCAATAAAGGAAATGTTGCTGCTTCAGTCAGCGTTTAGTATCGACATGCTAAGCACCATTTCACTCAGATAATCACACAGCTGATGATACTTATAAGCTGGTTAATTTAGACAAATACAGTGCATCAGGGGACGGAGAGTCCACTCCACCACTAGCTGCTACTAGTATGGTTTTGGGGCACTGTGGCACAACATGAATCAGTTTCCATAAATTTCCAGATACATTTAGCTTGGGAAATGGAAACATTGCCTTTGAACCTTTAAAGTCTTATCTCTTAAAAAAACATGCTGCAGTGGTTGTTACATATACAATGCAATCACAGTTAGACTGATTTTTATTGGTTCCACATGCCTATGAAGCATGGACCAGTGCTAAAGTTTTTACTCACCCAGATTGGGGCAGTCACCAGGGCACTCTATTTCATAGCATCGGTATCTACACCCTGTATGCCCTGGTATAACTCCATCCATGAGCCAAGAGAATTGTTAATTCATTTGTTCTGCTGCTTTGATACTTTATGTTACATAGAAGGCTACCCCTCATTTTTTGTGTTTTGTCTATCCTTCCTGAAAATTATGAATATTATACTGGACTGATCCATTGTCAGTGTTTTTTCTTCTTCTTACAAGCTGTATTTTAACAAATGACACAATTTTAAGACATTGTTTTTTCATCAAAGCCAGTATGTTGTGCTTATACTATAGGAAACCATTAATTTTAGTTTTCTGTCTATTCATGTATATCAAATTTATTTATTTTATTTTATTTTACATTTGTTAACCAGGATAGTCTGACTGGATGCATGTCCATTTTCAGCGGAGGCCCGGGGAGAAAAGCTCCAAGAGAAAGCAGATACAGCATTACATAATACCAGCATTACATATTACAAACAGACTATTTACAGAGATTACATAAGTAAGCAAGTTAAACAAGTTCCACAGGTTAGAGTTAATCCTGAGCGCAAGTCAGGATTAAATTAAATTACACAGTAAACTGGTTAACAGATTTTTACACATTCTAGAGAGAGTTAGCTGGGCTTGATACATTGACATAGCCAGTTAAGGGACAAATGTTGTTTGAGTCTAGTTTTAAATTGACCTAAGGTGGAAAGTAAGGTAATATCAGCTGGAAGAGAGTTCCAGGATCTACTTACAGAGTTTGCAAAGAGAGAGTCACCGGCTGTGTTATTAATTTTGCTAGTCTGAATTAGTAGTTTGTTAGAGGATCGAAGCGGTCTAGGATTGTTATAGGGGGTGATGATATTTTTAAGTGCAGGACTATTGTCCAGATTATAGAGGATTTTATAGGCCATAATCAGTGGGTTATACTGGATTAGGCTGGATAGTTCAAGCCACCCAAGCTGATTTAGATTGATGCAATGATGTGTCCTAAAAGGCAGCCCAGTGGCAAACCTGGCAATGTGGTTGTAGCAAACTGAGAGTTTGTTAAGGACAGTCTTGTTTAAATTCGAGAGTAGAGGGGATGCATACAGAAGGGTTGAAAGAAGGTGAGAGCGAGCTATGGCAATTTTAGCTGGAGGGGTTAGGAAGGCTTTTATTCTGTAACGTGACCATAGTTTTTTATTGATGGTTTTGATAGTTTGGTTAACATGTAGGTCGAATTTTAGATTATTGTCTATGATGACACCTAATAGTTTTGTAGAGGGGTCAGGAGAGATTATTGTGCCATCATTTGAATTTATGGTAAAGGTGAAAGCGGTAGACCTACGTGTTGGTGAAAATAACAGCATTTTAGTTTTTTTGGGATTTAGGATCAGATGACGTTCAGAAAGCAGGTTTTCTATTGTATTAAAGGTGGTCTGGGTAGCTGTCCATAACTCTATTGGAGATGTGGCCGAGCAAATCAGAGTAGAGTCATAGAGTCATCAGCATATTGGATACAGCTGACTTTTGGGATGACAGTATAAAGGTCATTAATGAAGATGGAGAACAGCAAGGGCCCTAGTATAGAGCCTTGTGGTACTCCAAGGGTGTTAGATAGAAGGTTAGAGAGTTTTCTCTGCCAGAGGACAGCTTGCTGTCAACCATTCAGGCAGGATTGAAACCACTGAAGGGCTCTAGTATCTAGACAGAATGTTTGCAGGGTGTGGATTAAAAGTTGGTGATCAACCATATTGAATGCCTTGGAAAGATCCAAGAAGAGGGCTGAGGATATATAATTATTTTTGTGATTATGGTTTATGGTGTTGGTAAAGGCTAGGAGGGCTGAAGTAGTGCTGTGATGAGGATGGAAGCCATGCTGAGTGTCTGCCATAAGGTGATTCTGGATTAGGTGGTGCATGAGTTGTCTATGAATACATTTTTCCATAATCTTTGCAAGTGGAGAGAGTATAGCTATTGGCCTATAATTGGAGAATTCAGTAGAGCTGCCTCCTTTGTAAAGTGGGATTACATAGGATATTTTCCAGATGGTGGAAATTTTAGCTTCTACTATGGTTCAATTGATTAGTATTGAGATGGGGTAAGCAATAGCATCAGCTGATTTTTGTAGGTACTCAGCAGGAAGTTGATCAGCAGAAAGTGTAGTGGGTTTTAATTTTTTGATCAAGGTACGGATAAGTGAAGTGGCAACTGGTTGGAAGCTGAATGTGAGTCAGTTTCTAGGGGTGCTACTTTCAGGACCAGGGGAGCTAGGAGGTAGTTGGCCAGCTAGGGCTTGAATTGTCTCAGTAAAGAATCGGTTAAAAATGTCAGAAACATCTTCAGGGGTTTTATCAATAGTAGCAGCAGGGATTGGGGTTGAAGTTTGTCCAGGATGTAGTAGATTATTTAAATCTACCCAAAACTTCTGAGGGTTATTTTGATTTACTGTCTGTAAATTACAGTAGTATTGTTTTTTGTCTTGTAAAATAGATTTTTTGGTTTTGTTCCTGGATTGCCTGTATTTAATGTGATCTTGGGGGTCTTTAGAAGAACGCCATAAAGCCCATGCTTTGTTTCTAAGGGTAATTTTGAGTTTAGACTCTTTAGAAAGCCATGGCGCAGTTTTTGCCTTGGTTCTCTTTGAACGAACAGGTGCTTGCAAATCAAGGATCTCAAGGAATTTGTTGTCAAAGTATACTACTGCTTCCTCTAAGGGGAGGTGTTTTAGAATAGACCAATTACATGAGTTTAGTTCTTGTTGGAATTTGGCAGGGTCAAAGTTTTTATTATTTCTAACCTTTCTGAGTAAGGGTTGTTGGGAATTAATGGTTTTGTGCTTAATTATATATGTGAGAAGGTGATCGCTTAGGCCATCAAGGAGGGTACCAGAGGTGTACAGTTGGGGGTGACTATTTATGAGTACCCAGTCAAGTATGCTTTCTTTTTTGGTTGGGTTTACCTATCCTGGTAGGGTGGATATAATTTGTGTAAATGCATGCAGGTTAATATGGGTGGTTAGGGATTCTGAGGAACAGGTGCCCCAGTCTATGTTAAAGTCTCCAAGTAGTAGGGTTTCTTGGGGGAAATGACATGATAGCCAGTGCAGGATATCTTCAAGTGTAGATATATTGTTACCTGGGGGAATGTACATACAGATGATATTAATGCATTTATTTTTATTAAGTTGCAATTTGGTGGCAAGAATCTCCGAGTTATTAATCTGTGGTGGTTGTATTACATCTATGGTGACATTCAACTCAGATTTATAGAGTACACCTACCCCACCCCCCTTCCTCGAAGCACGATCCAGCCTGTGTATGTTATACCCAGGTGGTAACACTTCATTGTCTTTAGTGTTAGGTTTTAACCAGGTTTCAGATAAACAGAGAATCTCAGGGGAGTGGACATCCAGAAGTGCATGCAATTCATGTACCTTGTTATTAATGCTTCTAATATTGAGATGACAGGCTAGGAGAGAGTTAGTTGGCCTATTAATTGTAGGTTTGTAGCTTAGATTGCAAGTAGAGGGGGTATGTGTATCTGAAGTAGATGGGCCAGGGTTGGGGTGAATATCACCACCAAGTATTAGGTTGAGTCTATACTTGGCGATGAACTTCAGGAATTTGTTTATTAGTTTGTAGTAGTATTTGGATCTAGAGCTAATGTGCCTGGGGTTGAGATGTTGATACACTGAACAAGATGTTGGATAGGATCTGGTACTGTAAGTATGATTGAAGGTGGGAGGATTTACAGCTGGGGTGATAGTATAGCCTTTTGGGACCTGAAATCCCATGAGAAACTGGTTTTCATACAAGGTAAGGAGGTATGGTGCGAACAAGAGGGGTAGTAAAGAAGAGTATATCATTATCTGTGATTCAGCTAGTGAGTTAAGGAGCTGTTTTACCTGGTGATGCAACACCAGAAGATAGAGTGGTGAGGTAAAGGTACTGGAAGGGGGATGGGAGAATGCCAGATGAAAGCTAATAGGTGCTATTAAAATGTAGGTAGAAGAATGGGGGTGGGTGGAATTATCCAAGTGAAAGCAGATAGGATCTAGAAAGTGGGGGACTGGCTATAGTACTATAAATTTAGAGGTACTGGGGGCGGGAGAGAATTGAGGGCAGGGAGGGGAGATAAGAGAGCCCGAGCGTAGCGAGGGTGAACATAGCGGGGCTATTGCAGTTTACAAGGTTTACAAAGGTGTCCTAAAGCTATAAGATAAGTATTATAGCTCTTAATGTAAGAGTTAGTTTATTTAAGTTACAGGGGAAGGAGGCAAACACTCAAGTAGAAAAAAAGAGCCCTATGGCTCACCAAAATGGTGACCTGCTTAATTACTCAGCACTGTAAGTGAAAGCTTAACAAATGCTTTGTGTGTGCAACCTACTCTGCTTAAATGCTGAGACAAACTGATTGCAGTCCTGTAGACACCATTTAGTAGGGAATTGTAGAGTTCAACTAGGAAAAGAGAAAAGCAGAGATTCTAGGGTAAGCATGAAGGCAACAACAGGCAGTTATTTTATAATAATACATTCAGAAAGGTTTGAGGGTGAGGGGGTAAAGTAACACACTTCAGAATGAACTAAGATTTATAGCTAAGAAACCTAAGCAAGAGAGCAATGCAGTAAAAAACACTTGCCAGATTTTAAAGATATACCAGAAAAACTAAAATCAATTGTAAAACTGGAAAATTGCCAGTAAAAGCACTTCAGGCATAGCTAGCCCAAGTTATTCAATTCATAAAAGCACTTCTTCAATGTGTGTGTGCAATTTAAACATTAAAAACACATGCAGCAAGTAGGAGCTCTGATTTTACACTTTCTCTAGGTACAGTTTCAGTTTAAACACAAATATTACCACAGAAATTCAGTAAAGTCACTAGCTACTTATAGAGCCTCTGAAAACAAATAGAGCAGTCTGTGCAGAATCAGAATTTAGCAGCAGGTCATTCAGTTACACAAAAAACTCCATACAATGAAGAAACTTACTCTGAATCACACCAGGTTAGCCAAGGGGGGAAGAGAAAGGGAAATCCTATGCACCTAGATTTGAAATGATGCCTGTACTGAATTGTAGCAGTTTAACCTGATTTGAGGAAAGAGGGGAGTGAGGAAAAAGAGAAGGCAGTAGGAGTGGTTACAGGGAATACCATGATTGACTCAAGACAGCACACCAGAGGTAAGTTGAATGTAAGGGCCTAAAATCTGCACTCAGCACTATGTTATTTGCACTCAGTACTTTAATTTTAATGTTACTTGCACTCAGCACTGTAATATCACTTATGTTTAGCAGGAAAGACAGACCCAACAGTATACAATTTTGGGAATTTTTACAAGGGTTACTTGTTCAAATGTCAGGTTATTGCAGTTTACAAGGTTTCCTAAGCTATAAGGTAAGTATGTTTTTGCATTTTATTCTGTTTGCCCTTCTTCTTCTTACTGGGTTCACATTGGAGTTAATATTACTAAATACCTTGAAATTGTGGGGGAAGAGATAATGATTTTCCAGGCTACATTACTAATACTCTGATGTTCTGTGAGACTGACTATGATACCCCTGTCCACTTTTATGTGCATCTCTCAGGCCAGTTTAAATAGCTGATGACAGAGAGTTTAAGCCATTTTACTTAGGACCCCTTGGACAGATATGAGCTGTCACCTTAGTATAATCCTGCATCTCTCTAAGTATTTCTAGACTGCCATAATTTCAAACTTTGATCTGTGCTGCAGTTGTTAATCAATTGTGCTTCCCTACAATGTGAAACACCAGGTTACTATCATTGCTGTGGATAAGCAGCACATAAGAGAATGCTGCTGTATGTGCTACTTTTCTAAAACACTTCACAACTCATCGGATTCCTTCTGCCGTGGCTGTTATACTCCTCTTAGCCAGGCTACACATTTCTGCTACCATAACCCTGTGGATTTATGCTATGTTACTCACAGCCACAGCAGCAGGCAAGTGGATATGTTATTTCCCTGTTCCCTCCTTCCCCTAGGTCTACAATTCTAACGCAGGAGTCACCCAAAGCAATCTGTTTTCTTCCTTTGTGAATCTTCTGCCATGTTTCTGTGGGGCTGTACTTTGGAGAGTCCTAGCATCTTTTCTTAGTTTTAATTATTAGTGCTCCAGAGTGGAAACAAATATGTGTTAGTATAAAGAGAACAAGGAGGATGGCCTTCTGATTTGCACCCTCATCATACATGATCCTGCCATGGTTCAGCTGCTCCTCTTTCTAGATACCCTCTGATGCAGTATTGGGGGAGGGGGGTATTTTCCCTGGCCAATACAGCAGTCCTATTATATCCTGGCTAACTCTACCTTGTCATGCAAAACCTGATTTCAATCTCAGCAAATGAGTGTAGATGGGAGAAGCCCTCATTCATGAGAACATCTCCCATGAGCGCTACATTATAGGGAGTGCACCATGTCACTCATAGAACCTATAATGCTGTTAGCCATTTCTTACCAAGTTAGGAGACCTTCACTGAATTTCTCCAGCCCTCCTTCATTCTCTTTTTTTGTCCTCTTTAGTTGGATTCCTACTGGCTTGTAATTTTTCCTCAAGTTTCAGAGATGTGAGTATGAATGTGCAATTTAAATCTTTCTTTTGCAATTAAAATCTTTCCTTTATGCCTTATGCTAGCTCTGTTCATTCTGCTAAGTAAAAAAAGAATGTACTTTCTCTATTAAAATCCATGCCTATGAAAGCAGAAATAGTTAAAAGTGGAAAGAATAAAATAATATGACTGAGTAGCGCATTTTTCAAATTAGAACACAATATCAGACATGAATCTTACACAGGAAATGGAATATCTGCTACTCTGTTCTTAATCTAATGTCTTCTCCTGTTTACACTTTCATAAGTAGTCAGGCAGCAGCCAAGGTGGTCAGACTCTACTCATCCTCAATGGTGAGTAATTAATGTCACATGACAACAGTTTCTTCTATATTCAGCAAAGTGCTCTTTTAGGAATTATACCACAGATTAGATAGATAGATAGATAGATAGATAGATAGATAGATAGATAGATAGACAGGCAGATGACAGATAGATAGATAGATAGATAGATAGATAGATAGATAGATAGATAGATAGATAGATAGGTTCCCTATTGATTTGTTGACAGCTTAGGTTGTCGAATGCATATTCATCGACACCTAAGCATCAAATGCTTAAAATAGCGAATGGCCACATCAGCAAATTCTTTCCTCGGGAAAGAATTCACATGGCCATTCTCGAGGATTTGCCCTTTCCCCAATATAGAGCGGGCTCGGAATTGGTATATTTAGTTAGGGGGTTGTGAGGGTGCTATGTTTGGTTGTGTTTGTTTATTTTGTTTGCGGATGGCCAAGTGAATTCTTTCCCTAGGAAAGAATTCAATGATTTGGCCATTCGCTGTTTTTAGCTTTTGATGCTTAGGTGTCAACGATTTTAGATTCAACAACCTAAGCTGTCAATGTTATGATACAGATGCAATAGATAGACAGTCCCTAACTGTACCTTGTGACAGTTAAGTACTAACTAGTAGTGGCATTCACAGTGTGTGTTACAAAATGCTAATGATTTTCACAATGTAGAGATGGGTCCAATTCCCTTACTCTGTACCTGCATGCTTGTGTGACTCTTGAGTAAGTCGCTTGGTAAGCTAGTGCATCCAGGCCACCCATGAAAGGTGCTGTCATATTTAGTGGATTTTCCTGTTAGCAACAAGTTAAAAAATAAATTAATAAATAGAAATGGAGAAAAAATATTAAAATCTTATGCAACACATTTAGTAGCGAGTCTTCAGACTGCATAATTTATGTCCATGTGGGTCATTGTTTTGTGGTCTGCTTTACTCCTACATCCCAAAAATGCTCTGTAAGTGAATTGGCAATCTTTGAATTGATTCTGACTGTATGTGCTTTGAGAGACTGTGTGTGTGTGTGTGTGTGTGTGTGTGTGTGTGTGTGTGTGTGTGTGTGTGTGTGTGTGTGTGTGTGTGTGTGTGTGTGTGTGTGTGTGTGTGTGTGTGTGTGTGTGTGTGTGTGTGTGTGTGTGCTTGCATATCCTGTAATGGTTTGGTACCCCGTTCAGGACAAGATTCTATGCCTTCCATACAGAGAATGCTGAGATACAGTCCTGCTCCCCTGCAGCTCTTTAATGGTTTAAGCAGGTAATTAGAGAAGAAATGTATGAACAAATGAATGAATAAATGAAAGAATGAATGCATGATTGTATATAAAACACCACACAGGCAATAGCTACAGAAGCAGATTGCACTTGAACCACAGACCTTAAAGTTGAGATGCAAAAATTTTACCATACACAGACATGCACACATACACATATACACTCACACATATATATTCATTTTATTTAATTTATTTTTGTTAACCAGGTAAGTAACACCCTTTTATCCCTTGACCTAAACCAGAAAGACAAGGATAAATATAATGCATATATAGTGGTAATGTAGTTTAGCCTATCTACTAGCATGTTTCTTGGAGGTGGATGAGACCAGAGGACACAGAGATCAGGGACAATAGCCATAGGTTAGGCATGAACCCCCAGCCAATATAGATAGAAAGACAGTAGATAGACAGACAGAGGCATGTACAGTCTTTAAACATACATTCCTGTTAGCAGTAATTTTATTACTTAACTGTTTTTGGCACCATTACAGTTCTTGAAACCCCACAGGGAGCCTTATCTTATATCCTTTTGATGCAGTTTTCACAGGCTGTGGGATGTGATGTGAAGAACTTGTCTTTAGTGAGAAGTCAATACTGGTTAATATGTCTCTTTCAGGCATTTTGTACGTTGTGAGTAGTCATTTCGTTAGACTCAAAACACTCATATTTTCTCACTTCTTCAGATTCTCCTGACTGAGGCAATTGTCCATCCATGCATAACAGCCGGCTACTTGGTTTAGACATTTCAGAAACAGCTTGTAAATGTCTTTACTTTCTTCTGCTAGACTGCCCATACATGTCAAACAGAGTGCCCTCTTCAAAAGGAACCTTGATGATTGGATGGGAGAAAGGAAATTCACCCCAGGAATCACGTCAGTCGTCCTGCTAGACAGAGCTCCAGGGAAGTAAACAGTGTGGGAAGAAATAGCCAGGGAATTGTTATGGCTAGGCTTGTATAGGCCCTAGGGCTGATAGCCTAGTACCAACCTATGAACCTACGAACCTATGAACCTTACTACATCTCCATCATTATTTTGGATTCAATATGACATTAGGTACTGCAGATCTGGCAAAAATCAAGCCTCTTGTCACCCATCTCTTCTTTTCATCTAATGGGAGCAGAGCAGTCTAGCCTGGTTTTGGTTAGACATGGAACAAACTAAATAAATGTATTTTGTTATAATCACTTTTGGATGCAGATTTAGCAATATGGTCAATTTGTTCAAAAGTCCTGTATGAACAGTCTTTGGCAAACACTTTATCTGATGGATTAGAATAATAGTTTGAATCTGGTAGTCCCAAATTAACTATGCTGGACTCACTCCACTTGCAGTATAACATTCCTCTACAGAACATTAGATTTATGTGCAGATCTGCTTGGTGAAGGGTTTTCTTAGCAGTTTGTACTGCACTCTCAGCAGCACTATTTGCCTCCAGTTAATATGGAGTTGACATTAGATGGGCAAACCCATACTCCTTTGCAAATGTCTAGAGCTCAATGGAAAAGAACTGAATTCCATTGTCAGTAACAAGCTCAATAGGAATTCCCCATCTGAAGAACATTGTTAACTTTCTCAGTGTCTCCCAGTAACAGTCTACTACTGCTATGTAATTTTTCCCATTATGTTTACACAAATTTTCTGAAATTCTTTGGCATGGGTTATAGAGCAGCATTGCCACAATTATAGATTCTCTCTCTTTTAAGTAGGCTTGTGTTCAATGTAGAATTGATATATAGACAACATTTTTGTTTTATTAACAGTGATATTTGAGCACCACACAGTCCTTTTTACTCTTTTTCTCACGTTCTCTGCACCTAGTCAACCCATAATACCCAACTTGGATGCGTCTCCAAATGGCTATTCTTTGTGAAGTTGGCAGTACAATCCAATCTTTGTACAAGAAAACTTGTTGCCCTGACAAGTGAGCTTTGACAGTGAAATATTTGTACTGCAAATGAATTGCCTATGCTCACATACTTGGCTGCCTATTAAAAGCATAGTAAATTAGTCTGTCGGTCTGTGTCTTGCTAAGTTGTTTATATGAGAATGTCCATCATATGGGACATCACTATCTGCTAGATATCATAGCTTTCACATATGCAATAACATATCCATCTGTAACTGATAAGAATGCTTCATTCATTCTATTTCTAGACAATGCATTTGTCAATATCAGCTGTTGTCCACAAATATAAACTGCTTTTACACTAAATAGCCTTAACCACATCAACGGCCACTGACATCTTGGTGGAATATAATCCAAGTGGTAATACCTGATTTGTAGTGCCAGTGGTTTACGATCCTTTCATAGATGGAAATTATTTAAACCAGTCAATAAAGTGAAAAGTGCCCTCATACTTATACTCCTGCAAGACCCTCTTTTTTGGTCTGGAGATATCACTTCTCCTCTGTTCATGTTCTGGAGCAGAAAACAACAGGTTTCTTTCTGCCATCAATTGGTTGCAATAAAGCTGCTCCAATGCCATAATCGCTAGCACCTTCACTAACCATGGTTGGTTTGCTAACATTGTGATAGGCAAATACTGATGTGGATACTAACATAAACATGACCCTTTTGAAATCCTGTTCTTGGGCATCTCCCCATGTCCATGCTACATATGTCTTTAGTAGCTCTGTTAATGGATGAAGAACCATTGACAGTCCTGGCAAGAATTTGCCCTGATAATTTACCATGGCAAGCATTTTTTGGAGTCCCTTGACATTATCCGAACTTGGTAATTCAGTTACAGGTTTTATTGTGGCTTACTTGGATCTGATATAATGTCATCTCCAGTGATGCAATATCCAAAGTACTAAATCTCAGTGCTGCCAAAACATCTTTTTCCTCAGTTTGAGCCCTGACTCTTTAATAATCTGAAGCACAGCCTTTAGTTTCTAATCATGTGACTCTCTATCAGGCCCAACACTGAAATGCCATCCATCACAACTACTGCACCCTCATTGTTTTTTAAAGGGTGCGCACATTTTATGGTGAACAATTTCAAGTGCTGAAGTAATTCCAAAAAGTAATCAAAAAAAAGTAGAATCTTCTCACTGGAGTAATGAATGTTATTGCCCTTCTACTGTTTGAGTTGACATGTATTTGTGAAAACCCACTAGAAGTAACAAATGTAGGAGATATACTTATCCCAGATAGCTTAGACGCTATGTATTCCAAGGTAGGCAGGATACATCTCTTCTTCTTCTTTTTTGCCTCATTTAGATATTTTAAGTCAACACAGTCTCCCTTTGTCATGTCTTTCTTTACTCCTGCACTAGTGGAGCACACTAGTCTATAGGTTCTGTAACCCTCTTGATTATCCCTAGGGATGCATTTGATTTAACACAGCCTCTGCCTTACAGAACAGACTAGTGGAGCACACTAGTCTATAGGTTCTGTAACCCTCTTGATTATCCCTAGGGATGCATTTGATTTAATACAGCCTCTGCCTTACAGAACAGACTAGTGGAGCACACTAGTCTATAGGTTCTGTAACCCTCTTGATTATCCCTAGGGATGCATTTGATTTAACACAGCCTCTGCCTTACAGAACAGACTAGTGGAGCACACTAGTCTATAGGTTCTGTAACCCTTGTGATTATCCCTAGGGACTGCATTTGATTTAACTCAGCCTCTGCCTTACAGAACAGTACCCATTGTGGTGTAGAATTCTGGCAATTAAATCCAGTTTACATGGAGTGGCCCAGATTACCCAAGTAAGGAGCCAATAGTGCGCTTAGATCTAAATGTCATATTAAATGCCCTTCCACTTAGTCTTGGGTGGCTGCTTCCTCTGACATCTGAGCTTCCTGCCTGGGATGTGTATGCATGTTTCTGTTTTAATCAGCTGTAGACATTCAGAGATGCTTCTGTGCATACCATTACATTACAGCCATGTCTGTCCCAGGGTCTGTCTGGAACCTTACTGGACTGCCATGGACTGGAAGTATGGCATGCTATTCCTTATCTGGGCCTGACTTCTTTTCAGAACTCAAAATGAATGTTTCTATTGCATTTTTCTCATTATTTTCTCATTTTTAGGCAGTGTTACTCTTTCACAACTTTAGTTTTGCATGCGATAGCGAATCTCCTGTTTTATTACAGTTCTAGCAATTCTGATTGACGCCACAGACAGCTCTGACTCTACGGACATGGTTATTTGGTTGCATCTTGCACACCTTTCTTGCATTTATTACTTTTACCACTTGAATGTTTACCTTGGACTCCCCATGCTTCTGTTTTTCTTAGAGTATGCTTTTTGTTTCATTTTACATATGTCACCACTCTCATATTTATACTTTGTTTTTTTTCAGTTTCTTCAGATTGATGAATAATCTGCATATTTTAGCATTAAATTTACCTCCAACTGTAGTTTTTGTGAAACCTCATGATTTGCAGTGCCTATGAAAATCCTGCCCCTTATTTGATCATCTTTTGAGCATATAATGTTCATCTACCTTTGCTATTACTGCATCAGACATTAATGCTTTCCCCTCATCAAATTAGAAAGTACAAAATGTAGATTCCACAGGACCATTTTATGCAACTTTGCTGCAGTTCTGTACACTGGAAACCTTTGCTTCCATATTGGCCATGCTGATCGCTGTGCAAACTCAAATGGCTCTGATTGATTGAATAATCTTAGGATTAAATAAGCTTGGCTCTTTAGCCTTCTTTTTCCTCAGTTGCCAACTTGCCTGACTTGATATAATGCCAAAATATTTAGAAAATTGGCAGTAGCACTACTGTTGTCATCACTGTATACTTTCATAGCTATAAGAACATTGCTTGGTTTTCTTGTTGCATTGATGGCAGTTTGCATCAATTTTCAATTAGCAGTTTCCCACTTCTGACACAATATCGTGCTTCTGTATTACTTTAAAGATACCAGGCACTCAGGAGATCAGAATTGGTGTGTACCAATTTGTTGCATTTATTTTCCACTCCAGTTGCAAGCACAAATATGCATAGAAACATGTCAGTTTTCAGAATCACACTCACCTCAAAACTGCCTCATGCATTATGGGAAACCTGTTTAGGTTTACACAGACATTGTCAGTCTAATTACAATCACAATGATGATCACAGTTATGTGGTATTACCACGGTTTTATATACTTTGAAATCTGGAAGCTTTTAAGCTGTTGCTGAAGGGTGTCACAGCATACTGCATATTGCTCAATTACTCCACATTGTGCAGAATAAAGGATTCAAAAGGATTAGGGGATATGGATAATCTTTTATGGGTGCTGAATAACATGGCATTGAGCAGTAGTTTACTGGAGTTTAGCCAGTGCTGTAGCTAAAGAAGGTTATTTTGAAGTGGAGTTTTAATTGTATGATATGAATGATTAGATCTATAGATGACCATATCATTTACATAAAGAATCAGTGGTAAGTGGTGCAGGCATAGTGGAAGTTTGTTGAAGAAGACTGAGAATAGAAGAGGTGCTAGAATGTAGATCTGTGGGACTGCAGAGTAAATGAAGGAACTGTTGGAAAGACCAGAGGGGGAATTCAATAAAGCCTACAGGGATTCATTTTGCATGTAGGCATAGTGGCACGGAGCTTACACGGAAGTAAGCAGCCATGTGATCCAGTAAACAGAGCTGAGGGGCGTGGACGAGCATGCTAACATGGAAGTGTCCATGGCATGCAAATCACCTCATAAGCAGGTGAATTGCATGCATATGAGGGTGTAGAGCGATACAGCAAGCAGGTAGGCAGTTGTGCAGATCCTGTGTTGGTGTCAGAAGTGTACACGGAAAAATTCCATGTACATGAAATTAAAAAGTGTAGAGGGGCTGTAAAATTCCTGTTAGAAGGGCAGAAATAGCAAAGAAGACACAGATATGTGCAAAAATATGCCATGTGTGTCCAAAAAGTAATGAAACAAATTTTAAAATAATTTTATTTTTTAATGCCCATATTATGTTTGCTCAGCATGCAGCAGTGCTCAAACATGCCATTATGTAAAAAACAAATATTTAAAAGCGTAAAAATGAAAAAAAATAAAATATGTGACAATGCATTATAGGGTCTTGCATGGAGTACGTACAATGGTATATGTCTGTGGTTGCTAAGGAGGCAGGTCCTGGAATAGTGTAGTATCCAGGTTGTGTACATGGATCTGTATGCAAATGAGCTGGGTCAGCATGCAGCAGTGCTCAGACATGCCATTATGCAAAAAAAAATATTTAAAAGCATAAAAATGAAAAAAATAAAATATGTGACAATGCGCAATAGGGTCTTGCATGGAGTATGTACAATGGTAGATGTTTGTAGTTGTTAAGGAGGCAAGTCCTGGAATAGTGCAGTATCCAGGTTGTGTGCATGGAACTGTATGCAAATGAGCTGGGGTTACTGAACAGCAAAAATGGGTGTGCCCACAGATCAAACCCGTGTAGCCCCAGAACCATGTTGGTGTCCACAAAAGAGGTAGCTGACATCAAAATGGAGTGTGTCTCTATTTCTTTACACACATTAGAGGACAGCAGCACCCATTTGCATGTTGATCCACTGACATGAGCAGACGGGGTGTGTCCAGTGCTGCTAAGCTGTGTTTAGCTTGGGGGGGGGTCATGTTTAAGCTGGTCTGAGCTGTGCTGAGTGTGGCCATCCCTGGGGGTATGTCTATTGATTGCTGAGCTTTGTCTATACCTGCACCATGCATTTGCACACCATGCCACAGTGCTTAGCAAGGAAGGCTGTCAAAAAAGAAAAAAAAAAAGAAATTGTCTGAGAAAGCCAATCATATATAAATTTCTGATGACCCCACTAGCTACAGGTACTTTTCAAAGACCAACTGGGGACATCATGGGGGGTGGTCTCATAGGCATCAGCATCCAGAGTAATCCACCAGTTCCTGGATGCCATGCAAACACATGCCAGTGAGCACATTTATTTACCCCGCACCCCTGAGGAGAGGGTCAGCAGTATGAGTTTCTTCTGTGTAGCACACTACCCTGAGGTACTGGGTACCATAGACTGCAATCATGTCCACATTAAAGCACCACCTGTGAGGAGGGTAGAGTATACATCAACTGCAAGGGGTATCACTCCATCAACTGCCAAGTCATGTGCAATGCCCAGGGCATTATCATGGATGCGTCTGCTGGCAACTCTGGCAGTTATTACTCCTCTATATACACGAAAACTAGAACTCGCAACAACTCAGTAGTCCAAAAAACATAAAAAGAGTTCTAGTAAATTAGTCACGATCCACTGTTCAATTCTTTTATTCATCCACGTAAATCACAAGTTTAGCGCTTTCATCTACATATAGTAGACTTCATCAGAACAATTATTACACATTACAAAAGCCTATTTATACAAAAATAACCGCCAAAATCTGACAATCAATTAATTAAATACACAATTATCTTAAAGTCACAGGTAGATCTTATGATATATTCCTGTATTCCTAAACGGAATGATTTCATGTTTTTTTTAAAAATAAAAAATGAATGATAAAACCACTACATACGTTACATTTCCATATTATCAATTTCTTGAAACTATTTCATTAATTAATAAAAATCAATTAATTCATAAAATAATTATTGCACATATTTTATAAAAGTTTTTTATATATATACAACCTTCATATAATAAAATATTATTGTGTATGATTAAAAACTTGAATATATTTTAATACCATAATGTTACAATATTAATTAATACCTCTCATAACTTGTATAACATTTCTAATATGCCTTGTAAGAATAATATGTATACAAAATGTATAATATAGACGTGCATTTCATGCAATTAATTTCTCAAAAGAGGTTTAGTGGGTATACAATCATTGAATCCTGGGGGTACTGCTGCATTCAACCTAATTTGCCACTTTATTTCTTTCTCTGACACTAAAGCCTTAATATCACCCCCCCTAGGGTTCATTTTCACCACTTCTAAAATACCAAATAAAAACCCTTCACAGTCTGGATTACTATTTATATGCCTATATAAGGCATTATTAGTATCTTTTTTACGTATGCAATATAGATGATCATATATTCTGTCCTTTAATCTCCTATCCGTCTTACCCACATAAAAGGAACGGCATGAGGAGCATATAGCTAAGTAAATCAGGTGCTGTGATTGGCAATTCCCTTTACTAAAGTATATCTTGCTTCTTAAAATATTATCAAGTACTACGCTGTCTTTGACTATAACACTACTGCACTGGTTACAATGGCCACACTTGGTGGTTCCACCCTTACCTAGGTGTAACTGTTTGTTCATATTGTTATTCCTAGTTTCAATTATTCTTTTAAGATTATAGTCAGTTTTATGTACATATAATGCCCTTGATCCCAACATGTCACTAATACCATCATCACTGGTTATTATATTCCAATTTTTGTCAATGATCTGTTTAATTTGACTAGCCTGTTTTCCATACTTTATAATGCATGCCCTTTGGAAGTTGCGACCATCTTGTGTCATGTTGGAATCTCCAGTTTGTGTATTTTTACATCCACAGGATGAGCCTACCCCAAGTACTGGAGTATATTTTTTCCCCCATTCCTGAATGATGTACATGGTGACATCTTGCACTAAATCTTCTGGATATCCTCTGTCAATAAATAACTTTCTCAAAAATTTCATTTCACTGAGGAAGTCTTCCTTGACCGTGGTCATCCTGGTTATTCTAATGGATTGTCCTTTGACAATACTTCTTTTCTGAGAATACGGATGGTTGCTGTTGTAATCAAGATAGCTATTACAAAAAGTATCCTTTCTAAATATTCTGGACTGAAATTTCGTACCATCAGAAAATATATAAGAATCCAAAAAATTAATGCCCACATGATCAACATTATATGTAAATCTAAGATATGTTGTAGTATTATTTATATATTCAACAAATTGGATGAACTCTTCCTTTTCTCCCTTCCATAAAATAAAAATATCGTCCAGGTAACGAATATATAATGTCATATACTTGTACCAGGGTGAAGCAATCACATATTCCTTCTCCCAATCTAATAAAACGAGGTTAGCATAAATGGGGGCACAGGCTGCCCCCATTGCTACCCCGTTGTTCTGCTTGTAATATTCCCGAAGTATATGAAGTTGTTATCTAAAACGATATTAATAAACTCCTGTATTAATTCTTTCTTATTTTCCCCCAGTTCGCTGATAGTATTTACACTTGTCATAAACCTGGTTATGCCATCTTCCTTTGGTATACAAATAAATCCTTAATGTCTACCGTAGCAAAAGTAGTTTGGAATTCCATATCCTGTGTAAATCCAAGGAATTCCCATGAATCTTTAATAATGTTTTATATTCTTATATATACACTTTAACCACTGGTCAATAGTCTTTCCATATGGGAAAGTCTTACTATATGTTCCTGCAATTATTGGTCTAAGTGGGTCATTGTATCTTTATGCACCTTGGGTATGCCATTAATAGTAGCAACTAGCGGATATTGTACTTTTAAGAAATCATACAATTCCTGATCTATTCTTTCATCCAAGAATATTTATTGGATGAAAGAATAGATCAGGAATTGTATGATTTCTTAAAAGTACAATATCCGCTAGTTGCTACTATTAATGGCATACCCAAGGTGCATAAAGATACTAATGACCCTCCACTTAGACCAATAATTGCAGGAACATATAGTAAGACTTTCCCATATGGAAAGACTATTGACCAGTGGTTAAAGTGTATATATAAGAATATAAAACACATTATTAAAGATTCATGGGAATTCCTTGGGAAGTTTACACAGGATATGTGGAATTCCAAACTACTTTTTGCTACGGTAGACATTAAGGATTTATTTTCATGTATACCAAAGGAAGATGGCATAACCAGGTTTATGACAAGTGTAAATACTATCAGCGAACTGGGGGAAAATAAGAAAGAATTAATACAGGAGTTTATTAATATCGTTTTAGATAACAACTTCATATACTTCGACGGGGAATATTACAAGCAGAACAACGGGGTAGCAATGGGGGCAGCCTGTGCCCCCATTTACGCTAACCTCGTTTTATTAGATTGGGAGAAGGAATATGTGATTGCTTCACCCTGGTACAAGTATATGACATTATATATTCGTTACCTGGACGATATTTTTATTTTATGGAAGGGAGAAAAGGAAGAGTTCATCCAATTTGTTGAATATATAAATAATACTACAACATATCTTAGATTTACATATAATGTTGATCATGTGGGCATTAATTTTTTGGATTCTTATATATTTTCTGATGGTACGAAATTTCAGTCCAGAATATTTAGAAAGGATACTTTTTGTAATAGCTATCTTGATTACAACAGCAACCATCCGTATTCTCAGAAAAGAAGTATTGTCAAAGGACAATCCATTAGAATAGCCAGGATGACCACGGTCAAGGAAGACTTCCTCAGTGAAATGAAATTTTTGAGAAAGTTATTTATTGACAGAGGATATCCAGAAGATTTAGTGCAAGATGTCACCATGTACATCATTCAGGAATGGGGGAAAAAATATACTCCAGTACTTGGGGTAGGCCCATCCTGTGGATGTAAAAATACACAAACTGGAGATTCCAACATGACACAAGATGGTTGCAACTTCCAAAGGGCATGCATTATAAAGTATGGAAAACAGGCTAGTCAAATTAAACAGATCATTGACAAAAATTGGAATATAATAACCAGTGATGATGGTATTAGTGACATGTTGGGATCAAGGGCATTATATGTACATAAAACTGACTATAATCTTAAAAGAATAATTGAAAATAGGAATAACAATATGAACAAACAGTTACACCTAGGTAAGGGTGGAACCACCAAGTGTGGCCATTGTAACCAGTGCAGTAGTGTTATAGTCAAAGACAGCGTAGTACTTGATAATATTTTAAGAAGCAAGATATACTTTAGTAAAGGGAATTGCCAATCACAGCACCTGATTTACTTAGCTATATGCTCCTCATGCCGTTCCTTTTATGTGGGTAAGACGGATAGGAGATTAAAGGACAGAATATATGATCATCTATATTGCATACGTAAAAAAGATACTAATAATGCCTTATATAGGCATATAAATAGTAATCCAGACTGTGAAGGGTTTTTATTTGGTATTTTAGAAGTGGTGAAAATGAACCCTAGGGGGGGTGATATTAAGGCTTTAGTGTCAGAGAAAGAAATAAAGTGGCAAATTAGGTTGAATGCAGCAGTACCCCCAGGATTAAATGATTGTATACCCACTAAACCTCTTTTGAGAAATTAATTGCATGAAATGCACGTCTATATTATACATTTTGTATACATATTATTCTTACAAGGCATATTAGAAATGTTATACAAGTTATGAGAGGTATTAATTAATATTGTAACATTATGGTATTAAAATATATTCAAGTTTTTAATCATACACAATAATATTTTATTATATGAAGGTTGTACATATATAAAAAACTTTTATAAAATATGTGCAATAATTATTTTATGAATTAATTGATTTTTATTAATTAATGAAATAGTTTCAAGAAATTGATAATATGGAAAAGTAACGTATGTAGTGGTTTTATCATTCATTTTTTATTTTAAAAAAAAAACATGAAATCATTCCGTTTAGGAATACAGGAATATATCATAAGATCTACCTGTGACTTTAAGATAATTGTGTATTTAATTAATTGATTGTCAGATTTTGGCGGTTATTTTTGTATAAATAGGCTTTTGTAATGTGTAATAATTGTTCTGATGAAGTCTACTATATGATGATGAAAGCGCTAAACTTGTGATTTACGTGGATGAATAAAAGAATTGAACAGTGGATCGTGACTAATTTACTAGAACTCTTTTTGTGTTTTTTGGACTACTGAGTTATTACTCCTCCCCTATCTGGCACGCATCACACCTATACCAGATGTTTTCCAAGAGGGACATCCCATACGGCCATCTACTGGGAGATGCTGGGTACACACTGGAACTGTGGATGATGACACCCATTAGAAATACACACATACCTATATATATATATATACGAAATATATACGAAAAAGATGCTAAATCTTTTGGATACCAAAACACTTTATTCCACAGGTACGAAAATAACCTCCAGTTAGCACTTTCGTCTCAATCAAAAAGAACAAAGAGACTTCTTCAGACTGAGGTTCTAGTTACTCTCCACTTTTACACTCAAAAAATATCACATGGCAATTACTAAAATGTGACATCATCACTTACATGTATAATACTATAAATATAGTTGGCTACTAGGAAATACTTAAAAAACACATTTCAACACTTTTTAAAAAAACAAAGAGCATACCTCATAATTAATTAATGTTTCAACACCTTTCTTTTTAAATACATTATAAATTCTTCTCTGTTGTTGAGTCCTGGTGGTAAACAGGCATTCAGTTTGACTTGCCAGCAATACTCAAGCCATCCTAGTTCTTCTTTTATATTTATTATGCTTTGAGTGTTAAGGAAAGTCTCCAAAACTATAAATGTATAATTCATCTTGCGCCCTTTGTGCTTATAATGTTTGCTCATAGCATTTTTCTCATCACCATTTTGTATTGTATACTTATGTTCGTAAATCCTTCTATTAAGCTCATGGGTAGTTCATCCAACATAAAAGGACTTACACTCTAAACATATAATAAGGTAAATAACATTCTTAGATCTACAACTAAAAATTCCTGGTATATGAACTTTACCGCCCCCCACCTCTAACTCACTTCCATCAGTATATAAAAAATTACACATATTGCAGTTATAACATTTTACCATTCCATTTTCTGTCCCTTACTTTTAGTTTTATTCAGTTTTCCCTGAAAATAAATTTTAAATCTTTTTGCCTTCTTTTGAACAAAACTAGGGGCTTCTCCTATCTTATTAATAAGCTCACCATTTGATTTAAAAAGTCTCCAATTATTCCTAATAACATTTTGAATAGCTTGTGAATCAACACTATTATGTACTGCCATTGAGGTCTTATATTTGAACATATCTCTCTTGCCCTCATTTAAAATGTTATTCTGTTTTCTTTGATCTACTTGTATGTCTAATAATTTATTCACTTCTTGAAATGGATATCCCCTTACTTACATTTTATCACAAAAAAGGTTTGCTTCTTCTAAAAAATCTTCATCATTTTTAGTTAGTTTGCTTATCCTATTTAACTGCTACTTTACTATATTCATTTTTGTTTTCTTAGGGTGCATGCTGGAATAATGAAGATACATATTGTTCTGAACTTCTTTTTTATAAATTTTAGATGGTGGGGGAATTCAGTAATCCTCTATGTAAGACGAACGAAGTCCTACTCGGAGACTGCCGTTTAAGAGTATGATGTCAGCGTGTCATGCATATGCATGAGGGTGAGCTGACTCAACTCCCAGGCTAACACAGAGCATGTAGCAGTGTAGGGGGCATGTCAGACTGCTGAGCAGTCCAAATATCCACGGCCCTGCAAGTGCCTATATCTGCAAATGTCAGCAGATATGAGTGAGTCTGCTCAAATGTGTATACCCCCAACACTACACTCCCCCACATTCAAAAGCCCTGTACAAATGAAATAAAATGTAAAACAATTATTATTCATGATATAGCTGCCCATATTTGCGCATGTGTGCGCGGGTGTGCCCATTGCTTAGCTACAGTTAGCAATTTAGACATCGAAGAGGATAATAAACCTCTTATATGCAAATTAAGCCAAATAGCAATAGTGTAGTGGTAGAGCCTTTGCACAAAGAGGAGGCATTCCTGGTTCAAGTCCCACCACTCCCCTTTCCATTTTCTGTAGGAAATCCATGCATAAAAATAATTCCTGACATTTACCTTTTAAATTTTATTAAAATGCATTGAAATGGCCTATGTAGTAGTGAACGATATTCTAAATATATATAAAAAGGTGAAACGGTCATGCATACTAATGAATGCATAAGTAACCTATCTTAAGCAATGTGAAGCACTGCTAAGCAACATTTACCAGTATTAAGCATATTTAAGAATAATTGCCCATAGCTAAGCACTGGTTTAACTAGCACAATAGCTTTGCGCGGAGCTGCACATCGCGCCAAACCAAACTTGTTTGCGCAAAGCTGCGCACCACGCTAACTAGCGCAACATCGAGCAACATTGGGCAATGTCGATAAATGTAGAGCAACGCTGGGCAAAGTTGAGCAAAGTCGGCTAAACACAGCCACACCCCCTAATGGTCAGGCCGGTAGTAAAATAAAAAAGCAATGACAGGTCTCGAACCCGGGATAGTGTGCACCATAATCACAGTACTGATCCACTAAGCCATGACAGCATTTGATGTTCATGGATTGTCAACACACATATACATATGAATCAAAGTTTACCCAGTGCTAAGCAGGTGTGCACTCAGCTGAGAACTTTCAAATCTGGCCAATCACAAATAAGTGCGGGAAATGAGGCATATTTAAGCTCCATAGGTGGGAATACTCACCATAACTGGTTGTAGCTCCCATCTGCAGGCAGCAATGGCTGGTGTTGGAGAGGGCTCTCACTTCCAAGTGCGATGGTGGGGCATTGAGGAGTCAAAAGTGATGGTTTGGCTCCTCGTCCATCATCATGATGCTAGACTCCTGCAGGGCCAGTTCCAGGGCATGGAATACAAAGCGGAGGCCTGGAACCATCTCGCGCATGAACTCACCAGTGCCACAGGCATCCCTCGGACTGGTGAGCAGGTTAGACATCACTATGCAGACCTGAAGAGACGCAAGCAGGACCAACTGAACCAATGGATACAGGAGGCCCGTGGGATGCAAAATGCCCCACTACTGTGTAGGTAGCCATGGACTGAAGTATGTAAAAATTGCTAGTGTAGTCGATAGTATGTATAGATATATGTCTCCATATCACTTCATTTACTTCACAGCTGCAGGTGTCCATGCTGCGAATCAGCAAGCCTATGCAGATAGGCTGCTAAGGCTGCACCACCAGGCAGGTTAGTAATTTTTCTGCATTTACTGTTATATAAAATAAGTAAGAGAGCCTGTCTAAAAGTGTCTTAACACAATAATAAAGGTATAATAAGGCTTGAATAACCTCTCTGCATGTACTGTTATGTAAAATAAGTGAGAGAGCCTGAAAAAGAGTGTTGTAAGCCATAAATGAAGGTATAATACATCTTGAATAAGATGTCTGCATGCACTGTAATAACAAATAAATGAGAGAGCCACTAGAAAAGTGTGTAATGTAATTAATAACTCCTGTAGTGTGTCCGTGTCATTTTCTTTGAAATGTTGATGTACTCTTGCGGTATAGAAATAGTAGTGTTGTATTAAGCGCTGTCAACCCACACTTGGGTAGGCCCATAGAAAGAGGACGAAGGATGTGCCAGTATCTCTTAAGCAGATATACAGTCCTCAACTTTAGTTTCAAGGCTGGCATATATAGGTAAATCTGGCACATGAGTAGCTTGTAATTGTGTTCACCAGAAATGTCAGTGTGCTGCTAGAACTGTAGGGGGCTGTTAAAATATAACTGATAATGTCACCTGAACACATCCAGATATGTAGACATATGAATATAAATAAAATATATAAATACGTAGCAGTAACATCTGCATCCTGGACAGTTTGTATATTAGATACAGGTCAGGTATATAAGGAACTAGCAAAACACATCCCACAATGTAATAGACATTGCCTAGTGTAATAATACATGTAGGGGATATATACCTGCAGTCAACAGGAATGTAGTGTAAACTATAAGTTCATATAAGTTGTTAATGGAGGTATCTTTTTACACCCTACTGTATGTGCATAAACAATGCAATTCCACATCTCAATGGGTATGTGTAATCTCAAAACATTTGTTGGGACATATGTCCTATTGGTTTATAAATATCTGCATTTACTTTGATGCATGTGCCCTGTTCAAACACCACAATCTTGGTGGCCTGTTGCCACCAATCATTCTTGCATGCTGTTGGAATGTCCACTGTTGTTCTATATATGCATGTGTTATGCTTGCTGTTCAACTGTTGGAACTCTGGTGTGTTGGGTTAATGGGAATATTACTGCATGCTGTTACAACTAATTTGGAATGCTGTTGGCTATATTGTCATTAAATTCACCTAAACACAGAACATATGGGAAGGCCGGTCCCAGCAGACCCAACTGTCCCACCATCTCAGCTGGCGATGGCACCTGGCACCAGCAGGTCTGGTGCCCAGCCCGGGACCTCCTCCTCCGTTGGCCCTGTGCCACCTTCGGGTGGCAGCGCTACAAGGGATGGAGCCCCCCCCCCCCGTGCAAGCATGGCCGGAGGAAGGCCACCTGTCACGCTCTGAACGGTCCGGGCTGTGGTGCGTAGGGAGATCCAGCATTCAGTCGCTGATCCCCTACGCCAGCTCAAGGCAAGAGTGGCATGACTCACGGGTGAGCCTGCTTCTCCTAAGCAGCCCCCAGCACAGCCACCCTCCGGGCTGTGAAGGTGCAATGGTGACTGCCCATGGGTGGGGATCTCAGTTCCAATGTTGCCATCTGTGGGCTCATGGGCTTGGGATTTCCAAACATCCTTCCCCGTCAATGGTGTTCACCCACCCCATGTGCCATATTCCGTCCCTGTATGCATCTTGTTTGTCTTGTCTGTTTACCTCTCCAACCTACCTCCCAAAACATACCTACTTCCCCTACCCCACATTCCACTCTCACCTGAAAATAAAATGGGCAATCTGCTCCCACAAAAAAATTACGCCCCATACATAGCTGCCCATTTTGCACAAATGTCCGCTGGACACAGAAACTGAAATTTAATTGGCAGTATAACATACTTCGATGTCCTCACCCCTCTCTCAGGCATGGAAGGTTTCAAAATTCCCTTCAAATTACTAGTATATGCACAGCTGTTGCTGTTAATGAAATGGGAAGCTATGGACCTTCCCTACACTCATCCTGCACATCCTGAGCTGTTTTCCCTACTGTCTTTCCCTCTTTGTGCCTTTTTTTCACCACTTTCCTATCTCCCCATTTTCTTTTCTTTCAAAGAAATGAGCATTGGGCTTAGCGGGAGTAAGCACTTTTAAGCAGTAGTAAGCGGGTTTGAGCGAGTGTGCGCATGTATGTGCTTAGCTAAGTATTGCTAAGCATCATGCAAACCCACGTAAACCTGCTTACAACTGCTTAAAAGTGCCTTAGTCACCCTGCATATGAGGGGCCTTGTTCTGCTCAGCAGCAAAATAAAACACCACTGTCAGTCTCGATATATCATGCAACAGAATGTGTGAATGTAAAGGAAAGATAGGAATGCCATAACACAAAACCTGTTCTGTGGAACTTTACCAGTAGTTGTTGTGGAATTGCATTACATGACTGTGATAACAGAACCAGACATTCTAGCAGTAAATAATGTTACAGCAGCACTTTACAACCCCCACATAGCAGGACAATCCCCACCCAAATGTACAAAATAGCAGTGTGTTCAAGGTACAGCAAGGATGTAGGTGGGCATACTCAGTAGAGGAATTGTCCAGTTTTCATGAGCATCCTGTGATAATGTCAACAAAATAAAAAGCACAAACTGCAGACATGTGTACATTAATATCCACAGTAAAGCAGTTTCCAAACAGTTCACATGCCAAATGAAAATATCTCAATAACTACATATATATGGCAGCTAGTTGTATAAGTTGAAAAGAAACTCCATACTCCCATGTATCTTGTGTTAGCATTTCTAGGGGTGAGTACAATTCTACTCTGTCAACTGTGTACTGGAAGTGGCAACATTCAGGTCTGAGTACAAAATACAAATAACTGGCTACACCCCTAGCAACAGTTAGAAGAAATATACCAATATTCTGACTTACACAATGGTGTCAACAGCAAACAAGCATGGTCCCCTGGAAATCTGAAAGGGTTATGCCTACCTGACTTAGCAATTTATAGCACTGGGTTGCTATGACAGTGAGTACTGCAAGTACCACACAGCAGGCTGCATGCAATTGCCAAATGGTGGCCACAAACTGGTACAGAGGCCATCACATGCACATGTGCAGATACATATAAAAGCAGTCTGTACTTGCTGTCCACACATGCAATCATTCCATTGCAGGTACAGAGGGGGAGAGAGAGAGAGGGAGAGAGAGAGAGCGAGAGATAGAGAGAGAGAGAGAGAGAGAGAGAGAGAGACATGCAGAGGTAGACAACAGCTGCAGCAGAGATAAAGAAAAAGGATCCAAAGAAAATATTTTGAAAGAAAAAGTGATGTAATGTAAAAAAAGATAACAAAAAGAATATATTGAAAACAAATTAATATACTTTAATATACTGACAAAAGAAATTATATTGAAAAAATATATATTGAAAAGAAAATATATTGAAAAAATATATTGAAAAAAATATTGAAAAAAATATATATTGAAAGAAAAATATATTGAAAAAATATTTAAAAAAAATATATTGAAAAAGAAATATATTGAACAAATATATATTGAAATAAAAATATATTGAAAAAAATATTGAAAAAAAATATATTGAAAAAGAAATATATTAAAAAAATATATTGAAAGACAATATATTGAAAACAAATATACTGAAATAAAAAATATATTGAAAAGAAATATATTTTGAAATAAAAATCTATTGAAAAAAATATCTTTTAAAGTAAATGATATATTGAAAAGAAAACGTATATTGAGAAACAAATATACCTTGAAAACTGAATTCAGGATATATAACAACAAATACGAACACATACAAAGGAAAGGAATGTAACAGCTATGTATTTACTGGAATGTAGTAGATGTTTATGAAGAATATTCTACATAGTTTGAATCATCCATATGTGGCAGCAGTACATATTAATGCACAGATGCCCTGCATAACTACTGGCATGGATAAATGAACGTGTAGCTATGTGCAGTGGGATGTGATGGTGACATATGTGGTTCAGCATTAAATGTCAAACATCTGATCCATGTTATCTGTGTTCTGTACAGTAGTGTGTACAATGTCTGTTTGGGGTAGTAGCCCATACTGTTATGCAAACATGGATGTGACAGAGTAACAAATGCATGATAGTCATTTTAACGTGTAGCTTAGCATTGGCAACAGCTGTACCAGGCTAGTATGCTAATTCAGCATTAGCAGCTATATATATATATATATATATATATACCCTCTAATATTACTGTGTGCACACAAGTGACACCTGTTCATGTTGCAGCAAGGCCCAACAGGTCAGCCGTGAGGTACATGGACTTACAACAGTGTGGTCCTTGTGTGTGTATGGCACACACATACAGAGAGATCTGTCCGTGTCAGATATATTAGCATCTGTACATGTGCATTGAGCAAGGGACATACTGCAACTGTTTGTGAAAGGTGGACATATATATGTTGTTGAAGGTTGTTATGTGCATATTTCTATGTAGGTTGTAGTGTGTGGCAGACCAGCCAGCATACAGTGCTGGTATATGAAATGTGGGGGTTAAACGCTGTAGGTATGATTCGTCAGGTTTGCAGTGTTGCAGCCAGTGAGGCCTGCTAAAGCTACATTGGCTGAGAACACCTTCAATGCATTCCGCACAACACTGTGCAATATTATGACATAACTGTATACCTCACAACCTTCCCATACTTGATATTCCCACCATGAAAGGTGGACTGTATATGTGCCTATATGTATATCTATATGTACACCAATGGATGTTTATATATG